>NC_138894.1:69179047-69779047 GCF_965194825.1 Balaenoptera physalus | reverse complement strand
GTAACTATTTGATGGCTTTATTAGATAGTTCTCTGTATTAGGATCAATCATGAAATCATAAAAAAATGACTCTTACATAAAACGCTTTTCACAGATCCATCATAAACTAAATTGATAAGCCTATTATACTCAAAAAATGGCAAGTTAAAATGGCTCAACTTGGGAGATAGGGATGAATAGATTCCTAATCCATTTAGGAATTTACTGCTTTCCGCTCTGGAAAGGATTTCATCACCTTCTGTCTCAACACACAGGTGTAATTCACAGTTGAATGAAAACAACTATCATGTTGTGGAAAAGAATACCTTTCTCAGCAATTGAGTCACTTGCATCAAGTATTTGTCTGCCTACTAAGCCCAGTTATTCGTATCTACCACATTGAAATCATATTTTACTCTCAAAATAATAGGTTAAAACTCTTCAAGAAATAAATTATATTACTGAGCTATTCCATTGGAGCAATACATTAGAAATTATATAAATACTCTTTACTGGCACTATTTATGCCTTTAAGAAAATTTTATCCCATCCATTGTTTACAATGTTTATTTGAGTGTCTTGCCTGCTTGTTATTGGCTTGCTTTGCTTTGGAAAAGCAAAGTCTTTTGCTTACTGACAATTTCTCCAAAGAGTACACTGAAAACGATGACTGCTCTATGGCTGTGATTTGACTGTACTTACAATTTGCACTATTTTCTTTAATACAGAACCAAGATGAGCTATTTTGTTATCTTCCAACTGTTTTCTGTGATTAAAGCAGTGCATACACAGGCACTCAGGTGCAAGCCTTTATTCATGTTGCAGCACCCTTCTTTGCATCACTGCTCCATCAGCCTTTATTCCAATAAAACTGTGTACAGCTACGTAAAGGCTTCAAATAATAAATATATACTCATGATATATGTGCCAAGAATAGATTCATACACTGCAGTTTTAACAAAATGTAAATTTAAATATCTGCAATTCTGTACACAAGATAGTACTTGCATTTCCCATTTAAAGCACTTAATATTTGATGGTCAAAAATGTCATTTGATTAAGGATTATGACAATAGTTCATTTTGTTTCTCTGCAAGGACAACAACTTTGTTGTTATTTCATAAACTACTGTGCAAGCAATTGACTAATTTTTGTCATAAAGAAAACAACTTCAAATGATGCCTTCATAGATTTGTTATCTTCTCTACTTTTAGTGACTGTATATATCAAAATCATCCTTGACAGCATTATTCTGCACTTGTTCGGGAAAATCTATTGACATAACAGAGAGGTTACTATGCTTTATTTGAAAATGTCAGGAAAATAATCTATGGCTTCAAGGCTTTGGCCAAATTTTTAACAGACAAGACAGTGGTAACTAGGGGCACAATGGTTGCCTTTACCAACCAAAGTCTAATTTTCAGAAATCTGTATTGTACTTCTCATTCACTTTCTGTTTTGGACATCTGTATAAAGCCACGCCACTTGGAGATTTACAGTTTTGAACACACAGAGATGCATGTTCTATTTTCGGATTAATAGAATTTGTGAGCTTTTATCATGCTTTTGCTATTTTTGTGCTCCGAAGTATTATCTTTGAGTACCAGAGCTCTTATTACAATTCAGGATATAAGATAAGAAAAACAATAAAAGCGCCAATTTAGGAAACAAAAACACTAGTACTTAAAAGATGGGAAAATACTTTGGCTAAGATAAGGAGCAACCTGTAAACTGAAAGTTATGTAAAAGAAACTGCCCAAGTTGTCCTTGATAAAAACAAGTGCTGTTTTTAAGCTTATGATGGTATTCTGGTGAAAATCTGACTCTTACATATAATAAAATTTGTGAAATAATTGTGGGCAAATTACTTCATCATTTTTTCCTCCAAAACAACAAAGTGCTTACAGATCTCTTATAAAAATATGATGACAAACCCACAGCCAACATTGTCCTCAATGGTGAAAAACTGAAACCATTTCCACTAAGATCAGGAAAAAGACAAGGTTGCCCACTCTCACCACTATTATTCAACATAGTTTTGGAAGTGTTAGCCACAGCAATCAGAGAAGACAAAGAAATAAAAGGAATCCAAATCGGAAAAGAAGAAGTAAAGCTGTCACTATTTGCAGATGACATGATACTATACATAGAGAATCCTAAAGATGCTACCAGAAAACTCCTAGAGCTAATCAATGAATTTGGTAAAGTAGCAGGATACAAAATTAATGCACAGAAATCTCTTGCATTTCTATACACTAATGACGAAAAATCTGAAAGTGAAATTAAGAAAACACTCCCATTTACCATTGCAACAAAAAGAATAAAATATCTAGGAATAAACCTACCTAAGGAGACAAAAGACCTGTATGCAGAAAATTATAAGACACTGATGAAAGAAATTAAAGATGATACAAATAGATGGAGAGATATACCATGTTCCTGGATTGGAAGAATCAACATTGTGAAAATGACTCTACTACCCAAAGCAATCTACAGATTCAATGCAATCCCTTTCAAACTACCACTGGCATTTTTCACAGAACTAGAACAAAAAATTTCACAATTTGTATGGAAACACAAAAGACCCCGAATAGCCAAAGCAATCTTGAGAACGAAAAATGGAGCTGGGGGAATCAGGCTCCCTGACTTCAGACTATATTACAAAGCTTCAGTAATCAAGACAGTTTGGTACTGGCACAAAAACAGAAATATAGATCAATGGAACAGGATAGAAAGCCCAGAGATAAACCCACACACATATGGTCACCTTATCTTTGATAAAGGAGGCAAGCATATACAGTGGAGAAAAGACAGCCTCTTCAATAAGTGGTGCTGGGAAAATTGGACAGGTACATGTAAAAGTATGAAATTAGAACACTCCCTGACACCATGCACAAAAATAAACTCAAAATGGATTAAAGACCTAAGTGTAAGGGCAGACACTATCAAACTCTTAGAGGAAAACATAGGCAGAACACTCTATGACATACATCACAGCAAGATTCTTTTTGACCCAGCTCCCAGAGAAATGGAAATAAGAACACAAATAAACAAATGGGACCTAATGAAACTTAAAAGCTTTTGCACAGCAAAGGAAACCATAAACAAGACCAAAAGACAACCCTCAGAATGGGAGAAAATATTTGCAAATGAAGCAACTGACAAAGGATTAATCTCCAAGATTTACAAGCAGCTCATGCAGCTCAATAACAAAAAAACGAACAACCCAATCCAAAAATGGGCAGAAGACCTAAATAGACATTTCTCCAAAGAAGATATACAGATGGCCTACAGACACATGAAAGAATGCTCAACATCATTAATCATTAGAGAAATGCAAATCAAAACTACAATGAGATATCATCTCACACCGGTCAGAATGGCCATCATCAAAAAATCTAGAAACAATAAATGCTGGAGAGGGTGTGAAGGAAAGGGAACACTCTTGCACTGTTGGTGGGAATGTAAATTGATACAGCCACTATGGAGAACAGTATGGAGGTTCCTTAAAAAACTACAAATAGAACTACCATACGACCCAGCAATCCCAATACTGGGCATATACCCTGAGAAAACCATAGGTCAAAAAGAGTCATGTACCAAAATGTTCATTGCAGCTCTATTTACAATAGCCAGGACATGGAAGCAACCTAAATGTCCATCGACAGATGAATGGATAAAGAAGATGTGGCACATATATACAATGGAATATTACTCAGCCATAAAAAGAAATGAAATGGAGGTATTTGTAATGAGGTGGATGGAGTTAGAGTCTGTCATACAGAGTGAAGTAAGTCAGAAAGAGAAAAACAAATATAGTATGCTAACACATATATACGGAATCTAAGGGGAAAAAAAAAAAAAAAAAAAAAGCCATGAAGAACCTAGTGGCAAGACGGGAATAAAGACACAGACCTACTAGAGAATGGACTTGAGGATATGGGGAGGGGGTGGGGTGAGATGTAACAGGGTTAAGAGAGTGTCATGGACATATATACACTACCAAATGTAAAACAGATAGTTAGTGGGAAGCAGCCGCATAGCACAGGGAGATCAGCTCGGTGCTTTGTGACCACCTAGAGGGGTGGGATGGGGAGGGTGGGAGGGAGGGAGATGCAAGAGGGAAGAGAAATGGGAGCATATTGTATATGTATAACTGATTCACTTTGTTGTAGAGCAGAAGCTAACACACCATTGTAAGGCAATTATACTTCAATAAATACGTTTAAAAAAAAAACAAAAAAAAAACAAAAAAAATATGTTTATTATTCATCTTATTATTATTTATTATATATCTATTTTTATTTTATATTTCATTATATGTAAAATATATTTTTTATATTTTATAATACATAAAATATTATAGATATAAATATAAAATATTGGAAGTCTACCAGTAGCCCACAAAACACACTGTGGAAATTCCTGCCTTAACAGCCTTCATCAAATCCCAAAACCTAAAAGATTTCAGCAGCTCAAACTGCTCGTCTCTCTTGCCTATAACAAAAATTCCACTCTCTTGACTAACCAGGTGGAAGGCAGATGGAAGTCCTTAATATTCCCTCTTTCAGGCTCTCAAAGGAGAAAAAGGAAAGAAAAAGAAAACCAGTATATTGACTAAAATCATGATCTGAGTCAGATGGAAATGCACAAGGCCTGGAGGCACAAGGTTATACAGTGAGGAAGCATAAGTCCACTTTTCTACCCCGTGCCTGGTCTCCTTGCAACTTCTTACTGTCCTCTGAAGTCACTTTCATTTCAGCTGGGCAGGGCTTTGGGAAAGGAAGGAAAGGTTTGAATAGTAAATAACAATGCTCACATTTCTTCCTGGGTAGCACTCTCATTGTTTTCTCTTATAATTTGGACAACTCTACAGTGAGCATTAACCACAGAACTTCTAACAAAAAATTTAGCAAAACTGTAATGAAATAATTAAGTGGCAAGGATCAGTCCCTGTCTCCTCAGCTGAAATTAGACACTTCCCCTGTCTTGGTCCATGGTGTGAGAGAGCTGACTGCTCTTGCCAGTGCATACTGAGAAGGAATGCTGGCTTTCATAATCAAGGTAAGTCTGATTAAATGATTTTACTCAGTTACAATTTCTTCAATCAAACAATGCATAATACATAGAAGATTATATTTTGCCAAGAAGAATCCTTAAATTGACAAATTGCAACAAATTCTAAGATTCATGATTTGTATTTGTCCATTCACTGTGAATACCCTTGATTGAATTTCAATATTTTTATAAAGCCTCACTGTGCTTCCAACAGTAAAAAGGCCAAAATATTTAATTTTAATTCTAAACTGAATAAATAAACTATAACAGGTGGTTTGTTTATTTTGAAAAGGATTTTGTTTTAAAGGTAATTTGAAATAATAAAATTAGTAATGTATCTGAACAACATATGTAGTTTATGCTATATTATTGAATTTGCAGATGGACGATTCGTTTAAATTGACAATTAGATCTAAATTGCATGATGGATGTTCTGTTATAACATATAAAGTCCTTGACTCTCAAGTACTATTTGTATGTGTAAGAAATATAGCTTCCCATAGTTGAAAATCATAACTAGAAGATTGAATATCTCTTTCCTTGTGCATTCTTAACCCCCTACATTAAAATTCTATCTATAGGAAACAGATAAAATGTTATCTTTCCATGAAGATATATCTACAACAGCATATCTACCTGCAAACTGTGAACTTCTAAATTTCCATAATACTCATCATCATTTAATCAGTGCTTATTCTGCTCCAAGTACCGTGCTAAGGATTTACATGGGTCGTTCCAAATTCTTAACCAGCCTAGTAAAATGGTCACCATTAATACTCCACAGGTAAAGGTACTGAGTCAGAGAAAGGAAAAATAACATGTCCAAATTCACACAGAAAACAAGCATCTAAGATTATTCTTTAAATCAGTGTTTGTCTGATTTCAAAGAATGTCAGGTTGTGTCACACATACTGACATGTGCCACGTGGGCACTTGTATTGTGGTATAATTGTTTCTACATGTATTTTATCTCCTCTATTGGACTAAGTTCTAGAAAGCTTTAAGTAAGTTTTCTTTGTCTCCCTCAGATCTAGCCATGTGAATTACCTGGAGAGCTTGTTAAAATGCAGATTCTGATTCAGTAAATCTGAGGTTGGCCCTGATAATCTGCATTTGTAACAAGCTCCTAGGTGATGCAGATGTTTCTTATTCCTGGGAAACATGTTGAGCTGCAAAGCCTTACAGACTTAGTAACAGAGATATTCACATAAATATTCACTCAATATATGTATTTGGATGCAAGAATGTACAACTTCATGAATGAACAAATAGCTTTCTCAGAGTTAACTAGGCAAATTCCCAACATGTGAGTAACTAAGAAAATTTCCATGGGCAACTGACTACAAGTACTTCTTATCTTGGTAAAGGTGGGAAGTCACCAGAATACTCCCTCTGCACATTTGCAAAATGCCTAGGCAACCTCTGGGGTAGGCTTCCTACCAAATGTAAATTCTGCAATGTACCCTTCTGGGTCTTTGGTCAAACACCTCGTGCCTGTAATGTTACCCTTCTCTGTGCTCACCAGTGATCAACTCCTGCATTTTTTCTATACAAACTTCCTCTAATAAATACTACCTAAACCTTCCTCGGATCACATAACTGTCGTTCAATTTGCCAGGCACATACTTGCATCAGTTCTACTATTTGTTTTTAAATAAATATTTATTAAGTAGCTATTACGTGCCAGGCTTTATACCGGGTATTGATACTTGCTTCTATATCAATAGAAAATTGCATTGCACTTATTTGATTATTGGCATTCTTATTTAGATTTTAAGCCTATTGAAGACAAAGATTATGACTTTATTATCTCTTTAACCCTTGTACTATTAGAGTACCTTGGACACAAAAATTCACACTTACTAAATAAAGCATGAGTTAATTCTTCAAAATGCAGTTATCCCAGATATGACCTACCAAACATTTCAAGAAGAGTTAACACCTATCATTCTCAAACGATTCCAAAAAATTGCAGAGGAAGGAACTCTTCTGAACTCATTCTATGAGGCCAGCATCACCCTGATACCAAAACCAGACAAATATATCACAAAAAAAGAAAATTACAGGCCAATATCACTGATGAACATAAATGCAAAAATCCTCAACAAAATATTAGCAAACAGAATCCAACAATACATTGCAAGGCTCATATTCTGCAAGGAATCAGAGTTTTTAAAGAAGAGAAATGAAGAGACTCTAATGAAATAATTTTCAATTTGATTGCACATTTATAGAGCTATATCTATTAGGAAGCTTTTGACTGCAAATAACAAGATGCCCAGCCAAAAGTGGCTTAGAAAACTAGGTAATTTATTATTTCAAATAATATTCCTAGAAGCAAATGTCAATCCCAGAGTTGGTTTCCATCAGCTCAGAAGTGTAATCCATGAGTCACGTTTCTATTGTTACATCAGCAACCCTAATCATGGCCATGACTCCTCTCTAATTGTCACAGGATGGTTGCTCCATGAGATATAAGAAACATGGCAACATCTAGGGAAGATGAAAACAGGCATTTTTCTATGTTTCTTTTAGGAGAAAAACTTTTTTTCCAGAAAAATCACAAGTGAACTTTCCTTATGATCCCATTTTCCAGAATTAGATCAGTATAAAATAGGCTATGAAAACAAACAAACAAACAAACAAAAGCAACAATCCTGAATTTTGGGCTCTACAGAGGTAGATAGGATCTAGCAGAAGATACGGTAGTGGGCCGGACCTAATGGAAGGCCACGTATTTCAGAGCACATACAATTATTCATCTTGAGGGCTACCAAAACTCAAATATTGTCATCAGTAATGGTGTTCAGGAGATGTGTTAAACTTTAACCAACTCAATTGCAGACTTTTTTTTCCTATGTTTTAAAAAAATATTCTTTTTTTTTAATAGATCTTTATTGGAATATAATTGCTTCACAATACTGTGTTAGTTTCTGTTGTACACCAAAGTGAATCAGCCATATACATACATATGTCCCCATATCCCCTCCCTCTTGAGCCTCCCTCCCATACTCTCTATCCCACCCCTCTAGGTCATCACAAAGCACTGAGCTGATCTCCCTGTGCTATGCTGCTGCTTCCCACCAGCCAACTATTTTACATTCAGTAGTGTATATATGTCGATGCTACTCTCACTTCACCCCAGCTTCGCCCTCCCACCCCATGTCATGTCCTCAAGTCCATTCTCTATGTCTATGTCTTTATTCCTGCCCTGCAACTAGGTTCATCAGTACCATTTTTTTCTTTTAGATTCCATATATATGCGTTAGCATACGGTATTTGTTTTTCTCTTTCTGATTTACTTCACTCGGTATGACAGACTCTAGGTCCATCCACCTCACTACAAATAGCTCAATTTCATTTCTTTTTATGGCTGAGAAAAATTCCATTGTATATATGTGCCACATCTTCTTTATTCATTTTTCTGTCAATGGACATTTAGGCTGGTTCCATGTCCTGGCTATTGTAAATAGTGCTGCAATGAACATTGTGGTACATGTCTCTTTTTGAATTATGGTTTTTCAGGGTATATGCTCAGTAGTGGGATTGCTGGGTCATATGGTAGTTCTATTTTTAGTTTTTTAAGGAACCTCCACACTATTTTCCATAGTGGTTGTATCAATTTACATTCCCACCAACACGGCAGGAGGATTCCCTTTTCATCACACCCCTTCCAGCATTTATTGTTTCTGTATTTTTTGATAATGGCCCTTCTGACCGGCGTGAGGTGATACCTCATTGTAGATTTGATTTGCACTTCTTTAATAATCAGTGATGTTGAGCATCTTTTCATGTGCCTCTTGGCCATCTGTATGTCTTCTGTGGTGAAATGTCTATTTAGGTCTTCTGCCCATTTTTAATTGGATTGTTTGTTTTTTTGATATTGAGCTCCACGAGCTGTTTGTATATTTTGGAGGTTAATCCTTTGTCCACTGTTTCATTTGCAAATATTTTCTCCCATTCTGAGGGTTGTCTTTTCACCTTGTTTATGGTTTCCTTTGCTGTGCAAAAGCTTTAAAGTTACATTAGGCCCCATTTTTTAATTTTTGTTTTTATTTCCATTACCAAAATGGAAACTATTCCAAAAATAAAATAAAATATTCATTTTTCTTTGTAAGAGAAATTGAAACTGATTTTACCCCAAAGCTGCCTAAGAGTAAAAGTTATTATTTCTTTGAAATGGCTTGTATTAGCTGATTCTAAAATTTATATGCAAGAACAAAGGAGTTGGAATAGCTATAACAACTTAAAAAAGGACAACGTAAAGAACTCATACTACTTGATTTTAAGACTTACTATAAAGCTACTTAATCAGGAAGGTGGTATTGACAAAGAAAGAAAGACATAGATCACTGGAACAGAATAGGTAATGCAGCCAGAGACTCAAAAAAATATAGCCATTTGATATTTACCAAAGATGAAAAAACAATTAAATGGAGAAAAGATAGTCTTTGTAACAAATGGTATTGTAACAATTGGTCATCCATAGGCAAAAACAATAAAGCTTTACTTAAGTCTCATACCTCATACAAGATCAATTCCAAATAAACTATAAATCTAAATGTAAAACTACAAATTATAAACTCTCAGAAGAAACTCAGGAAAAAATCATCATGACCTAGATTTAGAACAAGAGTTCTTAGAAATTACACCAAAAGCTAATTTGATGATAAAAATGATAAATAGGACTTCATCAAAACTGAAAGCTTTTGCTCTGTCAAAGACACTATCAAAAGAATAAAAAGAGGGCTTCCCTGGTGGCGCAGTGGTTGAGAGTCTGCCTGCCAATGCAGGGGACACGGGTTCGAGCCCTGGTCTGGGAAGATCCCACATGCCGCAGAGCAACTAGGCCCGTGAGCCACAACTACTGAGCCTGCGCGTCTGGAGCCTGTGCTCCACAACAAGAGAGGCCGCGATAGTGAGAGGCCCGCGCACCGCGATGAAGAGTGGCCCCCACTTGCCACAACTAGAGAAAGCCCTTGCACAGAAACGAAGACCCAACACAGCCATAAATAAATAAATAAATAATAAAAGTGTTTAAAAAAAAAAGAATAAAAAGAGAAGCTATGAATTGGAAGAAAGTATTCGCAAATCAAACATCTGTAAAGGATTGTATCCACACTACATAAAGAACTCTTAAAACCCAACAGTATTACAACAAGCAACTCATTTTTATAAAATTAACAAAGGACAGAACAGATCCTTCACCAAAGAGTATATAAGGATGGCAGTAATCACATGGAAAGAAATGCAACATCATTAGCTATTAAGAAAATACAAATTTAAACCACAATGACATACAACTACCTAAATATTAGGATAGCTAAAATAAAATTATAGACAATACCAATATTGGAATGCAGAGCAACTGGAACTCTCATGTGTTGATGGTGGGAATATGCAATGTTATGGCCACTCTGGAAAACTGTTTGGCAACCTTTACGAAGTTAAATATATTCTTACCATTTGACTCAGCATTCTTATTCCTGTATATTGTACCTAAAGAAATAAAAATATTTGTTCCCATCAAATATATATGAATATATCATTTGTGATTTTTAAAATTGGAAATAACCCATATATTCATTCTCCCATGGTCCAGTCCTCAGGCAATCCCATGGTGACAACATAAGCGTGTCAGTAAAAAACCAGAAAAGCCAAACTCTGAGGGAAGGAAAGTTCTTCCAGGTTTGAGTAGAATTGCTCTTTCAACAGGGCAGGGCCAACTCCTCTGATTTTTCTCTTTCCCTGTATCTCTCTCTTCCTCTCTCCTCTCTTTTCCTGTCTTCCCCACTTCTCTCTCTCATTCTCCATGTTCCTCATTACTGCTTAGCTTCAGACACAAAAGGGCAATAATATAAACTGATAGCTTCTCGATGGAGGACCAAAAAGGAGAGTACTAGGGAACTGGAAAGAACCAGGGAGATTATGAATCAAAGCAGGAGACTCTCAGGAAGCAATCCTATAAAGTTGCTCAGGAAACTTGGTTTACTTCCCTAGCTGCCTATGTGTGCATTTGATCCTAATTATCATTCCAAACACTGAGAACTGAGCTAATGGATAGACATCCACCCAGTTCCCACACTGACTACTGAGTGGGAGAGAATAAGAACACTGCAAAAGCCTTGAACGCTTAGTTGACAATGGAACTTAGTGAGACAGGCTGGGATCTGGGACCCTCTACTGGAGTCCTTGCACCTGGACAAACATCTCCTCAAGCAACAGAATACAAAGAAACTACAAGGGACTAAAAACTGCCTGCATGCACAGTCAGAGCAAATTATGAACAGTAAGATAGAAAAAGGCCAAAACCCAACTGCCACTTCTGAGTGCCAGGAGCAAAAGCAGGGTACTGCGCATTGTCCCTGCATACAGCACCACCGAGGGGGTGGGAGGACCATCTAAGTGTCCCCTCCTAACCAATCCATAGACCCGCCCACACCTTCACTCCATTTAAGGAACCAGCTCACCCCGTTCCACCCCCCACCCCAGGGAGTGAGCATGTTGCTTGCTTTTACTCCGTCACGCTGCAGCATGAATGTCAATAAAGCCTTGCCTAAGTTCCTACTCTTTACTTTAATCACTAGATATTAATATCTAGTGATGAAAGAGTCCAAGGACCCCAGTCCCTATCATACTTTGTGACAACTCTGGTGAGACGCCTGTGGGGCCTTCTGTCCCCTCTCTGGGAGAGGGTCCAGGCACCTCCAGCACCTCCAGAAGGAGGAGAAGGATCCAGGACCACCTCCAGCTTCCTGTGGGTGACAAGCGTCTGCCTGAACCTCTTGTCTCATTGTCACCACGTTTGGTAAGTCTGCTTTCCGGGCCCCTGAAGGCCTCAGTGCCCTCATTCGGGCAACACTTTCTCCCTCCCATTTGTCCTTTTCCCTCTCTTGATATATCTCTCTCTTTCTCCTTTCTTTGTCCTCTCCTGTATCTGTCCTCTCCTCTTTCTCTGTCATATCTTTCCCAGAGGGAGTGAATGTCCAGCAGCTACAGCATCAATCCTCTCAGCTTATGAGACCTGCTCCTTCTGGGCGACAACGGCTCACCTTGGCTGGTGGCAAACAGAGGTGGGAGAGGCTCGCCTCATACCCTGCAGATCTTGGTCCAGGGTGCTCTCCCTGAAAGGAGACTTCTGGGAGTGATAGATGTTCAACCTTCGTATCATATAGTGTCTGGAAGTCCAGTCATCACAATATTTTCACCTTTTTTTTTTTCCCTGCCCCCAAGAGAAGTCCCATTAGGAACAGGCTGAAGAAGCAGATATAAACCTGTGGTGCAAGGCCCACCTGTGGATCAGAGTCCCGCAGACAACATACAAATGGCTAGTTCTCGGGATCGATCACCCCGTTGGACAGTGGACAGGGTGACCCCTCCTTCGCTGGCCCCTTCTGGAAGCCCAGGGACTGCTGTAGAGTAGACACCTGCAGGGGGCAGCTTGAAAGGGCAATCTCTCTCTGTCTGACTCTTGCTCTTCTTCTGTCTCTCCTGTCCCTCCTCCCCTTACCTCTCCCTTGGTTCTCATACCTGCACTCCTGTCCCTTTCATGCTGGAAACTCCTTGCTTTGTGTCACTAACACTGGGGAGGGAATTATGCGGTCTCCTTTGCCATTATTATAGGCCTTGAGGACTCCATCCTGCCCCGAGGATCTCTAGTGGTTAGCCCCCAGATTTATATGTAAATGTGTTAAAAGCCCAGGGAATCCCCAAAGATTCTCCTCTCAGTTTGCATTCTTAACAACTGGGGACAGTTAAATTAGATGGTTTGAAAAGGAATAAGTTGATTTTCTTTTGCAACACAGCCTGGCCCCAATATGCCTTGGGTGACCAGGAGAAGTGGCCACAGAACGGATTCCTTAACTTTAACACCATTTTATCACTGAACCTATTTTGTAAGCAGTTCCCAGGATGGGGAGAGGTCCCATGTGTGCAGGTCTTTATGAAACTTTATTAACATTCTAATCTGAGGGATTCATGTTGTGTGTGTGTAGCCTCTATTTCTGTGTCACCCCCAAAAGATTCAGATCCAGACCTTCTCACGGACCCCTTCTTTCAACCGCCGAATAGCCATCAGCATACTGAGCCTCATTCTCAGGCCCCCGTTTCTTCCCCTTCACCATTACCTTCAGCCTCCAGAACCCCACCTTCCCGTCAAATCAGAAATCCCGAAATTGGAGCCCCCCTTGGTGTCCCCAGTGGGTTTCCAATCAGGTTCAAAGTTAGCCTCCACTTTTTCCCCACAAGGCCTTTACCTCCTCTGGGAAGTAGCTGATGGAAACGGAGGGATTACCGGAGCGCACGCCCCCTTCTCGAAGGGGGACCTAGAAATCTGTAAGGAGAGGTTTGGCAGATTCTCAAAGAACCCTGACAAGTTCAGGGATGAATCTAACAGGTTGGGGTTAACGTTCTCCCTGACCTGGGAGTCCATCATAGTTATTCTGGTCCACTGTGGCACCCCCGAAGGAAAGGAGAGTATAATGAGAAAGGGAACACGCAAACGGCCTACTGGCCACCAATCCCCACCACCAAATTATCGAGCGAGTGATAATGCAACCTCAGATCATGACCCACGCTGGACTCTAAAGATCATGTAGGCCAGGCTAGGATGAGACATCATATTACTTTACCAGAAGGAATAAAAAGGTGTATGGTGAAGTCTGTAAATTATAAGGTCCAAGAGGTTACACAGGAAACAGGTGAAAGCCCGGCAGTCTTCCTGAGCCGGGTGACAGAGTCATTCAAGAATACACGAACAGAGATGCTGAGTCCACAGAAGGGAGGTCGCTATCGGCCATGCATTTTATTATCCAGTCCACTCCTGATGTCAGGAGAAATCTACAAAATCTTGAGGCTGGGCCTCAAACCCTGTTGTCAACCTTGGTAGAGGAGTCCTTCAAGGTCTATAATAACCAGGACTTAACAAGAGGAGGTCAATAAGGATAGGAGGCTAATAAAGAAAATGCAGCTTTTAGCTCCTCTCATTCGCCTGCCACCTCAGGGGACCCTGGAGGGCCAGAAAGACCTGACAGAGCCAAGAAGCCTCCTGGGCCCAAACCAGCATGCCTCTTGTGGGAAGGAAGGGCACTGCAAGGGGGGTTGTCCTGAGCACCCTCCTGTGGGATGCCCAAGGGACACACCTGACTGGCCCTCATCTCTCTCAGGTGAGAGATTCCTGAACACTGACCGACAGGCCCAAGTGCCTGCCCGGCTCCAGACCCTACTTGATCCATCTTCATCACTCCTGAGGAACCTCAGGTCACTCTTCATGTGGCAGGTAGGAGAACTGAATTTCTTGTAGACTCTGGAGCCACCTGCCCTGTTCTGACTTGGCCGGCTGGCCCCCTCCCCAACCGTGACTGTACTGTGAGGGGAGTTGATGGATAGCCAAAGGTAGGGGGACTTACATCTCCCCATGCCTGCAGAGTCAGGTCCATTATTATTACTCACTCCTTTTTGTATACACCAGAATGCCCTGTCCCCCTCCTCAGAAGAGATTTGCTAAATAAGTTAGAAGCTAGTATATTCTTAGGACAGGGTAAAGTCCAAGGAGGTAGAGAATTAAACAGAGAATGCATCTATTGGTAGCCCCAGATGATCCACCTGCTGGTCATCAAAATATTTCCCAGGACATCCCCCAAGAAATTAGAGAACAGGCGGATCCTGTATTTTGGGATACCTTGGTGCCAGGAAGGGCAAAATTTTCCCCCCTCCCCATAGAAATAAGATTAAAGCCTGAGGAAAAATACCCCTGGAAGAGGCAATATCCATTAAGGCCTGCAGCCGTGAGGGGGATCCAACCGCTGCTCTCCAATTCCTAAAACAGAGACTCATTGGGCGTTGACAATCCCCTTGCAATAGCACAATTCTCCCAATTCTGAAGCCTAACAAGGAGCATCGGTTTGTGCAAGACTTTGAGCAGTTATCCCTCTGCACCCAATGGTGCCAAATCTATACACCCTCTTCTCCCAAGTACCAGGGACCTGTCAGTATTCCTCTGTTTTGGACCTCACAGATGCATTCTTCTGTATTCCCTGACATCCAAACTCTCAATACCTATTTGCCTTTGAACAGAGGGACCCTGACACTCTGGCGGCTACCCAAGACACTTGTACAGTGCTTCCACCGGGTTTTCAGAAAGCCCCCATCCTTTTGAAAACACATTAACAAGGGAGCTGAGGTATCTAAGCCTAACTAAGCTGAGGTATCTGCTGCAATATATTGATGATTTATTGGTAAGTAGTGAGACAAAGCAAGATTCAGATCAAAATACTGTTAAGGTCCTAAAGTTTCTGACAGAAAGGGGATATAAAGTCTCCCCAACGAAGTCACAAAGAGGCAACTCTGAGGCTTTCTTGGGATGGCTGGGTTCTGTTGTATCCGGATTCCATGTTATGGCCTTATAGCCAAACCCCTACATGAGGGTCTAAAGGGAAAAGAAAGGGGAACCCTCTAATGCAATAAAGATCACCAGTGGGAATTTGAAACTCTAAAGACTGAGTTGAGTAGAGCACCAGCACTGGGGCTTCCAAATTTGGACAAGCCCTTTACCCTATACGTTCATGAGAGGTCAGGGATAGCACTAGGAGTCCTGACCCAAAAGCTGGGACCAGATCAGAGACCAGTGGCTTACTTTTCAAAACACTGGACTCAGTAGCCCTGGGATGGCCAAGCTGTCTGCAGGCGGTAGCAGCCACAGCCCTGTTGGTTAATGAGGCTTCCAAGCTCACTCTGGGACAACGCTCAGATGTATTAAGCCCTCATCAGGTACCATCTGTGCTAGAAGTCCAAGGACAACATTGGTTGACTGGAGGATGGTTAACAAGATATCGGGCCCTCGTAATGGACATCCCTGACATTACCTTAAAGGTGTGCCAAACCCTGAACCCAGCAACTCTGCTTCCATCAGTCGAGAGTGAAGCCCTATTGCATCAGTGTATAGAAACAATAGAACAAAGTTACTCCAGCAGGTCTGATCTTCTAGATGAACCTCTTGACAGCCCTGGGGTTGAATGGTTTCTGATGGGAGCAGTTCTATAGAGGTGGGAACCCAAAAGTGGGCTGTGCCATAGTTAGTCTAGATGAAGTCATAGATGCCAAGGTCCTGCCACCCCAGATTTTGGCCCAGAAGGTTGAGCTAATTGCATTAATGAGAGCTCTGCAATGAAGAAAGAATTAGAAATTAAATATTTTTACTGACTCTTAATGTGGGTTCCACGTGTTACATGCTAACGCTGCCATCTGGAAAGAAAGGAATGTTAATTGCTAGAAATTCTCTTATAAAACAGAAAGACTGAATTCTGGCTCTTTCAGAAGCAGTGCAGCTTGCATTCTACAGGTTAGCTCAGCCACACCCGCCAGGGCAGCAGCTCCTTTGTCAGTGCTGGGTTTAAGGGAAACATTCCACCACAAGAATGCTCCTTCTATAGACTCTGTCTCTGTTTACCAGTCCGTAAACCAGGGGAATGGCAAGAAAACTCACTTATCAGCATTTCCAGAGTCATATCTGAAGGGGAACATTTAAAAGAATGCTGCATATGCCATCAACACATCAACCGGCTATTGACCCTCCTCTTGCATTTCCCCTGAAACTGCCAGTTCCAATGGTGATTAACAATCTAAACTGGGGACAGTTGCCACCCTCTTGATGTCTGCTTGATGTCTTGTGCCTTCCAGGTGGCTAATCCAATACTTTAACCTGACTCCCCCATACAACTGGACCCAAGGGGTGGGGTACGTTATGTTAAACTGCACAAACAACATTTGTTTCACATGCCCTGAGAGCCTCTGAAGGTATAATTACACCAGCTATCCTGCCTCTTATATAGTGGTAATCTGTACTTACAACCTTACCTACTGGTGCCCTGTTTCAAACTATGGCCCTGCCCCCTAAACAACACGGAATGTGTATGTATGGTGGGAAGGAAATGTCCCATCCACCGGGTCAATCCAATTCAACCCACCTATGGGATACCAAGCAAAGAGTGAGCTGGCCTTCCACCCTCGACCCTCTGACAAAACTAACCAGATCATACTCGAGCATTTTATTAAGACCTTTATAACATCATAGGATCTAAATTACCAACATAATGGTTTGTTGTCCCCTAGTTGCACAGGTACTAACAATAGCTATGTCCTTCAAGGACTAAAAGCTCTTAACAACCACGAGACAGACATTCAGGTCTGTGCTCCTGAAGGGTTTGTTTCCCTCTGCAGAAACCATCATATGTTACAGAATTATGGCCAGGCCCTGTCCTTTTCCAACTAAGCTACACTGATAATGTCCACTTCATAGGAGCGTGCACTCTAGGGACTATAGGAGGGATTTTCATCTCTAACAGGACCACTCCGGGTCACCATCAAACCCAGGTAGCACCACGAATGATCTAGGCAGGGGCAGGGCTGGCCACAGGACCGGCAGCTCCATGGGGAGGCTTTATCTATCATGAAACAACGCTGAGAAATCTCGCCAGACAGCTTGGTTATGTGATGCAACAGGGCAAGTTTTAATGGGATGTAAAACCTCTCTTGTTTCCTTGGCTAATGTAGTTCTTGATAACCAGCTAGCTCTTGATTACCTCTTGGCAGAAGAAGACAGACTTTATACAGTGACTATTATATATTTCATTGAATTTTTTGCTGCTATCCATTTCTTACCAGTTTGGAGTTCTTTGTCTCTTCTCTCTCAAAATAAGGATTTGACAGCATCTTTCAATCTCATCTCTAAGTGAGAATATTATAACACACAAGAACAATGATTTGGGTCATAATTTTTTATTAATCTGTTTTAAGAAACCTTCATTTGGTAACTTTGAAATACTGCCTAGGTTTACTTTCTCTCCTGTTACTTTTTTTGTTTGTTTGTTTTTAATTTCTTGGGTATTTCTCCTCCACTAGAATATTGAGTGGTCTATTGCAACTTTAATATTATTGTATCAAAACTTTCTCCACCCACTTTCATGACTTTGTATATTTGCTTGTCTTGAACCCTAACCCCTAACCCCCAGAATTTTCAGACACAAATTTATACATTATACACACTACCTTTGTTTCATTTGTATAGTAGTCGTTAGATTAAATGCTTACATCATTTCCAAGAATTGTAGAAAAAACATTCTTGTATGCAGAACCCAAGATTTTCTATTTTTATATGCCTAACTCAAACCAAAGTGCTGGTGAATAATAGATATTTAGTAACTGTGGCTTAATTGCAAAGCATCTAGATATTAAGGTATTTACATTTTTTTCCATTTCTTCTCTTATTACCATCATATAGGGTTTGGATGCCTTGGGCAGTATTATTATTGTTCTCTTCCCATTATTACATATTATACTTAATAAGATTGATTGTTTATGAGATTATATATTTCTAAATTGCATATGTACAGAAAAGAGCTGCATGGACTCACCAAATTAATCAGATTTTTGACCGAGGTACATCTTCAGTGGTAGCACAAATTAACTATGAAGTGATTATAATTTCATTGAGGAACTTCTTAGCACTCTGACTAATTGTGTTCTCAAAGCTTTTCCAAACTCTGGACATGGACAATATTGCATGCCAATATTCTGAAGATGGTCTAGTTCCTGCACATATTCCTGCACATCTTCATTTGAACCCGTAAATAATTAAGAATGTTCCCCATTTTTGGCCCCAAGAAATACTTTCTAGTATTTAGACCATCATGTGTTTACTAAGGTATTGCTTCTGATGCTCTTGGAGATTCCAATGGCTCCTGCACTGTGACAGACCAGAGAAGGTCCACTCTTCTCACTGAGAGATAGGGTTAATGGTCTCCTACCATTAAGCCTCGGCAGACCTTCTAACTCCTTTGAACAATATGATAGAAGTGACTCTCTGCCAAGATTTTGGCTGAGGATTTAAGACTGTCAGTTTCCACTTCCTGCCTTTCTGAACACTCACTCTTAGACCCAGCTGCCATGCTTTAAGGAAGCTGGGGCACTCTAATGAACAAGTCTATCTGAAATGGAACTGAAGTCCTTGGTCTGCAGTCCTTGCTCCAGTCAGCACCAACATGTCAGTCATGTGAGAGAGGCCATCTGGAAAGTGCATTTTCCATTCCCATTCAAACTTCCCAGATGAAACTGGAGCAGAGATGAGCCTTTCCTGTCATACTCTACCTACACTGCAAATATGGCGGCAAGTAATTCACTGTTGCTGGTGTAAGCCACTAGATATTGGGCTGGTTTTTTATGCAGCAACAGATAAATGAAGCATGAGCCCTGAGAATCTATGCTAATCTCTAACTTATTTCACCCTGTTCTATTTGCTTTGCCTAGAGCATATATATCAGCTTATTTATTAAGATCAAGTCTATCCCTTGGGAACTTTGAGCTTTTAAACCCAAATTTCAAGACACACATTTGGCCTTGGCTCACTGGCAGCGCCATAATCCCACAGGTACATGTGGACATGTTTTCCTAGACCCTGCCACATTGTTAAATGTCAGCTCCTCTGATAGCTGATACCTGAATCTTCATTTTCTGTTTTTAAACCTATATATCCACCTGTAATTATCTCCTCACTAAGGATTTCTCCAGGTTTCAGCTTATTTGCAAACAAAGCAGACTGAGCCCAGTTTATGTTAAAGTAGTTCCTGAATCAGGAATTAGCTCTATTTTGTTCCTAAGGCTTTCTCTGTTTACATGGGTTATTTCATTTTTTGTTAAAACTCCATGGAAAAATGGCAGACAAGGGATTGCTCAGACTACCAAAGACTGGTAAGCAGTCTACCTGCTCAAGAGTTTGATTATTCTGACCATTTTCTTATACATTTATTTTTAATTATGTATTCCTTACAATCCTGCTAAGGAGTACATCCCTTGACCCACTTTTCCCACATTTTAAACTTTAGAGAAACCCATCCATAACCTCAACATTATTAAAAGCATCTTTTTTTCAGTGTTAATTTAAAAATTATATTTTTCTTATAAGCCTACTCAACCGTGTCTTTTCTTGTACATTAAAAGAAAAATATATAGCAGTTTTCACCAATTTCACTACAAAACACTCAGGTGTTTTTTTTGTTTCTAAAATTTATTAAAAGTCAAAGAATAGAAAATATTCTCATTTTAGCTTCCACATCGTTGTACTGTTTAGGCTTTTGAATCAACATAGTCAAAGAATTTATACTAAATAGAATTTTCTAAAAATGAATACTAATGTCTTTACATGGTTCTATTTCATATGGTTTAACCTGCCTCCATCTAAACTACCTCTGAAATATGTACTTTAGGTACAAGTTAAACTACAACATGTGCTAAATACTAGAAGGCAAAACAGGAATGAGAATGAAGCCTAAAGGAAAGGAGGCATATGTCAAAATACATGGCTGACTGGAGCTGCCTTTCTTGAGTGGAACTGGCCTTTGTTTTATTATGTACTTTTTCTTTCAGATAATTTCTATAGAAATCAAAGTTATAATTATGCTCTCACAAAAGCAAAATGCATTGCACTCAGTTCATTTTTTAGGCAGCATCTGATATATATCTCTGGGATCCCTTTATATATCAGGTCATATTTCCTGCCCATAAATGAAAAATATCTGGAATATCTGGCTAATGCTCACCTCTTTCTTCAAGTGCACAATTCTTTCTCCCACTCATGTCCAATCCTCAGTTAGACTATGTCTCCTAATGGGACTCCCGGTATATCATATTCAACAGAATTTTTTGGGGGGCAAGGAACTGAGGGTTAAATACTCTGGGTGGATGGAACTGGGTATCATTTCTCCTTCACATTGGAATACCTATTGCCTTAAGAGTCAGGTGCTGTTAGTCGAAGCTCAGTTGTACCTATCCCCACACAGACCTCTTTTCATCTCTACAATTATGTAAGAGAGAGGCAAGGGGAATTCCCTGGCGTCCAGTGGTTTAGACTCAGGGCTTTCACTGCCGTGGGCCCAGGTTCAATCTCTGATCAAGGAATTAAGATCCTGCAAGCCACGCGGCATGACCAGAAAAAAAAAAAAAAGTCAGGGCTGGACATTGGTATGAGGTACAATAGGCATGCTATTTATTTGGAGCCCCTTCAAAGCTATATATTTATATTCAACATTAGAAAATAGCCTGGGGGTCATATGAGTAAGGGGTAACTGTATTCAGGTTTGTTAACTTTGTACCAACTAATTTATCTTTGGCTCTAACACGTTTACCAAACTCAAGGGGAAAAAACAGAAACAAACAAATGAAAAAACCCCAAGAGCTCTGCAGCTGATTAGATCCACCTACATACCTTTATAGAAAAAAGACATTCACTATACCCCCAGCCAAAGCCAGCAGTCAATTCCCTCAGTAGAGACTGTCCTGTTTCTGGTTTTGTCCTGTTTTTGCACAATACTCTGCAAGTTCTGTGATCACTCCATTAATACCTCCTCCCCTCCCCAGGTGGTCTGCCCTTCCTCTCCCTTCCTTCTTTACCCCTAGTTATGACCATGCTGACTCATTTGCAACAAGCATGGCCTCCTCACAAAAGGAATGGGTTGGGTAGTCTATAAGGCTATATACATAAGGCAGGTAATTTATTGCTATTTTATAGATGAGCAATCTGTAGCCCAGAAATATTTATTGATTTTCTTAAACCAATAGAAATTACTTCCTAAGACTAGACTAATTTCTCAGGACTCTAGGCCCCTTGAAATACTCTCCCTCCAAAATAGTCAGTTAGCCCTATGCTAAAAAAAAAAAAAAAAAAGATAGTTGATCCTTCCAATTGAACATTTTTCATTTTCTTCTTCCTTTTAGGTAATATTGCCTTTATAGGCAAGCCTGTTCTTGGATCCACATATACTGTCACACATCAGTTATACTGTGATTATCCAGTGGTATATGTGTGTATGTGTTAATGAAAAGTTGTTGTAGCCAGACATTAGATAAAAGTCCAAAAGAGCAAAATTGATTAAATCTTCATCTCTACTTATAGCTCAGAGCTCCTTTATTTTCCACAGAAGGATGAAGATGTGTGTCTGGGGAAGGGATGGCTGATATAAAACTGCAAAAGTGTGGCAAGATGAAGTATTTCTCTTGAGAATAATATAGAACAGAGACAAAAGGAAAGTATTCTTCACATTCCTGTGGCATGGAAAAACTGAGTTCATTTATTCATAGACAAAATTAGCCATTATACACTGATCACCTTATAGTTATATTCCTAATGGTTCCCACACAAACCTTCCAAGTTCCCTTACACAGAGAGGGTAGTCAATCATATTGGATGATAGCTGAGAGTGTGTGTATGAGGAGAGGGGGTTAGACAAGCCAATTGGCTGTCCTAGTCTGTCATCCTTGGCCACAGACTGTTCATCTCATGGGTGTATTTCTAGGAGTGAAATCTAGGAAATGAGAGAGTGGACAAAACTCTCTGCTCTACCTGCATTCATCCTCTCACCATCCTGCAAACACAGCTGGTGCATTTCCATGTCTCCTGCCTTCATCCCTCTCCCACTAAAATGAAGTCCCTGGTGCCTTTTGCTTTTCTGTATCCTTGGTGAGTATTTCAGGGACTTGCTTAAGCCTCACCTCCTCCAGCAAGCGTTTCTTAACACTTTTCATAAGACTCTTTCTATCCCTTGAGCCTTTTAAGCCCTGGGTAGATGGACCACTGCTGATCTCTCTCTATTACTAGTGAGCCATCAGATTGAGAGCACCTACATATGAAATACAAGTTTCCCTCAGTTTTAACACACTCTCTTGAGGCTTCCATTTTTCTCTTTCAGGTTGTTTTCTTTTTCTTCCCTCACTACCAACCTTCTTGAAAAAAATGTCCACATTTACCATCTACAGTTCCCACCACCTGCTTCCGAATTGTCGGAAATAAGTTTCTATCCATCCCATGATACTAAAGCTATTTTGTAAGATCTAGAATGTGTGGTCAAATGCAAGAAGAAAATTGATATGAACTTCTGTATGAGAGATCAGGGTTTGCCTATTGACTCTGCCTGTACTGAATATGTGATTTTTGAGTAAGTTATTGATTTTAGATGAGCTTCAGCTATAACTCCTTGCTATGAGGATTGAAATAACATATATAGGCTTCTGGTCAATATGGAGTAACAGGATTGGATATACCTTCTTGCCCTAAACAACTAAAACATTTGGACAAAATATAAATGACAACAATTTCAGCATAAGGCATTGATCCTTAAGATAAGGGAAGCAAACCAGATGATGCAATTATTGCCCCAGCTTACTGCCTGAAGACAGTTTCCAGGCCACACAGCACAACAAGGGGGAAACTAAGCACAGCCCAGCAGACTTCCTCAGTTGAGATACAGTTGAGAATTCAGGAGGCCAACTTGGCCAGAACTTGCAGAATATAATCCAAAGAGGAGACTTCTGGATAGAGAGGGAAGAGCCACATAAAAAGGAAAGTGCTGCAAAGAGAGAGCGCTGCCTGGAGAGAAAGCTCTGGAGATTTTCAGAGGGTTCCCCTTGAGTTCTCAGTTGAGTACTGGTCAGTGCAGGCTGGGAAAGAACCAGCAGAAAGGACAAGGTGACACAGTCCTCGGAGTTCACAAAAAGCTGAGAATAGTTAGGGTTACCACCACATAGACTGGAAAACCTTATAATATAAGGCCATTATGTAGAGTATTCAGAAGGTGTTTTTGTCTCAGTAATGGAGCAAAATTAACCCTAGACTTAAAAGTGCTCTGGTCCTACATAACAAACCTTAAAAGCAAGGCTTAAAAGGATTAAACTGTTTCCAACTAAGTTAAATGTATCCCAGCTCAAAGCTCATAATTAAAGGAATACATAATTAACCAGCTCTCAAAGGGGTAAAATCATAATGTCTAGCAACCAATAAAAAATTACTAGGCAGTAAAAGAAGTAGGAAAATACAACCCATAATGAGGAGAAAAATCAACAAATTAGAAACCAACAGAGATATTACACAGATGATAAAATAGTAGATGTAAAACAGTTTTTATAACTACACGCCATATATTCAAGAAAGTACAGTGAAAACTGAGAATGTTAAAGCATGGAAGATGTGTAAAAAGTCCCAAATTGAACTTCTGGTGATAAAATAGCATATATGAAATATTCTGGTTAGTTGTCTATAATTCTCATTCATCTCAACTTCTTGATAGCTTAGGACATACTGACACTTCTTTAAAATCACTTCCTCCTTCAACTTCCGTAAAACTTCCTGACCTATACTGTAAATTCCCTGGGCACAGGAAATGAGAGTAAGTTTAATTGGTATCTGGTTGGAAATACAAGTCAGATCAGCTTCTAAGTTATTCAATAATTGATTTCTAGTATTTAGAGTAATGTTAGGTACACTATAAGCATGAAATAGAAGAGGGGAAGAAAACAAAAGGGTAGGTATGGGGATAGGGAGGAAGGGGTAAGAAAAGAGAAAAGAGAGGGAAGGTTGAGGAAAGGAAAAGGGGAGGGAGAAAAGACTGCTGACTTAGCCTTAGATCTGACAACATTTTCCAAATGGTAGAAAAAGCTCGAGGGAATTAACTCATCTCACAGAGACCTAATGTAAATGTATAGGTTCATTTGCAAGTCCTGATCAAACAAACATATTTAATTATATCATCTTCCTTAAGTGAAGGTAAATTGAAAGTAATCATTATGCTGTAATTTAAAGTCATTGATTTAAATACCAAAGTGATATATAATTTAAGTGTGGAGTACTCTAAAATCCTACAAAGCATTTGCTGAAGAAGCAGCAAATAAGAACTTATAGAGAAAAGCAAAATCTTCAGTGATGGATGGGGCACTTCAACCAACTGAAGCGCTCTGAAGCTAAAATTCAGTACACAAGAGAAACATACCTTATTAAGCTACTTATAAACGTTATGATTCACAGAAATGGACCACCTAAATACAGCAAAGCTGCTCTGCTGAATGGAAGCATAACTGTATATATGAAATAACTGAAGAGTAATCCTGCTAGTAAATAGAAGCAAGGACTTGCAGTGATCTCTTCAGGCTTGAAAAATCTTTTGGCCAGAATCAAAATAGCATTTGGTCCAGTTCTCTCTTCTGGGAAGGAAGAAGCAAATGATCATAAATCGGATGGAGTGTGTTTGCCTCATAAAGACAGGAGGCGTCATGAGCTCAGAAAGGGAACAGTGCTGCTTCAGAGGGGTTGCGGTGGGAAATGACAAGGAAACAAAGAACAACACAATTCTCTAGGTTTCTGTGGGCTCCGCTCTGTCTCCCCAGAACCTCACATAATGCCTTCTCTGTGAACCCCCCACAGAGCTCTAAATGACTGGCGGACCTCGCTGCTAATATGTGAATCAATTCAGACTTGCATGTCCCTTTCACCTTAATTTCCCTATTAGTTTGACATAGACTATTGTTGTGAAAAAAATCAATCAAACTTTAATTTGTAAAGTAGAAGGGTTTACTAAATTTGTACAGATCCTGGAAATTTAACAAGCATGTGTTATTAAAGCAGAACTCTGTCCTTGAAACCTGTACCACTTTCCTTGGAATTAATGGCTCCTTAACATGTTTTCAGTTCTTACAAAATGGTTCTGGTGCATTTTTCTTTCTCCTGATTTAATCCCTATACAACTGTGTTGCCTTTTTGTTTAATATCAGCAAGTCTGGGCTGCTTTCCGCTTCTGTATCTTTCCCATTTGTCTTTAGCAGTCTGATTGTTGAAAAAACTGTACACAGTATGAAGTTTGGCTATAGTACTTACACTATAACTTTAGAGCTTTTTTTCTCCAGACTGTGACACTCTATACAATTTAATTTTTTTTTAATTAAGGTGTATTTCAAGCCATAACAGGGCAAATTTTCCTTCCAAAAACACTTTCAAGGCCAGTAATGGCAGGTAAGCTCTTGTTTCAGAAATGTTTGAAAGCTTTTACAGAAAATGTTTTCCTTCTTTCCTTTCCTCCCTCCCTTCCTTTTACCTTTCCTTCCTTCCTCCTTTCCTTCCTTCCTTTCTTCCTTCCTACCTTGCCTTATTTCTCTGTTGAAATATTTTAAAATAAATCCCAGCAATCTTATTATCCACAAATTACTTCAGGATATCTTTTAAAAGATAAGGATCTTAAAAACCATGGCACAGCTAATATAATTAATTGTAATTCCTTTGTATCGAATACTTAGATTATGACCAAATTACCATAATTCTCAAAAATGTCTTATATTTCTGTTAGTTTGTTCAAAAAAATCAGAACATCCTGTTTTACATATATATATATATATATATATATATATATATATATATATATATATATATATATATTACATTGGTTACCACATCTCTTAAATTTTTAAAAAACTTTCCTACCACAAGAGTTTTTTTCTATGACCTCTACACATTAATGAAACTGGGACATTTGGCCCATAGAATTTTCCACTTTCTGGTAATTATATCATCATATTTTTTTAAACATATACACTGTTTTCTCCTTATTTCCTCCTACCAGGTAGTTAGATATAGAAGCTTGCTAATATTTGGGTTCAATTATTTTTGCAAGAATCCAATATAGGTGTTGCTTTGTACTTCCAGTTGCATCATACCAGGAAGTAAATGATGTCTGGTTATTCCACATTTAATGATTTTAACTTTGATCAGTGAACTTAGGTTTGTCAGCCTAATCCATTCATTATAAGTTCCTCATCAACCATTGCCTTAATGGTTTTAACATCCACTGGTAATCACTGCTAAGATACATTATTTTACTAGAAGTTGCAAAATGGTGCCTTTTCTAATTTCATTTTTCTTCTGCATTGGTTATTGAAAGACAATGCTCCATGGGTCTCTTGCATTGCTCCACATCTTGAGAGTAGTGACACTGATGGCTTTTGCTCCAGAATATTTCTTGAAGGATATATATATATATATATATATATAATGAAAAGATTCAGAAGATAGAGATGGCAACTCCCTTGGATCAGAAGGCAGATTTGTTGTCGTCCAAGATAACAAAGATAATGAGTTCCTCTGGAGCAAAAGTTGAACAAGTTTGTTTGAAATCCATTATAAAAGATCATCATTTCTAAAGCTTAGGGTTCCTTTCTTTCAACACAATTCACTAAGTAGCTGACATCATCTGACCTCATCACATTACTCTGGGGGAATTGAAGTTTGGGGAATCAGTGCAAGAAAATGGCTACTACTATTGATTTGAGTAATAAACAAACTGTCCTTTTGCTGTTACACAGGAGTTTCATGTCTTCTGCCAGCATCCACAAAACTGTGGCAAGCTAACTTCTAAGCCTGGAAGTAGGGTAAAATCTCTGACCCTTTACAGTTCTTGACATTTATTAGCTGGAGCTTTTCTCCAAGGAAGAACTTCACTTCATCACACTATATCACATATTTGTTTACCCTGGGAGGAAGTTCATACAGAAAAAGAAGGATTGATGTTTATCTTTCCACATATACACTAGTTTTCAGAATGACATGTTGTACACAACCGGAATTATCAATAATTCCCTTTTAATGTCTTAATTTTTATTTTTTGAGTAGCATTATGAACTCACGAAACTGTGTATATATATACACATATGTATGAGTATATATATGTATACATATGTGTATATATATGTATACATATGTGTATATATAAAACAATCATTGAGACCATGGTTTCGATGCTCACGTTTCTCATCTTTGGCCAGTGAGGCCATTCAAATTGTCTCTGGTATCCATTTAACATAATCCCATAAGTTTTTGATAGATTACTTGCTATTCTGGTTCAAATTTTATGGGCTCCTTTTATCTCTTTTCTGTCATAGACCTGAAATCAGCTATTTCTCCAAGGACCCTGGTTTGCTTTTGTTGGAAATTCTACCTGGAGATTACAATCGAATTGCTATATGTTTTTATTGTTGATTAGTTTTCATAGCTTCTAGGCAATAAGATAGAATATTTACATATTTTTAGAAAAATTAGGAGTTCATAATGATATTTCCTATTCAAAATTAATATTTCTGGGATTTTATTTAACTTGGATGATTTTACATTTGTATCTATTTTCTCTTATGCTGAAAACATTGGTTGCAATGTTTGCAATAACATTGTTAGTTATTGATCTGCTATACCTATTGTAGGTAGATAATAATTAATTTGTTTCTATTCATTTATTTTTCCTTTTTAAAATTTACATGCAGCAAAATTCACCATTTTGGGTGCAATTACATTAATCTGTACACATGCATAGATTCTTTTAACCACCACTGCAGAGAGGATACAGAATGATTCCAAAACCCCAAAGAATTCCCTCGTTTGTATTCAAACCTGTTCCTCCCTCCTAAACCCTTCCCTGAGAAATTTACTACTGAACTCATGATCTTACATGTGAATTACTGCCAAAAATATGTCTCCACCTGTCGGGTTTGTAAGGGTACTTTGTTATTTATGTTTTATTTAAATGTTTAGACATTATTTTTCTTAGTTTACTGGTTTTCTTTCTGTTTTCTTGTTTTCTTTCTTCAAAGGAAGTTAAGAATATTCAGGTAGTATGCCTTTACCACTATCCTGTACTCATTTGAACACCAACTGTGTCCCACTGAAAAGACACTCACAAATGTTAGTCATAGTATGCCTAACTTATTTGAGAATGTGCAGTTTTCTCTGAGGCAGTAAGAAATAAGTAGTACTTATGTAGTGCCTAATATATGCCAAACATTATGCCAGGGACTTCAATATAACACCTCATTTAATTTTCACAATTAGCCTTAGAATTTAGCATTATTATCACACTTGTTGGTGATAGCAAACACAGTCTTGAAATGGTTAAATAATTAACTCAGTCACATACCTATCAAATGTACAAGCCACGTTCACAATGATCTGTTGATTTTTTTCTAGCTTTATCACTCATACTCTCCCTAGACTGCTTCCCATAAGACTTAGATAAAATTTAAATTGTATCACTGATTGGAGAATAAAAATCACTGACCTCAAATTAAAAACAAAAACAAAACAATAATCAGCTTGAGAGCATTATTTGAGATAACTATTTTCATACTAAAACTTTGATTCAATGAATGAATATTGGCCTAAATTTTAAATGCCATCTGTACAGGAAAAGTTCCCTAAAAAAGTATCAAAAAAAAAAAATCAGATAAAGTTGATTACTCCTGATAAATCCTAATCACTATTGGTGGAAATCACATTGTTGTCTTGGGTGAGAGTTGGGTGGAAGAATTAACTACAAAAAGGCACAAGGGAACATTCTGGGGAGGTGAAAATATTCTACAATTTGATTATGGTGGTACTCTCAGGGATATAACAGGATGTATACATTTGTCTGAAATTGCTGAACCATCCACTTAATATCTGCAAATTATACCAGAATATTTCTGATCTTTTTCCTAAAGACAGGATATGGCTAGAATTTCTACTGACCTCAAAGTCAATGGATCTATTTTAAAAAATGAAAACTGAAGCCTATTAAAAAATATAGAGCATATTGTTCCAATTGAAGTGATTTGAAAATCCTTAATGTGAGTGCATTTTGGAATTAAAGTAAAATTAACAAAATAGACAAAATTCTTGCAAAATTGCTTTAAAGTGATATAAAACACAAGTAAATGAAATTTTAAACAATCATGTGAATGCATAAAGTAAATATTAATTATCTTCCATAATTATGAGTAATAAATAAGTATATGTTAACTTTTAAATAATCAAAATGGATAATTTAATAGGAAAATGTAATTCACTCTTAAAAGAAATGGATAACCTGATAAATAAAACTAACAAAATTATCAAAAATTTAAAATGGTATTCTGAGTCATATGATTTTATTGGCAATTTTGTTTCAAATGTTTGAAGATTATTTATTTCTATAGGTTCTCCTGATTATGGAAAATATAAAAGATTATGGATTTATATTATGATGCCAAAATAAGAACTCTTTATTTAAATGTAGATACAAAATATAAAAATCAATAATATCAAAATAAAAATATAAGCAGAGTTATGTAGGTTTTCTAACAGAAATGTAACACATTAATATTAGAATATCTATCAACATAATATAGCACACCAGTATATCTGTTTTGAAGTAAGCATCCAAGTCTAAAATTCTAATTCTAAGAATCTATATTAAGGAAGAGAAATGGAGAGTCTGGCTAATATATGGTAAAAAAATTTTCATTCATTTTATTTAAAAATAAGAAGTTTCAGTTCTGATAATTGCAGAGTAGCTTGTGTAATAGTTATTTTCCCATGAAGAATATTATAAGCTCCGGAAGAAATATACAAAGACAAATACACACGCAACTATTTGAAGTACTTGAGAATGAACAAAAGCAAATACAACCTGGAGGGATTTTGTCCTTTGAAAGAAGGAACTTCAGTGGGTGAGATATTTACTACCACAGTTTTCCCCAAGGAAACTCTTCTGTTCACGTTATGCAGCACCTCAAGAACTCAAGGAGAAAACTTTGGTCTTTCAGATAGTTTAGTTTTAACGCTGCCAAGTTAGAGTGCCTGGGTAAATATCTCAGGCTTTGCATTGAAATCTCAGAATGACAATGCTATAGGAATAAAGACAACATCACATAATTAAATAGACTATCCCTAATGAAGTATAGAATCAAGCCTCCACAAGTTCAGTGTGATAAGAGTATATTAACTCGTCAATGAATAAATATCAGCATTGTTTAAAGGAAGAAAATAGATTAAAGGATCTCTGTAACATATCATTCATCATGTCCAATATGAAATAAAATATACAAGACATATGAAACATAAAACAGGAAAATGTGACATGGACAAAAATGTCTATAAAAGTAGACACTGAGATGACCTAGATTTTGAAATGAACAGATAAGGACTTTAAAGCAGCTATTATAAATATACTCAAAGACAAAGAAAAAATGATAATGAGTTAATAGATGGAGAATATCAGCAGAAAATGGAAACAATAAAAAGAATCTCAATGGAAATTCTAGTGTTAAATATGCAACATAAAAATTTTTAATTCCAAAGGTGAGCATAAACAAGAGATTAGAAACAGCAGAATTGATGCTTAGCAGGATTGTTGAAGGCTGGACAATAGTCAGTATATGATCTGAAAGGCAGAGAGAAATAAGTTTGGAAGAAAAACTTCAGTTACCTGCACTCTAACAAACATGTGATTTGAGGTCCAGAAGAATAAAGAAAGAGAATGAAGCAGAAAAAATAATTGAAGAAATAATAGTTGAAACCTTCATAAATTTGGTGAAAAACAATATACAGATACAGAAACTCAGCAAATGCAAGCAGGATAAATACAATGAAAACCACAAATAGGCACATTATATTAAAACTGCTGAAAACCAAAGATGAAAGGAAAATTGTAAACACAACTGGAAAAAAATCCCAATATATATAAGGGAATAAAAGCATGAATGATGTCTAGTTTATCATCAAACTCTATATGACAATGAAATAACATAAAGTGATGAAAGAAAAAATACTCAAACCATAGTTCTCTATGTACCAAAGAAGAAAAAATTAAATGGAATTTGAAATACAGCCATGTTCAGATAAATAAAATCTAAGATATAGACAACAGACTGGTTTTAAAAAAGTGCTAAAGGAAGATATTCAGACTGAAAGAAAATGATATAAGAGGAAATTCAGATATATAGGAAGAGAAACAGAAATTATAAATATATGAATAAATATAAAATATATTTTTATTTTTAAATTTCTTTAGGAAGCAGATGCTTAATACAAAAATTATAACATTGCATTGTAGGGTTTATAATATGACAACAGTAGCAAAAAGAAAGTCAGATAAATTTGTATTGTTGTAAAGTTCTTACTTTGTGCACGAAACAGCAAAATTTTAATTCTACGAAGACCATGAGAAGTTAAGGATGTATATTATTAATCTTATGTGAACTATTATAAAATACAAAAAAAAAGTATACCTAAAATGTCAGAGAGATTCAAAATACAATTTAAAAAAAGAATTAATACAAAAGAATTCAGGGAAGAAAGAGGAGAGATACAGCAAGAGAAACAATAAAAGCAGAGACCAGTGAAATAGAAAACAAATGACAGAAAAATTAAAACAAGTCAAAGTCTTTTTCTTTGGAAAGGTTAATAAAATTGATATAATAAAAACAAGATTATCAAATAATTAAAATAAAGGTAGTGAGATAGATTTCAAGTTATCAATTTTAGAATTGAAAGAGGGACTTTCACTACAAATTCTTAATAAAACAAAGTGATGAATACAAAATGTCATGAACTTTATGCTGTAAATTTTACTACAGAGAAAACTGATATCAAAGAAAGGTAATTTTGATGTCCCGAGGGCATTTAATAATGTCTGGAGACAGTTTTAGTTGTCACACTGAGGAGGCGTTATTGGTGTTAAGGGCATCTGGATGAGACCAGGGATACCATTAAACATCCTAGAAGTTCAAGACAGGTCTTGACAACAAATAATTATCCAGCCCAAAATATTAATACAGAATGCTGAGGTTAAGAAACCCTGACAGGGCTTCTGTGGTGGCACAGTGGTTAAGAATCCCCCTGCCAATGCAGGGGACACGGGTTCGAGCCCTGGTCCGGGAAGATCCCACATGCTGCGGAGCAACTAAGCCCATGCGCCACAACTACTGAGCCTGTGCTCTAGAGCCCGGGAGCCACAACTACTGAAGCCCGCGTGCCTAGAGCCTGTGCGCCGCAACAAGAGAAGCCATCGCAATGAGAAGGCTGCGCATCACAGCAGAGTAGCCCCCACTCCCTGCAACTAGAGAAAGCCTGCTCTCAGCAACAAAGACCCAACTCAGCCAAAAATAAATAAATAAATAAATTTATTTAAAAAAAGAAACCCTGACAGAGATCAAATAGATAAATTCCTTAGAGAACACAGCTGATCAAAACTGACTCAATAATAAATAGAAAAATCTCTATTAATGAAATGTAATTCGTAATCTAAGCCCTTCCTACCAAGTAAGGTGCAGGCCCAGGTGGTTTTACTGTTAAATTCTATAAAACATATAAGGAAGAAATAATATTAATCATATACTAACTTTTCCGGAAAAAAAAAAAAGGCATGAAGGAGCACTGCTCAACTAGTTTTATGAAACCAGCATTACCCCGGTATCAAACCTGACAAAGTAATTGCAAGAAAAGAAAATTAAAGACCGATATTCTCCATGAACATAGAAGGAAACATCCCAAAGTAAACATCCAGCATTATATAGAAGGCATAATACATCATGAACACATGAGTTTGTACCAGGGATGCAAAGTTGGTTCAACATTAGAAAATCAATCAATGAAATGTATCATATTAGCAGAGTAAAGAAAAAAAGAAAATATAGAATTATCTAAATAAATGTTGAAAAAGGATTTGACAAAATTCAATACCTATTTATAACCCAAAAAAATGGCTAGAAAATAACAAATTGACTTTCAAGAGAACCCTACAGATTGCATTTTACTTATTGATAAAAATGTATGCTTTCTCTCTAAGATTTTAAGAAGGCAAGATTGCCTAATTTATTAAACATAGTATTGTAGGTCCTAATCAATACAATTGAAACTCATAAATGAACTCTGCAAAGTCACCACATCCAAGGTCAGTACAAAAATCAATAGTGTTTTTATATTTTAGTCGCAAGCAATTGGAAAATGACATTCAAAAACAATTTATTTTATAATACAGTTATTATAAAAACATAAATTAAAATACAATTATTAAGAAACATAAATTACTTAGGAATACACTTAACAAGAGACTTGCAAAATCTCTACACAAAAACTAAGCAACTTTACTGAGAGAAAATAAAGATAACCTAAAAAAAAAAAAAGATACACCTGCTAATAGATTGGAATATATTATAATGTTAGAAAGTTGTTTCATAAATTATTTTATTTGATGTGCTCCTCTTTTTACTCCACGTACTATGAGTGTTATCCTCCTCACCTATAGTTTCAACTACTACCACATTCTGAAAATTTCCATAACAAGACCTTTTACTAGACACTTTCTTCTGAGGTCCAGACTGTTTACTGCATGGCCTAATGGATCTCTTCATAGTTATTTCAAACATAGCTACGCTGAAACTGAAACCATCATCTACCCTTCTCTTCATTGCTTGCACCTCACACACCCTATTTTTGACAGATGTATTTAGTCTAATGTCTTTATTCCAAAGTACATGCCTTTAATCACTATTATTGGTCCCAGTTTCCACCCATTTTAAATATGTCACCAATTGAAGAGTGGCTCTAGGGCTAATGGCTACTTTTTCTGATCATCTTTAATCTTTTCCAACACACTGTGGAAAAACTTTACTTCTTCTTTGGCAAATCCTTTATTTTACTGCCTATTTTCTACTTTTAGTCTTCTCATTTATGAAATATCTCTATTAGGAAGTCCTACAAAATGGAAAAAAAATTCATTCATTTACTAAAATGGCATCCAGAAATGCATTTCCTTGCCCTGAATATATATGGTTTGAGGTATGATTGCTGTATCTTCTGTTTTCTTTAATACATTTATCTCAAAGGCACTGGATAATTTGTTTTCCTCAAGAGCCTTCCATCCTATTCTGACTTTACCTCACCTTTACTTTCCTTTTAAAAATATTGCAGAAAGAAGGCTATTGGTGGCTAATAAAATGCTTTGTTTTTAGCTTCAAGGATGGGGAGTCAAGAGAAAATTGTGAAAGAAGAATTGCATAATTCTAAATAACAAATCACAGACTACCCAACCGCAAAAGAGAGGGACTTGAGATATGGTTTACAAATTATCTAACAGGAATTGTAAAATAGTTAGATTGGCTGGAAACATTTTCTAAAAATTAAGAAAAATATTAAATTCCACCACTATATTTGGAGGAGAAAAAACTTATTTAGAGTTTGAAGGAACAGAAGAGAATTTAAAAATATAAAAAGTGGATTGAGGGCTTCCCTGGTGGCGCAGTGGTTGAGAATCTGCCTGCCAATGCAGGGGACACGGGTTCGAGCCCTGGTCTGGGAAGATCCCAAATGCCACGGAGCTACTAGGCCCGTGCGCCACGACTACTGAGCCTGCGTGTCTGGAGCCTGTGCTCCTCAACGAGAGAGGACGCGATAGTGAGAGGCCCGCGCACCGCGATGAAAAGTGGCCCTCGCTTGCCGCAACTAGAGAAAGCCCTCGCACAGAAACGAAGACCCAACACAGCCAAAAATAAATTAATTGAAAAAAAGAACCCAATAGAAATTAGCATGTCTGCTATAACAGATAATTACCCACAATTTTTGAAATAATTGACTTTGCTATCTTTAAAATTACTGTTACATCCATTGTATTCCTTTACATTTAATACAATTAAGAGAGCAAGTATTGGCAACACCTTTCTGTGTCTAAAATAGTCAAATCATTGCTAAATCTCTGTAATTATTTTTTTATGAGATTTGTTAGGAAGGATTGCCAAACTGTTGGACTATTTTACCTGCTTTACTGGAAAGAAGTAGATTTGAGTATATTCAAGTTGTATCTTGCTAAAACTTATAACTGCCTTACTTTTATATTTTTAAACATTTCTTATTCATATCACATTTATTTGTTAATCAATTTTTCCTAATTTAACATAATTACCTTTAATCTATATAGCCATCACCAGATATATGGAAGCACAGAAAAACAGCAAAATAAATGTGCTACTTCATGATGCAACTTTATGTACATTTGCTGGATAAATGCAAAGAATGCTTGCATGGAATGTGAAGCAGTGAGGTGGCTGAAAGCTGTATTGCTTCTGCAGAGAGATCAGGGTTTGAATTCTGCCCCTACCACTTATGAACTGTGTGTTCTCAATAAATTTAATGTATTGAGTAAGTTTAATGTAATGTGTGTTCTCAATAAATTTAATGTATTTGTAAAATGTGAATAATATTAGTATTTATCTTACCCATTGTCATGGAACTCTAATCTAAAGATAAATAACATCAACACACACACTCAAATACAGACAAACACACACACTTAGAAAGCATGATTACTATGATGGAAACTTTAGGTTGCTGTGAGGAGTAAAATTAAAAAATCTAATTTAGATTGGCTGGTCAAGAAATTTTCTCTGAGGAGGTGACATTTATATGTTATTTACTCTGCGATTGCTATTATTGATGAAAGTTAGATCTAGTTAATCAGATGTCACAGTTGTTGACCTTAAACAAATAGACTGCCACTTATTTCTCCAGCAAAAATGGGTTTATTTGGGATTGGCAAAGAATTGCAGTTTGGGGTCTGAAACCATGGCAAGCCATGTGCAAGTCCCATGCAACAAGGAGATAACTCTTTTAAAGAGGGGTAAAGGAGGTTGGGAAGGCTATAGTAAACAAAGAGTCCATTAGAGGAATTGAGAGTTGGAAATACAGTGGCTTTTCATTGGCTGAGGTCTTGCCAGGTAAGAAGAAATCTTTCATCTTCCTGTTGGGCTCTACTCTTGTTGTAGGGCATGAGAGCTCCCCTTTCTGGCCTCTCAACTCTGTTTTAATTGAAATTTCTATTTATTAATTTTTACATAGTATACATTTCAAGCGACTCTAAAATAAAAGAAATCAAAGAAATTTTGGTCAATTTCTTGAAATTAAAAAATGACTCAGAATAAGCTGCTTGTGATAGGAAATGAACTTCATTCTTCTATGGTTTCTCTTTCACAGGTCATGAGTAACTTCAAAACTCCCAAATACCATTGTTATTTTTGTTGCTAATAATATTAAGATATTAATAATCAATTATATCTAGAAGACAATTCAGCAAAGTTGATTTATGTCAATATTATTTAGGATAAATTGAGAAAGGAAGGAAGAGGGCAGGGCACAACTGTTAAAAGAATGACACAGCCACTGAGGATATGGCAAAAACTAGTTAGAACCAACTAGGCCCAAGATGGTGGAAGATTCAACTTCCAGTAGACCTTGAGCCTCATTATATGCTCATTGTAATACGTTAGCATCTAAATGACACACCTACAGGTGCCATGACAGTTCCAAGGCTGACCATAAAAGGCCAAAAGGCCAAAATCCAAAAGGATTTTCTAGACATCCCTGCCCCTTCCCCAAAATAGTTGGAATAATCTTCCCACTTGTTAGCCTATGAAATTACTTAGCCCATAAAAACTAACCACCTCCACACCCTGGAGCCACTTTTGCCTTCTGAGCTGGACCGCATTCTGCCTATGGAATGTGTATCTCTCAAAATACACATTTTGCACTCTCTTTCACTTTACTATGGATCCCTCTTGAATTCTTTACTGTGCAAAGCCAAGGACCCTCACTTGGCAGCCCGTCCTAGGAACTCGCCAGAGACCTGGGACATGACAATTCTCTCTTGCCCCTTTCTCCTGCAACAAAATCACCAAGTTTCAAACTTGACTTAAGGTCAGTTTCAGTCCACAAGTTTTTGAAACCAAAGCATGAGGTGAAGAAGCCAATACTATAGATCAATTTTTCTCCCGCCTTCCCAGCCACCTAGCTTCAATAACTTTAATAGTTTAGTTAAAGAAGAAGTTTGGAAGACAGAAGCAAAAGACTATTTTTTCACTCACTGGAAAAACTATTATTTAAATGGAGGAGCTAAGATTTATTGGATAATAAGAAATAACACCATATGGGTGTTATAGAGAGTGTACCTTCAGGGCAGACACTGGGAGATTGAAACATTCTTAGGATAAACCTGCGGTAAAAAAGTATCTGCCTGAAAATTCATAACACATTAATTCAAATTAAGAGAATCAGAAAATTTGTTTAAAAATTATACAATGCAGAAAAATAAACAACCAACAGCAAAGAGGGCCGATTTAATTCATCATATCATCCAATTTTTGTAAATTTTTTAACATACAAATAATTATATGAACTAACTTGTAAACATACTGTTTTATATTTGAAATACATAAGTAAAACATTACTATAGCATTGGTTTGAGGCTGAGTTGAAAATAAAATTACCCTCTGTCCACATATTTTCCAGTGATCTCGAGTACAAAATCTATCATGTGTTTGTTGTATAGTCCTCCCTTCAGCCAGATTATCTCTCTCAAGTGCCATGAGACTGAGGGAAATCTCTTGCCTTTTAGACTCTGCCTTCCAGGCTCTTGTATTGCTCAAGCTCTTAGAAAACTTCCCATGGGGTAAAATAGCCACGTGCTTGGGTGTACTCTTGATTTCAACCTATCATAATAGTTTCCTCATGAAGAGCTCTTCTGTGCTAAAGATTTGTGAGCTGTTACCACTGGGGGAAACTGAGTGAAGGATGCATGGGATCTCTCTGCATTACTTGTTACAACTATATGTAAACTTACAATGATCTCATAGTAAAAAGTTTAATTTGAAAAAAAGCATGAATAATATGCAGATAAGACATTTTAAAATAAAAAGCAAGGTTAATTTTATATGTGTTATATAAATATATATCACATATAAATGATTATATATGTATCCAAAAATTACCCTTAAGGTTTTCTCTTACTAAGCTAATGACTTAAATAAACATTATACATTTCTTTTAGTTGGGCCACTATCCCTGTGCACAGTTCATTGAAATGGACTAGAGCTTAATATTAAAATAAATCAGAGAATATATGAATGAATTTGGAGCTTATATATAGGTAAATATTGTGTAAAAATTCAATAAATCACCTTTGCATTATTTACCTCTTTTTTAAATATAACAAATTTTTAAAATTACAATGACTACAATCAATTTTCATTGAGATATTATAATAAAAACACATAAAGTCACACTACTGGGAGGTTAGAAACTCAAATTGCTAACACATCATCTATATGCTTACTAACAATATATTGCATGTGGCACCTATAGTGTGAACACAGACATCATGGCAATCTAGGCAAGACACTTAAAAAAAAATACGTCTAACCCTAGCTATGGCAGGCCCAGGTTGAACTGACATATTAACCGCTTGTCTTCCATAGTCCCCCCCACTTACTTGTCCTTGTGACTATTAGCCCCTTAACTCCTTCCCAGTGAAACCTGAGCCTCTTCCACTAGATAACTAAAATCCATGCCATCCCCTGATGACACAGAGTGGTCCAGGATCTTCTGCCTAAGCCATTTCCTCTTTCTACTAACTTCATTTCTTTGATGGTTTGAATGTCCTCTAATTTGCTTGTGTGCTTGAAAAATGTGGCGTTCAAAATTGAACAAAATAATCCAATTGATGAGACCAGTACAATGTACTGTTAAATTATGATTATTTGAAATCTGGATGCCTGTCTTGTATTTGTATTTTCAAAGCCCTGATGCTGTGATACAATTCTCCATGGCTCTCACATTTCTGCACAGCTTGCAAGCAAAGGCACTAACTGCCCTTTTTGTCCAGATTACTTTTTCAAAGATGTTTGTATAGCAAATAGCTGTGGGAGATATTATACCTGCTTCACAGGCAGGACAGGTTTGTTTACTGTTCAGTGTAATAAAAATAATGTTTCCCTCTGTGGCAAAGAGCAAGTTTGCTTACTGTGCATTACAAACCTGGTTTCTCTCCCAAAATGGAACCCATTTCATATGCACCTGTCACCTACCCCTCTTTACTTCACCCTGTGGGAACTGGACCTCAGGGAACTTACAAAAAATGATATTCCAGTCATTGCTTATTAATGAGTAATAAACTACTCTTTCTCTCTGACCTAGGAATTGCTTGTCTTCTGTCAGAGTTCATGAAATTATGGCAAGTTAACTTGTTGCTTGCAAATAGGTTACAATATTAGAAAGTTCTTTTTGTATTATTTTTGACACTCTGTTAACTCTATACATAGTCTCATTCTAAGTCTCTTAGTTATTTTTGTAAATTTCTATGTGAATAACTATGTGGTGAAGGTTCTTTCCATCTTAAGTGTTGCTCACTGATTATTTTAACACCTGTTAACCTGCTTCTATAAAATCTCATCTTGTTGATTTTAGCCTGTAGTTTCATTCTGTACACTCAGAAAGTTTTTTTTTCACTTATATATACTTACTGCCTCTCAGATTTCTGGCTGACAAATATGAAATCTATATTTATGCCATTGGCAAAAAGAATTGAGACATGACTGCAGAGAAGTTGCTCTAAGGCATGTTAATCAAGAACTTTCTCAGGGATAACAAATAAATAAGTTGATAATCTTCAGATGTGGCTGTGAACCAGCAACAAATCCCTCACACAGTATCATCATCAACATTTTTTGGTCATTTTTTCTGTAAATATGTCATGTAAAACATTTTTACTTGAAGTTTATATGTATCTAAACTGAAGTTAAGATACAATGTTTCTAATTTATTCCCTTCACTTAGAAGTTCAATAAACCTATTTTAAAAGAAAAAACGAGGTTACTTTGAAACGCTTTGGGACTTCCCTGGTGGCACAGTGGTTAAGAATCCACCTGCCAATGCAGGGGACATGGGTTTGATCCCTGGTCCAGGAAGATCCCACATGCCACGGAGCAACTAAGTCCATGCGCCACAACTACTGAGCCTGTGCTCTAGAGCCCGCGAGCCACAACTACTGAGCCCACATGCTGCAACTACTGAAGCCCACGGACCTTGAACCCATGCTCTGCCACAAGAGAAGCCACCGCAATGAGAAGCCCACGCAATGCAACAAAGAGTAGCCCCCACTTACTGCAAGTAGAGGAAGCCCGCACGCAGCAATGAAGACCCAATGCAGACAAAAGTAAATAAATAAATAAATAAATAAATAATAAATAAACAAACAAATAAATAAGAAACACTTTGCCCTTATTGAACTCCTTTTGGTCTCAATGTTCACGTTATTTAATGCTAAATGAAAACAAAATATTTGTTAGAACACTTTTGTACAGTTTTTACAAACCACAATTTTCTCTTTTAAGGAAAGAAAATAAGTATATGCCTGTATTATCCTGGTTCTTTTCCTTTTCTCTATGATTTGACAAATAGCGGAATGGTAATTTTCTTTAGAAACGCTGAGATTCGTCTTACTGAGATTAAAAGTGACTAAATTAACTAAATATTTTCCTCTCACTGGATATCCCATTATGTGGGTCTATAATTTCTTCTTGTTCTTTGTCAGCTTTATTGTGATAAAACTGATATATAACATTATGTAAGTTTAAGGTGTAAAATGTGATAATTTGATATGCATATATATATTATGAAATGGCTACCACAATAAGGTTAGTTAACACATCCATAACCTCACAAAATTACCATTTTTTCTGTTTTTTTTTTTTGTATATTTTTGGTGATGAGTACATTTAGGATCAAGCCTTTTAGGAACTTTCAAGTATATACTATAGTAGTGTTAACTCTAGTCACTATGATATACATCAGGTCCCCAGAATTTATTCACCTATAACTGGAATTTTGTACGCTATGACTAACCTCTTCCCACTTCCCCAACCCCCAGCCCCTGACAACCACTGTTTAGATTCCACATATAAGTAAAATCATACAGTATTTTTATTTCTCTATGTGACTTATTTCACTTAGAGGAATGCCTTCAAGGTCCATCCACATTGCCACAAATGAGAGTATTTACTTCTGTTTTATGGATGGATAATATTCCATTGTGCATATATGACACATTTTCTTTATGCACTTATCTGCCATATATTGGCTTTTGTGAATAATGCTGCAATGACATGGAGATGCAGATACTCTATTAAAGATAGTGATTTCATTTCCTTTGGATATATACTCAGAAGTGGGATTCCTGGACCATATGATAGTTTTAAAAAAATTTTTGAGGAACCTCCATACTGTTTTCTACAGTGACTGAACAAATTTACATTCCGACCAATAGGCACAAGGGTTCACTTTTCTCCACATCTTTACCAACACTTGTTATCTATTTGTTTGATAATAGCCATTCTAACAGAGATGAGATGATATCTCTTTGTGGTTTTGATTTGCATTCCCCTGAGGATTCATGATGCTGAGTATCTTTTCATGTATCTATTGGCCATTTGTATGTCTTCTTTGGAAAAGTGTCTATTTAGATTCTCTGCCCATTTTAAAATCAGATTGTTTGGGTTCTTTGTATTTGTTTTTGTTTTTTTGCTATTGAGGTGTGTGAGTTCCATGTATATTTTGGGAATTAACCCCTTATCAGATATATGCCTTGCAAATATATTTTCCCATTCTGTAGGTTGCCTTTCTATTTTATTGTTTCTTTTGTTGTGCAGAATCTGTTTAGTTTACCGTAGTCCTGCTAATTTATTTTTGCTTTTGCTGCTTATGTTTTTGATGTCATATCCAAACTATCATTGCCAAAACCAATGTCAAGAAGCTTTTTCCCTCTTTCTTCTAGTTTCATGTCTTATGCTTATGTCTTTAATTCATCTGGAGTTATTTTTTGTGAGTGGGATGAGATAGGGGTCCAATTTCATTCTTTTGCACATGAATATCCAAGTCTCACAGCACACCTCAGTATTCCTTTTAATCATCCAATCTTGGATTTATTTTGCTCCAATAATGATCTGAAATTTCTCTGCTGGACTCCTTGACTTTCACAAAGTACCTCTTGTCCATGGGTGATTGTCTAAATCAGTGTTCTTTGAAGGGAAGACAGTAGAACACTCTTATTTCAACATGTTGATATTGCTCTGCAATTCCTCCTTTAAATTATTTACCTTTAAAAATCTGAAGATCATTCTTCTTGTTGAAGTAGATGAAAGCCAAGTAGGATTTGATACTCTTTGGCATTCATTAAAAATATGCCATCCTCTCCCAGTAATGAGATTTCTTGCTTTCTTTTTACTTTGGACATAAATTTAAAATACTGAGTGCAAAAATTTTCACAGCCTACATTATATTATTTTCTTTAGCCTTATTAACCTTCTCTTATAGACCTTTGTATTTGTTGAAAATGTTTCCATCTTCCAATCATTTGTAATCTTGTTTGGAAGTTTACTATCAGAGTTCTTTTAATATCCATTCTGATTTTATCATATACATACTTATTTTTCCTGCTCTTTAGCTTTATTCATAATTATACTCTAAGAATTTCTCTTTGAGCTCTCCCATATTCCCAGTTTACATATAAACTATAGTTTATTGTACTGTTCATTATCATAAAAATATACCTAATTTTTTACAAACTCTGTTTTTGCATGATTGAAAAAATGTATACATAATGAAAAATTCCACATTTCTGTTTTTTCACTTTTGGAACTTGAAATTATGTGCTATTTATAAGCAAGTGAACATGTTTTATTGGTCAGAATGATAAATAGTGTTATTGAAAGAGACTGGGCTTAGATTCCAGAAATTCTGTTAAAAATCACTGGGTAGCAAGTATGTATAAGGTACCCAGTTCCTTTTCTGATACATAGTAAATGTCCAACAAATACTGGTTTTCTACCTCTCAGAGTCTTAGTTTCCTTATTTATAAAATAATAATGATCTTATATATTTTTATAAATAATAATGTATCTGAAAGACTCTATGAAATGAAAAGAACAAAAAGATATCTTAGATTATTGTTTTTCATAACATCCAGAGGAAGAAAGTGTACACAATTGAAGTAATAGTTTGTCAAATATATTAGTTTTTACAGACTGAGGCTTCCAGAAATGAATTGCAGAATTCAAGCCTCCTATCTGCAACAGTGATGGTAATGATGATTATCCTAATGATAGCAGCTCTCACTTATTAACCATCATGTGCCAGATATTTTGGTGAGTGATTAGATTGTAGCAACACATTTAAATCTCAAAACAACTCAATGAAATAAGTACAGTTAATATTTTTATTTTCCAATTAAGAAAACTGTGTTATAGGACAATGGGATACATTTGCCCTGGTCATATAACTAGCAAGTGGTTGACCTGGGTTTTGAAATAAAAAGTCTGACACCAGAACACCTGCTCTCAAGCACATAATTGTTACCACTCTATTTTGTCTCTTAGTCAGTTATAGGAAGCATAAGTTCTGCTCTTTCTAGACTACAGCAATATTTACTTGATGAACACTGCATCTGTGGAATACCTAAATAGACAATGAAATATCCCAAAATTGAGGTGGTGGACTTTGAGAGCAGCTGTAGACTTGAGGTTTGCTGTCTGCTACTGATTTGATTCTGATTTTTATATTTATCTTAGCTTAGTTTTTAGTGCTTGTTATCATTGGTGGATATGTTTATTGGTTTGGATGCTCTCTTCTTTTGTTTTACTTTTTAATTTTATTTATTTATTTTATTTTATTATTTTTAAAATTTATTATTTATTTAATTTTTTAATTTAATTTTATTTTCCTTCCTTTTTTTTTCTTCCTATTCTTCTGGGCCGTGTGACTGACAGGGTCTTGGTGCTCCTGCTGGGTGTCAGGCCTGAGCCTCTGAGGTGGGAGAGCAGAGTCCAGGACACTGGACCACCAGAGACCTCCTGGCCCCATGTAATATCAATCGGTGAGAGCTCTCCCAGAGATCTCTGTCTCAACACAAAGACCCAGCTCCACCCAACGGCCAGCAAGCTCCAGTGCTGGATGCCCCATGCCAAACAACTAACAAGACAGGAACACAACCCCACTAATTAGCAGAGAGACTGCCAAAAATCATAATAAGTTCACAGATACCCCAAAACACACCACCGGATGCAGGACTGACCACCCAAAACACAAGATCCAGTCCCACCCACCAGAATACAGGCACCAGTCCCCTCCAACAGGAAGCTTACACTAGCCACTGAACCAACCTTACCCACTGGGGGTAGACACCAAAAACAATGGGAACTACAAACCTGCAGCCTGCTAAAAGTAGACCCCAAACACAGAGAGTTAAACAAAATGAGAAGACAGAGAAATATACAGCAGATAAAAAGCAAGGTAAAAACCCACCAAACCATACAAATGAAGAGGAAGTATGCGGTCTACCTAAAAAGGAATTCAGAATAATGATAGTAAAGATGATCCAAAATCTTGGAAATAGAATGTAGAAAATACAAGAAACGTTTAACAAGGGCCTACAAGAACTAAAGAGCAAACAAACAATGATGAATAACACAATAAATGAAATTAAAAATTCACTAGAAGGAATCAAGAGCAGAATAACTGAGGCAGGAGAACAGATAAGTGACCTGGAAGATAAAATAGTGGAAATAACTGCTGCAGAGCAGAATAAAGAAAAAAGAAAAAAAGAATTGAGGGTGGTCTCAGAGACTTCTGGGACAACATTAAACGCACCAACATTTGAATTATAGGGCTCCCAGAAGAAGAGGAGAAAAAGAAAGGGTCTGAGAAAACATTTGAAGAGATTATAGTTGAAAACTTCCCTAACATGAGAAAGGAAATAGTCAATCAAGTCCAGGAAGTGCAGAGAGCCCATACAGGAAAAACACACCAAGACACATATTAATCAAACTTTCAAAAATTAAATACAAAGACAAAATGTTAAAAGCAACAAGGCTAAAGCCACAAATAACATACAAGGGAATCCCCAAAAGGTTAACAACTGAACTTTCAGCAGAAATTCTGCAAGCCAGAAGGGAGTGGCAGGACATATTTAAAGTGGAGAAAGGGAAAAAACTACAACAAATTTACTCTACCCAGAAAGGATCTCATTCAGATTCAACAGAGAAATTAAAATCTTTACACACAAGCAAATGCTAAGAGAATTCAGCACCACCAAATTAGCTCTACAACAAATGCTAAAGGAACTTCTCTAGGCAGGAAACACAAGAGAAGGAAAAGACCTACAATAACAAACCCAAAACAATTAAGAAGATGGTAATAGGAACATACATATTGATAACCATCTTAAATGTAAATGGATTAAATGCTCCCACCAAGAGACACAGACTGGCTGAACGGATACAAAAAAAAAGACCCATATATATGCTGTCTACAAGAGACCCACTTCAGACTGAGGGACACATACAGACTGAAAGTGAGGGCATGGGAAAAGGTATTCCATGCCAATGGAAATCAAAAGAAAGCTGGAGTGGCAATACTCATATCAGATAAAATACACTTTAAAATAAAGACTATTACAAGAGTAAAAGAAGGACACTGCATAAAGGTCAAGGGATTAATCCGAAAAGAAGATATAACAATTGAAAATATTTATGCACCAAATATAGGAGCAACTCAATACATAAGGCAAATGCTAACAGCCTTAAGAAGGGAAATCGACAGTAACACAATAACAGTAGGGGACTTTAAAACCACACTTTCACCAATGGACAGATCATCCAAAATAAAAATAAATAAGGAAACACAAGCTTTAAATGACATGTTAGAAAAGATGGACTTAATTGATATTTATAGGATAGTCCATCCAAACACAGCAGCATACACTTTCTTCTCAACTGCTCATGGAACATTTTGCAGGATAGATCATATCTTGCGTCACAAATCAAGCCTTGGTAAACTTAAGAAAATTGAAATTGTATCAAGCATCTTTTCTCACCACAACGCTATGAGATTAGATATCAATTACAGGAAAAACTGTAAAAAATACAAATACATGGAGGCTAAACAGTATGCTACTAAATAACCAAGAGCTCACTGAAGAAATCAAAGAGGAAATCAAAAAATACCTAGAATCAAATGGCAATGAAAACACGATGACCCAAAACCTATGGGATGCAGCAAAAGCAGTTCTAACAGGGAAGTTTATAGCAGTCAAATCCTACCTCAGGAAACAAGAAAAATCTCAAATAAACAACCTAAACTTAAACCTGAAGCAATTAGAGGCAGAAGAACAAAAAGAACCCAAAGTTAGCTGAAGGAAACAAATCACAAATATCAGATCAGAAATAAATGAAAAAGAAATGAAGGAAATGATAGCAAAGATCAATAAAACTAAAAGCTGGTTCTTTGAGAAGATAAATAAAATTAATAAACCATTAGCCAGACTCATCAAGAAAAAAAAGGGAGAAGACTCAAATCAATAGAATTAGAAATGAAGAAGGAGAAGTAACAACTGACACCGCAGAAATACAAAGGATCATGAGCGATTACTACAAGCAACTATATGCCAATAAAATGGACAACCTGGAAAAATGGACAAATTCTTAGAAATGCACAACCTTCCGAGACTGAACCAGGAAGAAATAGAAAATATGAACAGACCAATCACAAGCACTGAAATTGAAAAAGTGATTAAAAATCTTCCAACAAACAAAAGCCCTGGACCAGATGGCTTCACAGGCGAATCCTATCAAACATTTAGAGAAGAGCTAACACCTATCCTTCTCAAACTCTTCCAAAATATAGCAGAGGGAGGAACACTCCCAAACTCATTCTATGAGGCCACCATCACTCTGATACCAAAACCAGACAAAGATGTCACAAAGAAAGAAAACTACAGGCCAGTATCACTGATGAACACAGATGCAAAAATCCTCAACAAAATACTAGCAAACAGAATCCAGCAGCACATTAAAAGGATCATACACCGTGATCAAGTGGGGTTTATCCCAGGAATGCAAGGATTCTTCAATATACTCAAATCAATCAACAGGATACACCATAAAAACAAATTGAAGAATAACAACCATATGATCATCTCAATTGATGCAGAAAAAGCTTTCAACAAAATTCAACACTGATTTATGATAAAAACTTTCCTGAATGTAGGCATAGAGGGAACTTACCTCAAAATAATAAAGGCCACATATGACAAGCCCACAGCCAACACTGGTCTCTATGGTGAAACCCTGAAACCATTTCCACTAAGATCAGTAACAAGAAAAGGTTGCTCACTCTCACCACTATTATTCAACATAATTTTGGAAGTTTTAGCCATCGCAAACAGAGAAGACAAAGAAATAAAAGAAATCCAAATCACAAAAGAAAAAGTAAAACTGTCATTGCTTGCAGATGACATGATACTATACCGAGAGAATCCTAAAGATGCTACCAGAAAAGTATTAGAGCTAATCAATGAATTTGGTAAAGTAGAAGGATACAAAATTAATGCACAGAAATCTGTGGCATTCCTATACCCTAACGATGAAAAATCTGAAAGAGAAATTAAGGAAACACTCCCATTTACCACTGCAAAAAAAGGAATAAAATGCCTAGGAATAAACCTACCTAAGGAGGTAAAAAACCTGTACTCAGAAAACTATAAGACACTGATAGAAGAAACTAAAGATCATATAAACAGATGGAGAGATATACCATGTTCTTGGATTGGAAGAATCAATATTGTGGAAATGACTATATTCCCCAAAGCAATCTACAGATTCAGTGCAATCCCTATCAAATTACCAATGGCATTTTTCACAGAACTAGATAAAAAAACTTCACAATTTGTATGGAAACACAAAAGACCCCAAATAGCCAAAGCAATCTTGAGAAAGAAAAATAGAGCTGGAGGAGTCAGGCTCCCAGACTTCAGACTATACTACAAAGCTACAGTAATCAAGACAGTATGGTACTGGCACAAAAACAGAAACATAGATCAATGGAACAGGATAGAAAGCCCAGAGAGAAAACCACACCCATATGGTCACCTTATCTTCAATAAAGAAGGCAAGAATATACAATGGAGAAAAGACAGCCTCTTCAATAAGTGGTGCTGGGAAAACTGGACAGCTACATGTAAAAGAATGAAATTAGAACACTTCCTAACACCACACACAAAAAATAAACTCACAATGGATTAAAGACCTAAATGGAAGACCAGACTCTATGAAACTCTTAGAGGAAAACATAGGCAGAACACTCTGTGACATAAATCACAGCAAGATCCCTTTTGACCCACCTCCTAGAGAAATGGAAATAAAAACAAAAATAAACAAATGGGACCCAATGAAACTTAAAAGCTTTTGCACAACAAGGGAAACCATAACCAGACAAAAAGACAACCCTCAGAATGAGAGAAAATATTTGCAAACAGAGCAACTGACAAAGGATTAATCTCCAAAATATACAAGCAGCTCATGCAGCTCAATATCAAAAAAAAAACACAATCCAAATATGCGCTGAAGACCTAAAAAGACATTTCTCCGAAGAAGATATAGAGATTGCCAACAAACACATGAAAGGATGCTCAACATCACTAATCTTTAGAGAAATGAAAATCAAAACCACAATGAGGTATCACCTCACACTGGTCAGAATGGCCAACATCAAAAAATCTACAAACAATAAATGCTGGAGAGTGTATAGAGAAAAGGGAACCCTCTTGCACTGTTGGTGGGAATGTAAATTAATACAGCCACTATGGAGAACAGTATGGAGGTTCCTTAGAAAACTAAAAATAGAACGACCATATGACCCAGCAATACCACTACTGGACATACACTCTGAGAAAACCATAATTCAAAAAGAGACATGTACCCCAATGTTCATTGCAGCACTGTTTACAATGGCCAGGACATGGAAGCAACCTAAATGTTCATTGACAGATGAATGCACAAAGAAGATATGGCACATATATACAATGGAATATTACTCAGCCATAAAAAGAAACAAAATTGAGTTATTTGTAGTGAGGTGGATGGACCTAGAGTCTGTCATACAGAGTGAAGTAAGTCAGAAAGAGAAAAAAAAATACCATATGCTAACATATATATATGGAATCTAAAAAAAAAAAAAAAAAGGTTCTGAAGAACCTAGGGGCAGGACAGGTATAAAGACGCAGACGTAGAGAATGGACTTGAGGACACAGGGAGGGGGAAGGGTAAGCTGGGGCGAAATGAGAGAGTGGCATGGACATATATACACTACCAAATGTAAAATAGATAGCTAGTGGGAAGCAGCTGCATAGCATAGGGAGATCAGTTCGGTGCTTTGTTACCACCTAGAGGGGTGGGATAGGGAGGGTGGGAGAGAGGCACAAGAGGGAGGGGATATGGGGATATATGTATACATATAGCTGATTCACTTTGTTATACAGCAGAAACTAACACACAATTGTAAAGCAATTATACTCCAATAAAGATGTTAAAAAAAAAGTTTAAATCCATGTGTAGTATATTTACTTTTTATTTTTAGTATCCAGACTGTGACTGGATACTGAATGCTTTAAAATACTTAAAGAATGCAGGAAATAAAATTATTAAAGCAAATTTTGGAGCACAGTTTAGTAGGAAGCTCATTCCCTGAAGAATAAAAAAAGTTTTAAAAATTATTTTGACAAAATTAAATATTATACAAACATTTGAACTTCTGATGGGAAACAAAAAGTTACAGTTGAAGTTTTCAGTTCATCATCCAGCTGACTTTTGTGAGTACTTAGCACCCACCTGGTAACATACAAAGAACTAAAGAATATTTGGGTTTCGGGGTCATGGTCTTTGACTCTACAGTAATGACATACTGAAGAAGTATTACCTATATTGGTCCACAATACAGCCATGCAGTCTGCTAGAATCAATCTCAGTTCCAGTGGCTATTAGCTCTGTGGCCTTTGCCAAGTCATATCACCTCTCCAAGCCTCATTTTTCTCAGCTATAGTAAAAACTTATACTCATAATGCTATATGAGACAATACAGGTAAAGTTTTTGCAAAATATCTAGGACATAGAAAACGCTTAGTATATATCAGCTGCTATAATTAACCATTAACAAGATACTTTGTGTATCTGTTAAACACATGCCCTTTCTCATCACACATTCTTGTTCATTTCCAAAAGAATATTTCAACTTGAAGAGAATAAAAGGTATATGTGTAATGTTAAAGATTGACTCATAAATATTAAATTATTGCTTGAAACAGTATATTCAGTTTAACTACTGAGCTATAATTGTTACATTTCCAATCTTTTATGCATATAAATGTGTGTGATAATTCTTTCCTTGATATAAAGATATGCATGTAGTGTGCCTGCAAATATAGAATCATCATTCAGTGGTGTTCAATTTATAGAGAACTCAATTCACAGTTTCTTTTAAAACTCTGATTTCGTTCTTCAGGTGGCTGGCCTTATGGACAATATATTATACACCACACATCCCTGCCATTGCTGATGGCCTGGTTCACCAACAGTTCAAATTAAGATAATGCAGTCTAAGAGTTATGAGAATGAATTGATTTGACAGTGCTCTATTAAATCAATTTAGGCTACCATAAAAGTAGCTGTAAAAGAATTTTCAGTACTTTATTGTTGTTAGAATTCTATAACCAGTATCTCTTGAGAAAACTGCAGTTTCCTCTAGATCAATATATAAATCTGTGTGGTATTCCAAATTCTGTCTCTGCCAGTTTCAACTTAGAGGCTATAGGCTTTCCTTAAGCTAAAATCCAATAGAATATAATGCTTTCCCTATCCAAGATTCTCAAGGAATGCACCTTCTGGAGAACTGAGACATTTTGTTCTATCCATTTTACTTTAGCAGGTGCTCAATAAAACTTTTCTGAATTATTCTATTTACATTCCAGTTCACAAATGACTGTATTAAACTAGAGATTTAGCTGAGATTGTAGATTTCAATAATGTAGGCTGCAAACTCAAATGCCAGGTCCAGGCAGGTAATATCCATGATTAAATTGCTCTCTCTTTTTAGATGATTTGGAGAATTTTTATTTTTGCCTCATTTAAATGGTGATAACTGCTCTTCAACTTATTTCAAGTATTATCAGTCAGGAATATTGTTTTCTCAGATATGACATCTGAAGATACGCTATATATAGCATGTCCAGATTTTTATGGGAAATATCTTAAATGTTATCTAAATGTAACAAAACAAAGGGATGAGTTTGTTAGTGTATTTTTGCTTTGTTTTTTTTCTTTTTCTTTTCTTTTTTTTCCTGGGAGGGGAGGTTGCTGGAGCAAATCAGCCCCCAGCCCTGGATAAGACCTCATCTCAGTGAATTGATGCTCTTATGAGTTTCACGACTGGCATGCTAGATATTGTTTTCCCTGAACATACTCCCCCGCCATATTTACTCTCTTGGTTGATATCTTGAACAATACAACCAGTAAAACTCAACCTCAGGATATGATTGTATAGTCATTATACATTGAAGACTTTCATAACCCTATGCAAATAGATCACTTAAAGCCATAAATGGAAGGAAAGAGTAGTTTACAAATAAATGGTTTTCAATGACAATCTGAATTTCAAAACCTTACTGGAAAACAAACATGGCAGAAAAAATAAAGAATGTGGGAGTTTGGACACGGCAAACAGCGTTATAGCCTTTAAAAGTCAACCCTTCATATAACCGATTCACTTTGCTGTATAGCAGAAACTAACACAACAATGTAAAGCAGCTATACTTCAATAATAATTATATTAAAAAAAAGAAATGCTACACATGACATATTCCAATTAAAAAAAAGGTAAACCCTTCCATCACAGGTTGGAGCTTAATCAATAAATGGGAATAATTATAACATATGGCAAAGAAAACAAACGAAGTTTTTCAGCACTGCATATAAGGATCATGAGAATTCAATTTCTTGGCAACATCTAATTAGGATGCAACCTGCCGCTCAGCTCCTCCTTGAATGTGTTATGATGATAAACCATCAGAGTAAAGGAGCATATGGGTCTCATTCACTCATTTAATAAACATATATTTCTGGGTCAAACATTAGACTTGGTGCTGAAAATGTATCAGCGAACCCTCCCCATGGCCCCAGAAAGGGTCTCTATTCTTGAAACAGCTGATGCTGACAAAAATATAAATGTGGGTAATGTGAAGATTTGTCTTTATGTCTTCTTTCTAAGGGCTCAGTTATGGAAACAACACTATTTTTTTTAACCTCAGAATAATTTCACCTTAGAGATGGTTCAATTTTATACATGCCTACAACCAAATAGAGCATTATTTTTCTTCTAAATTTATATAGGAAGTTGGTTAAACTTAGAAATTTGTTAGTGATTATGACAAGACATTTTGTTTTTGGAAAATACACATCAAGATCAAGAATGTTTTCAGAGAGTTGAAATGGATCTAATGATTGAGAGGTTGCTTCCAGAGCCATAGCTCTTCTGGAGTTCTGGAAGTTCAAGAAATGCAAATGGCTAGCTACGTGGATTCTTTCTGTGCTTAATAAAATTCTTAATTTAGATCCTAATATAAATATGTAATAATATAATAAGCTGTATAAATATGTGACAACAAAACATGGTACAAGATAAGTCACACTAATTTTCTATGATCAGTCAAAATTTAAACCTGAGTTCCATTCTTTATAGACTGGTGGAAAGGGAATCTCAGTCACTATTTCCTCCATCACCACCCCCTGGGAAAGTAAGGCTTTTTAAGTCTTGGACCAAGAATGATGTCCCAGGTTTTTGAAGCAATTGAGCCACCAGCCTCCAGGCGAGTTTTCCTTGTCAAAGTCTGTATCATCCCTTTGAAGCCAGAGGCTATCAACTTCCATATCAAGTATAAACAAGGAAGCTTGTAATAAAAATTTTTGAAAATATTTCTTTAGATTTTCAGTGTGTTTTCCTCCTGAATTATGTTTTTTAGTAGGACATTATAAAAAAAGTAGATGCTGCAAATAAGCCACTATTTTACTTGGTGCATGGCACATTTATTCCCTAACCAATAATTAGCACACACCTGTTTTGTTGCAGGCAGGAAAAAAAAAATCCTTGCACAAATGGATTTTCTGTTCAGTCAGTAGAAGCAGAAAAAACCCAATCATTAAGCAATTACATAAGAAAATATACAGTATATATAAAGGTATATAAATTATGAAAAAATATAAAGAACTGCAAGGAGAAAAGGAGAGCTGGGAGTGTGTGCAATTATATATAGGGTGGAAAAGAAAGATCTTACAGAAAAGATGATATTTGAGCACAGACTAGAAGATGTGAAGGAATAAGTCTTGTGGATATCAAGAAGAGGATTCTGGCTAGAGGGGAAGTAAGAATAAAAGGCCGTAAGGCAGGTCTGTGTTTAATATAGTCAAAGAATATCAAGGAAGCAAGCTTTGAACATAATAAGCATAGGGGAAAGTTTTGGGAGATAAGGGCAGAAGTGGTGTTGAGCCCAATCATGTAGGACTAATATGTCTCTGAAAGTACAGTGGCTTTTATGCTGAGGAGGATGGGGAGCTATTTGGAGGGTTTTGACATAAGAAGTAACCTCTCCTGATTTGTTTTAAAATTATCACTCTGTGGACTGTGCTGAAAATAAACTACAGGTGCCAAGCATGTATAAGGAAGTCAGTTAGGCTTTTGCGCTAATCCAGGTAAGATATACTGGGAGCATCTAAAAGTCTGGTAGCAGCAGAGGTGGTTAAATAGTGAGGGTGGAGCTGACAGCACTTGTCAAAGTATTGAATGTCGAGTGTGAAATAATGCTGGGGATGAAGGATGATCCAGCATTTTAGCCTGAGCAACTTGAAGTTGTGGGAAGAGAAGGGATCAGTTCAGGGCATATTAAGTTGAGATGTTTATTAGACTTTCAAATTGAAATGTCTAATAGGCCAAAGTTACACAAGTCTGGCTATGAGAGAAGTGGTCTGGACTAGAGATATAAACTTGGCACACAGCCAGATTTCACATACGTTTATTGAATCAGTGAGTAAATATCCATATAGGGATAAGTTAATTCTGTAGTAACTTATCCAATATTGGATAGTAAATAATAACATAGCTATGTGCCATGCTACTGCTGGCTAGAGGGGATTTTATGTTGCTGGTTTTATGTTTTTAGATGCTGGCCAAGAGTTTGTTTTAACAGCATAGAAGGGAATCTGCCTGGATCATGAGCAGGAAGTGAAGCATTTACATCTCTGACTCTAGCCTTAGGATACAGTCTGAGAGATGGGATTAGCAAGTGAAATTGTTTTGAGCACACTGCCAATATGACTTTCACAGAAGAAATTTCAATTTATAGTCCTAGTAGGAGAGCACTCACGTTCTTTCTGTACCTTGGCCAGGACTTGGTTTTATTGTTCTTGTTTTTGCTCAATTATCACTAAATTAACAAGGAAAAGTTATTCATTAAGGCAATAGGTGATGAGGATACTTCCTTTACTATAAACACTCAGCAAATGTGTAATAATATATGTCTTAGTCATCTCAGGCTGCCATAACAAAATACCATAAACTGGATGACTTAAGCAACAGAAATTTATTTCTCACAGTTCTGGATGCTGGGAAGTCTAAGATCAAGCTGTTAGCTGATTCAGTTCCTGGTGAGAAATCTCTTCCTGGCTTGTAGATGGCCAATGTCTCTCTATGTCCTCACCTCCTCACCACGGCCTTTCTTCGGCGTTCTCACTTGGAAAGGGAGAGTTCTCTCTCTCTTCCTCTTTGTATAAGGCCACTAATCCCATCATGAGGGCCCATCCTTATGACCTAATCTAACCCTAATTACTTCCCAAAGGCCTTGTTTCTAAATATCATTGCATTGGGTATTAGGCCTTCAACATATGAATTTTGAGGAGAGGCAAATCTTCAATCCATAACAATGAGTAAAAGAAAAAAAGTAAAAAGATGAACACATTTTTCAATGATAAAAGGATAGAAAAGCAAAGAGGAAAAATGGCTACTGTATGATCTTGCTGAGCTTTAGACCAGAATTAGGCAGAAGAGGCTGTGATCTGATCTCTAGAAGGGAAATTGGGGATTTAAAGGACCTCACAGACAGGGGAGAATGGAGTTTTGGCCACTTCTTGAAATCAAGGGTTTGTCTGGAATTTCTTATCCTGAAACTTCCTCCCCTACATTTGTAGAAAGGTTGGGAAAAGGCTATAATTAATTGTAGTCTGTGGCTATGACTCATATCAACCTCCTTACCTAGGAAGGTAAGAAGAATCAGAACCTCTAAATAAGGAAAAGAACACCATACACTGTTCATTCCCCTTTTTCTGTGTTCCCCTTTTTCTGTGTGCTTACTTTTTTGTTTATTTATTTATTTATTTATTTAGTATGAGATGATCATTTTTCCATAAAACTCTACTTATGAAAAATCTTTGAGGTATGGGACAAAGTTGGTTTCCTGCAGAGAACGGCATTTCTTCTTCTAGGAGACAGAGAATACCAATTCTGGATCATTTAAACTAATTTCTTCCCATGAGTGTTTTAAGAGCACCACATGGTATATATTTGGCCCAAAAAACTGGCTGAGACTCACTAGTTCCAACTTCTCAGAGACTTCCCCCCATCCTCTTCCTCCTGTTCTTCTTAATAAATAGACTGGAAATAACAGATTATTCTTGTATTTCTGTTTGTGGTAGAATGGTTTTATTTTTGTTTTCCCTTTTGTACTAATTTTGTAGACTTTCTATTCCCAGCTTCATGGATCAAGACTCTTTATACATCATCCAGCTTGTGTCGGCCCTCTTGCTTCCTATGTACTCTGAGACTGTGCAAACCAAACTCAAGGTCACATTGTTTAGCAAACATCTTTAGACTGAGAAACCTGACACAAGGCTCTGCTTATCTGACTATGTTTCCACCTTTGCTTATCTTTTAATCTGAGAATTACTTTCATTCCCGCTAGCTTATTAATTCATGAAAAGATTTTTAAAATTTGTATTCTAGATGTTAGTCTATGTCAATGGGACAATACAGACGTTTAGCCCATTATATTACTGAGACTGAATCCTGAATTTAGAAGCAGAAAATCATTTTATTGGTATCTGCCTCAACATTTTCTTTAAGGGACAAATATAGTCCAGTTTTCCTTTGGGAAAGGAATGATTACAACTCTCTTATTCTTTATTCTTGTCGCCTATAAAGCTTACCAAAACTGTAAGACATACAGATATCAAAAAGAGTAAAAAATGATGATGACTATTTTATGATATGATGATGATAATAAAAAGTAGCCAGTTTGAAATTATAATAACCTTTTCTATTGTTATAGCTTTCAGGAAGAATACAGTAATATGGTTTGTAATCATTGCAATAAGTGCACATGTTTTAACAGATTTTTAAGATATTTGAACTATTTAGTCCATCAGTACATTAGACTTGTAATTTCAGTTCAGTTTTCAGAAGAAATTAAATAAAATTATAAATTTTTTTTAATATTTGGGAAAACATGAAGTTTTTGCATTTGTCTTATACTACAAGTAAAAAAGCATTTCAATATTTAGAAGAAAATCATTTATTTAATGTTTAAAGAAGTCTTAAATTTTTACTAGTTTTGTGAGATTAATATGTTGAGCACTAAGCAGTGCATAAATAATCATGAATGTTCCTTTGTTGGCATGAAAACCTTTGGAAGTTAAAGAAGCTAACAGTACTCAGGAAGACCAAGTTCTCTGGAATATCTTCAGAATGTGATGGTTGATCTTGGTGATTTATGAAATCACTGTAAAATTAATATAGCATTCCAGTCCATAATACTGATAAATGTCCTTGTCAATCATCTTCCCCTATTGAACTCAAAATATGGTAGTCTACCAGGGCTCTATCCTTGATTTCTATCTCTTCCTAAGACTTTCTTAAAACAAGCTCTCTAATTGAATCCATTATATGTTATTTATTTATCTGAAGATTATCTCCATAATAATATCTGCAATTACAATCGCTACCATAAGTTACACACTCACATATCTAACTTGCTTTTGGCCAACTGCACTTGGATATCTAACAGGTATATCAAATGAAATATTTTCAGGAAAGAACTTTCAATGTCTACTCTATCCCTCACGACCATCCTGATACTCTTTCCTTACACCATCAAACTATATGTATATTGAATATTCATCCAATATTCAAACCAAAGTGCTTTGATTAATTCTCCTTTTCCTCCACATCTAATCAGTAATGCTTTTATAGGGGAGAAAAAAATAATTTTCCCTCTACCCTTCTAGGTTCTTGGCTGAGACCACTCCTGTAAAAAAAAGACAGAAGAACAAGAGAAAACCAAACATATGTATAACTACATGAATACCTCCTACACACATGGGAGATATACCCAGGAAAACTGGGTAATTCCCTGAAATGGCTCAGGCCACCACCTTAAATACCATCTCCAGCTAAAGACAAAAGAAGACTTGGGAGTGAGGGAGCCAGTTATGGGAAGTTATTAGGCAAAGCACAGTAAACAAAGGCAGGTATGGTTGTTATGCAGATTTAACTCTGTGCCTTCTCCATCAGTAATGATCAATTACATTTGGCAATTGTATTGCAAAAACAAACAAACTCATAGTAAAAGAGATCAGATGCGTGGTTACCAAAGGTGAGGGTAGGGGTTGGCTGATGGAGTGGGTGGCGGGGGAATTGGATGAGGGCAATCAAAAGGTACAAACTTCCAGTTATAATATAAGTACTAGGGATGTACTGTACAACATCATAAATATAATTAACACTGCCATATGTTATATATGAAAGCTGTTATGAGAATAAATCCTGAGTTTTCATTGCAAGGAAACTTTTTTTTTCTGTTTCTTTAATTTTCTACTTTCATGAGATGATGGATATTTACTAAACTAATTACGATAATCACTTCATGATGCATGTAAATCAAATCATTATGCTTACATTTTAAGCTTATACAGTGCTCTATGTCAATTATATCTCAATAAAGTGGGCAAAAAAATAAAATAAATTAAAAAAAAAAGAGTTTCTAAAGATATGATCATCCTCCTTTCTCTGGTACAGAGAGGAAGACACTCTTACAAATGGTGATTTCCTTATAAATGTAAATGAATCTTAGGAAAGGGGAACTTCTACTTGGTTTTCAGAGTTTCTCCTGTTGTTTCTTAAAAATAATCAGCTTAAAATAATCCTTATACTGAAAAGGTATATTTGGGGGTGACAAATTCTGTTCCCCTTCACTTATCTATTCTAGCATAGTGGCATTAATGGATAATATATTGACTAATTTCTGTTTCAGATTCTGTTCCAAGTGCTTGATATGGAATACATTATTAATCTTCAAAAAATAGCTAGAAACTATTATTCTCCCTATTACAAAGATAAAAACAAACAAACAAAATGATTAAGCGATGTGGCCAAGGTGAAATTTTAGTGTGATTAAAGCTACGATGTAAACCTAGGTAGTCTGACTTCAGATTCCATGTTTTTAGCCATTATAATATATAATCTCATGTATAATCTAATCAAACATATTCACTTTCTTCATTGCTGCTGCCCTAGTTCACAGTTATCTCTTGTTTGGATTGTTGTAGTTGTCTACAACCAGCCCTCTGCTCTCACTCCTTCTACCTACTATGTACTCCCCCAATGAGCAAGAATATTTGAATATAGGTTGTATGACTTCCCTTTTGAATCCTTTGGATGACTTCCAATTCTGCTTGGAGTAAAAACCAAAAGACCTACCTAACGATTTACATGATTTACTTTCTCACATGATTTATTTTCTACCAAACACTTCAATTTCACCTCATGCATGCTGTCACCTCCTGCAGACTTCACCCTCCATACTTGCCTCCATTTCGTTTTTTGATTAGCACCACAGTCTCTCCATCTTCTTGTACTTGTTTTTTTCTCCCTACAAAACTCTATCTTAGCTTCTTTATTGCTCTTTAACATGCTTCATTTTCTACCAAACACTTCAATTTCACCTCATGCATGCTGTCACCTCCTGTAGACTTCACCCTCCATACTTGCCTCCATTTCGTTTTTTGATTAGCACCACAGTCTCTCCATCTTCTTGTACTTGTTTTTTTCTCCCTACAAAACTCTATCTTAGCTTCTTTATTGCTCTTTACCATGCTTCATTTTCACTTCAAATACTATTTCCTCAGAAAATTTTCTCTGCCTGATTCATTTAAAGGAAAAGTACCCCAAACACCCAGTACTTGTTATTACATGTTATTTGTTTATTTTTTCTCCCTAGCACTTATAACTATTAGAAATGTTTTGTTGATGAAGTTATGTGTTTGTTAGCTGGATCCCGAAACTCAAATCTAAACTTCCTGAGGATAAGAATATATGTCTTGTTCGTAATTGTGTTCCCATTGCCTAGAGTATTATCCAAATGCTCTTTTCATTATCCAGTCATGAAATATGAGATTCAGTGTTGAATGGTTGGTGAATTAAAATATAAAATTGAAGACGTTTTATTTTGTTTGGTTTTATCCCAAATCTATAGGTAAGGAGAGAAAAGAAGGAAGGAAGGAAGAAAGGAAAGAAGGAAGGAGGGAGGGAGGAAGGGAAGGAAGGAAGGAAGGAAGGAAGGAAGGAAGGAAGGAAGGAAGGAAGGAAGGGAGGAAGGAAGAAGGAGAACTTTTGTTACAATGTGTATTCTTCTTTTCTTTGACTTCTCCAGCAGAGTACAAAGTATCCCTAAGGACATATCCATCCCTAATTCAGGAGATTTGACTAAGAAAGTAAAATGGAAAACAAAGGAGTGAAAATTTTCTTTATGCTTTCAAGATTAAACAAACACAACAAATTGATAAGGTGATTCTAAAAAATACTTGAGACAGTTAAGATTAAGCATAAAGTCAAGCAAGGAATAAATATATTTTTGTCTTTTATGGATGACAAAGATTCTTAAATTACTATTTGGGTTTCAAAGACAACTTAACTCTTATTTTGAAGTATTTATTATGGGCCTTAACATGTAGGGATCAGTCAATAAAATAGTTTAAATTCCAGCAATATGATTTTCATTTATTAAACAATCATTAGGTAAGATTGCACCATTGACAGCTTTTCCCATTATCCAGTCATGAAATGTGCTTTACTATTTTTCTGTGCCCTCTTTTACTATGCAACTGGTGGTTGCTACTGGAATTGCTGGCATAATGCTGGGAGGTCTTAATATTCTTCCATTCTTATCCCAGACTCTTTATGATACTCCAACAGCTTTTCTGTATCTTTCATAATCACACTGTGTAGGTGTTCTTATTTCCTCCTCTTTCCCATTCCACAAGCATCCAAGAAAACAGAAAATAGAACTGCCTCTTTTACTGTCCCTTATTCCATGCTCAAAGAACTGCTACAAGACTGCTTGTCTAAGGTGAGAACTGAACTGGAGAGAGTGAGTCCAAAGACCAAATCCTTCTTCTGTTCTGTTCTCAGTGGAAGGTATCAAATAAAATAATACAATGTTTTCCTCTCCACACTCTCTTTGAAAAGGAACACCATCAAGCTGTTCCCCATTTCCCAGATGTCATCTCCCATTGACAGGAAAACTTGAAACACACAACGGTCATTTCTAAATGCACTCCTCCTACCTGGTGACCCACCCTTCTGACCCTCACATACAATGGAATTCAGGGAAAAACATGAAACGGACTTCTGAGTTATAGAGAGTGTTTAGTACATGCAAGCTCTTTGGTTCACAGCTAAACCCTCTGCCTGTGAGGCACAATAATGAAGAAATGAGTCAACACTCACTGGAAAAGATGAAGGTGCCTCTGTCACAAAGGATAAGAGTCATCTCTTTCATGAGTGTTTTATAAGTTGACTTATGTACCCAGTCAAGCATTAAAATCTATTTTTTAAAATGACTACTTCACAATACATATTTTTGGGTGTTGGGGAAGGGGAATGTATCAAGCAGCCAAAAATGAGGTGGTAACTTATTTTTAATTTTTTATTCTGGTCCCTCTATGTTCTCAGACTCAAGATAATAATGCCATGATAATATTCCATTTATCTCACTTTGTTTGTATTTAATTGGATGACATTTCCAGGGGAAGAATTCTCAATTTCAAAGACAATAAATTAGAAACTGCTTAGAAATTCTCCCCTAGAATGAATCAGCTCTCTTTTTCAATGGATAGTATTGTCCTTGCTACTAATCTTAAAGTACTGCCAAAACAGGAAAATAAATATGCTTCAACAATAGTTAATACTTCTAGAGGGAATTTTCCCTGAAAACTGCTTTTGTCTGCATCCTACCTAAAGTGAAAAAACAAAGAAAAAACCAACCACATACTTCTTAAGGAAAAGAACTTTCAGAAAGTGCAGAAAAATAAAAGAAAAAGGTCAGTTATTTGAGGATAGCTACTTTTAAAAAATAGGTAATATATTATTAAGCACAGAATTCTGGCTTCAGTTCTTCATTTTGAGAGCTGAGTAAAATCACAAGGGAGCTTTAGAAAATATGTGTCACTTACTGCTTTTTCAGTCAGTTCTTTACTTGGTACAAAGTGTAATCTTTAGCAAGGGAAAGAAAATAGAAAATGCTAAGATTCAGATTCTTAAGAACATATGCACAAGGTTTCTTAATAGTTAATTTTCCTTTCCATTATTTTTGGTTTTCTTCCAAAGGGCACAGCAAGATTTTGCAGAATATTGTTCAGTTCAGCATTAACAGAGCACCTGATGACAAGTCTAAAACATTAAATCTTATACCTTGAGATTCTACAAATAATTATTAGCAATATTAAGTTTTCTTTCGTTTTTAATACAGTATAGATGCAAATGTAAGTGCGTGTGTACGTGCACATACATGTGTGTGTATGTGTGCATATATAACTTAGTATAAGAACAGTGGGTAGTCCCCTGTGCTTTTGCTATTATAGATTTAACAATAATTTACTAAGAAATTGAAACCATAGAGATTTCTGAACAGCTGTATTATTTAATTCCATGTTAACATAAACTGAAGAGTATTGGTACCCTATCTTAAGATAGTTCATAAATCAGCAAGCACAGATGGGCACATTATGGAGGACAGCAGCCTGTGAACTTTTAACTCTGTTCTGCGACTCAGAAAAAAAAAATTTATTCACCAAGCTGTTTTTTGTTTTTTCTCTGAGATAGCCTAGTACATGACAGTACTCAGCTGAATCACAAAGCAGAGTACATGGCATAACGGAGATCCAGGCACAATGTGGATATAGGATCCTAAAAAAGGATAAATTTAAGGCAAATCTATGGTTTGAGGAAAGAACTAAAAGGTTCTAGGATTGAGAATTTCTTCGTGCTAATGGGATGGTAATTCTGGTAACTCTTCAAAAGCTAAAAATATTGCATCACAATAAAAAAGAAAAAGGAAGAGAGAGAGACAGAAAGAGAGGGAGGGAAGGAGAGAGGGAGGGAAGGAGGGAGGAAGGAAGGTTCTATTACTTATCATGTGAATTTTATAGAATACCCTGAAACTCAGAGAAATGAATGACTTACCTAAGGTCACTCAGCTGGTAAGTGACAGAATGCACGTTCAATTTGGGTCTTTTGGACCAAATCTCCTCTCCTTTCTACCACATTATACTGAATATCCTAAGTTTGTGTTCAGAGAACTAAGGTCTGTCTCATCTTGCTAAGTTTAAAATATAAAGAGAAATATTAGGTAGTTCACTAGGATTTTTTTTCATCCTGAATCAATTTAGCTGTAGTATCTTATGCTATATCTATATATGGCATCAAACCATTAGGTTTCCAGTTGATGCCTTTCTCGCTGCTATCAATGCTCTGCCAATCAAACTTAGAAAATAGTAGGGTTAAAATAGCTGCATGTGGTCATTTTTTTCACCTGCCTTGAAGACAAAAATAGATTAATTTTGTAACAACTCAATCCTACCATTTCACAATCAGTCCAAATGTTCCATATAAATAAGTCCATGAAAGAAGCTTGGGTTCCTCTTTCAAAGACAGCATGGCAAGATTAATTCTAGTCAGGACATAGCCCAGAATCAGAAAACCTGGTGTAAAATGGTGGAACACATGGAGCAACCATAATCCAGGATCTGGGCATGAACAAGAGGCTGAATCAAGCAGCCTGGAAGCCCAGGATAGCAGAAGGGGAACAGAAGAGTCAGGGACACTGAATTCTGGAGATTATAAGGAGCCCAGAGGGGCAGAAGGAAGAGATGAGAACACGGAGAGGGATTATCTGGTGGCTTAGAACTCTTGCAGCTGACTTTCATCCCCTAGACTGCTGGCTAATCTCTAAGTGGTAAGAAACACAGACCTAGGTAAGAGGTTTTTAAAATTAAAAGCAGAGGGCTTCCCTGGTGGTGCAGTGGTTGAGAATCTGCCTGCCAATGCAGGGGACACGGGTTCGAGCCCTGGTCTGGGAAGATCCCACATGCCGCGGAGCGACTGAACCCGTGAGCCACAATTACTGAGCCTGCGCGTCTGGAGCCTGTGCTCCGCAACAAGAGAGGCCGTGATAGTGAGAGGCTCGTGCACCGCGATGAAGAGTGGTCCCCGCTTGCCACAACTAGAGAAAGCCCTCGCACAGAAACGAAGACCCAACACAGCCATAAATAAATAAACAAATAAATAAAATTAAAAGCAGAAATAATAACATATTAGTATCATTAATTTTTCATATTTACATTTCCAAAGGTTTCAGAAAGCAGCAGTTTCTATTTTATTAAAAATCTTTGGATTCAATTTTTTTTCTAAGTTATCTGATATTTCAACCCACATTAAATAAATGCCTAAATGAACAAGTGTTTATGAAGAACATCCTACATGCATAAACTCACAACAGGTATTGTGAAGAATATAAAAAGGGATTAAGACAAACTTCTTGCCATTAGAGACCCACGGACTTTGGAGAATGAGAGCTCAACTATGTGATACTAATTATGAAATGCAGTAAGAACTAATAAAGAGATTTGATTTGCTTAGATATAATAGTGTTTTTGCATGTTCTTGGAACTGGGGCTCAGCAAGGATTAGGTAGGCAATAAAGTGAAGGCAAGTCCAATGACTGTATCTAAAAACAGCATCCTAGTAAAACTGGAACATGTAGATTTTACTGTCCCATATTATGCTATAAGTGGATCTTGGTGAGCTTCTCTGATGTTTCATAGGTGTGAACCTGAGTAAGGAAGGGTCTTCCTCTATTTGGCGGGCCATCTTCTTCAAAAAGAGAGACACGTGGGAAGTGGTGAGGTAGGAAGCTCACCACGGCCCAGCAGCCACTTAAGCAGACTCTACTGTGGCACAAATCACAGGAGAGAATTAACAGACATTGCCCTCACTTAGAGGAGAACATTAGAACATTTCCACAGTGCTGAAGGGACAGGAAGGAGTCAGACCTCCAAGGAATTAGGAAGTGTTCGAATAGAGTAATGAGCATGTTATGCAATAACTTGAAGGTCAGGCAAAGGAGTTAGGCTTTGATGCAATTAGCCTCCTGTCCTCTACTCTGAAACAAACAAAAAACCCAAGCTTTTGAAGAAGAAAGCCTAGACTTGTATAGGGGGTAGGGGCAGAGGGGTGACTGTTGTTGAATCCATCCTACTCTCCTTTACCTGAATGGGTCTATTTATGTCTCAGTGTTCAGCAAGGAATATCTCAAGGCTCAATATATTATAACCTCCCTTTTTCATTTTAAACTCTCTGATTAGGAGACATATCCACCAAAGTCTTCTATTATTATCTTTACGAAGATTTGCAAAAACCACTCTCCTGGATGGTAGATATGCAGCAGCCCTGTATCTCTAGCTGCAGCTGAACAAAGCCATTTAAATACCCTGACATTCCTTCAAACTAATACATTTCAAACTAATAAATTCAGACTGTGGAAATACAAACATAACATTTTAATTATGCAAGAAAGTCCTATCAATATTCCTCTTTTTTTCCTCTTTCTTTTTACTTACATTTTTACTCAAACTCCTGGTCTGAAAAGTTTGAGGTCCTTTTTAAATTTTCCTTTTCTGTCATCAAATCTAGGACTTTTATGTTAATGTCTCATATATTTCCTTTTCTTTTAATTCAAACTGCTGTTACTCTAGAGTGAGTTTTTCATTTTACTGTTAGACTAATGATGTCTTGTCAACAATCAGTGATTGTAAATGTTGAACACTTGCAATAATCTTCAAGTTCATCTCTTTAAGACAAGCTCCCTCCAGTTAAATCTATCCTGTGATGTTCTGTTGGATTTCTCCTACCAGTATATTGCTCTACACTTATTCTACATGCTTCTTTCCATGCTTCTTCCTCTTCAACAGAGCTTTTAAAATTCTTTTACCAAAGCACGCCTATGTTCACAGGAAATCCTATACGGGGTTGCTATAGGCTAACAGATGAAAATCGTTGCTGGGAATAAGGTGGGGGATGAGGTAGGCTGAGCGTTGGTAATCAGCCTCTCACTTATAGCCCTCCTTTCCACTATAGTTCACCAGGGGGTTAGGAGAGAGAATATGCTATGTGGTCCCTAAGGAGCAGAATTTGAAAACAACTAAAATTACATGTCTAGTCAAATCCATTTCACCTCTTCTTATCTATACATGCCTGGTACTTAACCCACCTGAAAACTTTTGCTCATTTCTCTCATTCTTTTTTTTTTTTTTAATCCTTTCTCTTACTCTCTGACCTACCTTTTCTCCAAGACTCACAACTTTCCTCCTCTATGAAATTGACTGAGGCCATAGAAGCCTTAATGATAACTTCCTCCTCTCAAACCTGTATTTGCTGCATGCGATTCATTTGGAACATATGCTACTTTGCGTTGACACATGTAAAAATGATAGAGAGATAATAGATGATAGATATGATAGATGATAGATAGATAGATAGATAGATTGATAGATAGACCCTATCTCTACATTTAATTTCCCACTGCTTTAAAGGCTGGCAATGCACCTCTTAGTTATTTGTAAGCCTGAGATTCAAAACAACATCAATATAAAAAGTGTTTAAAAATTATGGTACTGATATTTTAATTAAGATTAGACTAGCAGGAGTGGGCATATTTTTTGAAATGGAAAATAGAAGTAAGGAAGTCTGGACAGATGTAATATTTATCTCTGTAATGAATGACTGACAGCAAAAGATACAGTTTGATGACATCTACTGTACACCATGATCAGCCAGTCATAAAACAAAGTATTAAAGCAGTTATATGCAGTTGAAAACAAAACATAGGAAAACATGAAAAATCATCAAATACTCTAAATTTAAGGAAGTGTCACTTTATATTTCTCAAATTAATCTGTGTTTTAATTAATAAGTCATGCTGGAAAGGGTGTTATGAAATGGGTAATTTTATATACTGAAGGTGGAAGTGAAAATGTATTGGAAAGACTCGACAATACACACCTAGAACCTTAGAAAAATTGCCATTTCTAAAACCTATAGTTCTATTTTTAAAAGTCTATGCAATAAATAATCAGAGATATAGACAAATGTTTAAGCACAAAGATGATAGGCTAACATATCAGTGACAAAATAATTGAAATATCCAACAATAGAGAAACAGTAAATTATGATGCATCCAGTTAATAAAATAGTATGATAAATAATAAAATAAAATAAATATTACCTAGGAAATTCTAACTTGGGAACAAGTTTATAACAACATGGTAAGTGATAAAACCAAATGATAAATATTTGTTCAGCATCTTCGTGACTATATAAACTGAATAGAAAGAAAATTGGAAGGAAATAAATAAAAGTATTAACTGTGATTGCCTCTAGGCAATAGTATCCTGTTCATTATATTTTCTATACTTTAAATTTTTTGTGTAATGAGCATGCATTTATTTACATCAAGACTTTTTGAATTCAATCAATGTTTATAAGACCAAGGTCTAAGGTAAATTTGAGATTCTCCTTTACTATACTCCCACACTCCAAATAATAAATCAAATTACATGAGAAAAGGACCAGCTATAACTTGGCAATGATGTAAGAGACCTGGAAAAGGCTCTGCTCTGCCGCCTGCTGGGAGGGAGTTCAACTCCAACCCAAGCTTCTTGGCTAAGCTGGACCAGCTGCTGCATGAGGGGCTTTGGAGTCTGTCAAACTGGTAAAGTGTTGTAGTTCCCAGAAAGCTCCTCCACCCCTAAGACGTACTATCTAAGCAAAAAACTGCTGAGAAAGTCATGTGTGTGGCCTTAGCAATAACCAGATGTGAAGCTGAAAAATACCTTTCTAAACTTGTAGTAATAAAAAGTAAATTTCTATTCGCCAACCTAAAGGGAAGACTGAATTAACTGTTGATTTTCTCCAGAGAAAAGTTTACAAAATATTTGCCTTAGGAGAAAATGATCATTTGAATGCATCCAAAAATATAGAAAAAAATATAGATGTGTACCAAGCAGTTAATTAGTTATAACTTTGTTTCACTTTGTGATGTTTATAGTGTTTGTCAGCTTTTCAACATTTATAATTTGTTCATTTTCTTTTCTCCTTCTAAATACATACTTATTTACATACTAAATTTGGTATCTGTAATGTTAAATTATTTTTCTTAAAGAGGACCCTCCAAAAAGTATAAATACCCCATAAAATCTGAATCCATTCCTATTACAGAAAGAGAAATTATAGGGCTGAGGTCAGAGACCTTGGACTCACTCTTATTTATACAAATACAGTCTGCAAGAGTCAGGGTTGGGACAGATATAAGGTTAGACACTGCGAAATGTCAAAAGATGTCAAGATGTGTATGCTCTTTTCTGGTTGTGTATTATACTTAAAAAGGTTGAAACAAAATGCACAAGGATTTCAAGGAATATGTCAACAGTCAGTGTGATCCATGTGGTATCTGAGGGAAAGGACATACAGGACCTTTTAGACATCTGTATGTCTAAACAAACATCTGTATGATGTTTACAGATTCTTTGTACTTACATGGAAGTTTTATGGAATTATTTAATTAATGGCTCTTAAATCTTTTAAACTTTGTTTTCCTATAGAGAAGTCATCATTGATGGTATTCACATACATAACAAATTGGGATGGTAGTGGTCAGGGTTAGACTCAGTTTTTAGAACAGTGCCTGTAATTCTACCCACTTATTTTCCACTCCAAAAAAGAAAAAAAAAAATCACACTAAATGATAAAGATAAAATGTGGGCCTCTTCTTCTGTGGTTATATTATTATACTCTTTTTTTTCATTGCTTCAATTCAATTTATTTCTCTCTGCATTGGCCAGAATTTTTGAACAATGTTATATAAGTATAGTGATTATAGGGAAATTTTATCTTGTCTTGATTTTAGTAGAGATGATTTTTAAGGAAGATGTGACAATTTTGTTTTAGAAAACCATTTATTTTTATCATTAGAGGTGTATCTTTCCATTCTTAGATATCGAAAGACTTTGTTTTTTCTGATACAAAGGCTAAAATATTATTAGTATTTTTGTAACATATCTTTCAACCATCATATGCCTACTATCGTATGCCATTATATATATATATATATACTATCATATATTAATACATGCCATATGCAATTATCACATACTCATGTCAGCCAGGCATTGTCAATGCTACATGTTAACCACATTATGCCATTTAATATACTGATTTTATGGATTAAACAGTATTTATTCTTCTGTAGTAGTTTCAAATTAGTTTAAATTGTATAGAAGTATGTTAATACGTTTTCCTTATAAAAATCTAAGCTATGTCAGATAAACTCAAGTCCTCACTTTCTTCCAAATTTCTCCCTCAAATCCTTAATTAGTTACATAAGGTTATACATATTTTCTTTCTATGTGCTTTCTATATATTTATACATATAGCCATAGAACATATTTTATCACTGTGATTGTTTATATTTTACATAAATGATTTTATATCATATATGTTTTTCTAAAACTTTCTTTTTTCACAAAAATATGTATTTTGGAAATCTTTGATAACATGTATATCTTCTTTATTCTTTTTAATTGTTGCAAAGTATTCTGTAGTATTAATCACAATAGAGTTTATTGAGCCACTCCCCTTTTTAGGCTGTTTCATGTAATTATATCATATTAAATGATACTACAAATCAACTTCCTTGTTCATGTTTTCCATGCACTCTATCCTGGGAAACTAGAATAGATATTAGGAAATGGCTTTAATTAGATCATAGGATATATCCAACTTTAAGGTTATTAAAATCTTCCAAATCACCTCCAAATATACTGAACCACAAGCTGTGAATGAGAGCACCAGTATTGTATATCCTTGCCAAAACTGGTATAATAAGACTCTAAAACCTTTGCTAGTCTGGTGGATTGAAAAATGATATCTCACTGATATAATGATTAGCAATATAATGATTACTACTAAGTTTCAATCATATTTTCATTGTCATTTGCATCTTCTTGTCTGAATTGCTTATTCCTACACTTTGTCTATTTTATTTTTATTTTATTTTTTTAGCATTTCTATTACTTTAATTTTTTAATTTATGGATAAATAAGGTCATAATTCTTTCATTCAGAGAATGACAGTGGCATACTTTCTATATTATTCATGTATTTCTACTTTTTTTTTTGAGAATTGTATGCAGGTGTTTTTTAAAAATTTTTATTGGAATATAGTTGATTTACAATGTTGTGTTAGTTTCAGGTGTACAGCAAAGTGAATCAGTTATACATATACATATATACACTCTTTTTTAGATTCTTTTCCCATATAGGCCATTATAGAGTATTCAGTAGAGTTCCCTGTGCTATACAATAGGTCCTTATTAGTTACCTATTTTGTATATAGTAATGTGTATATGTCAATCCCAATCTCCCAATTTACCTCCCCTGCCTTATCCCCTGGTAAACATAAGTTTGCTTTCTACATCTGTGACTCTACTTCTGTTTTGTAAATAAGTTCACTTGCACCCTTTAAATTGAATTATTTGCGTTAGTAAAATTTTGAACACTAATAATTTGTCTGATATATGTTTCATGTATTTTCTTTACATATTGCATACAGATAAATTTATCTAATCTCATCCTTCATGTATATAACTTTTTTTTTCTTTGGAAATTCTTTCCTTCCATAAAGGCCATGAGCATGTTATCCTATATATTCATTTGTGTATTTTTATAAATATGTTTTATTTAGGGTTTTCATATTAATATTTTGTCTGTTTTTATTATTAGTTTTTAAAGTTGTTTATATATCTGGAATCTTTTATGAAAGTTTACGGTAATAAACTAACTTAACATTTTCTAATGGAGAGACAATTTTCCTAACTTGATTTATTGACTAATTCATCTTTTCCATACTAACACTATATGTGATGTTTATATTAAATTGCCTTATATTTATGAATTTATAAGCTCTAAATTATATATTATTTTAAATTGCTTTAGTTGTTTATCTATGAGTATAAATACTAACAGTACTACTTTACTTACTATAGATTTACAATATATTTAATTACTAGGTATAATAAGTCTCCCTGCTTTCAATGAACCCATAAAATTGCTCTCCCCATCATTTCTCCAAAAGCTTTTTTAGCTATAATTGCACACCTATTTTCTCATATATATTTTTAGGTTACATGAAAAATCTTTCTAGGATTCTTATTAAGTACAGTCCACCCTGAAGGGACTGGGGCAGGGAAAACACAAGATGAGCAAGGAACATCTTGCCATGCTGGAAAGCAGGAAACAAAAGGATGCAGACATGTCAAAGGGACGTAGGAGTCAACCTGAAAGAGGTCCCAAAGGTAAGGCTGGAAAAACTTGAGCAACAAAATAAATAGCATAGTACTGAATTATACGCAAAGTATAAAATAAAGGTACATGAGCCAACTTAGACATAAATAAATGAAAGGACACATAATTAAATTGACACATATATCTTACAGAATAATCTCAAATAATATATGTAGGTATGTCCCCCCCCAGAATGTTAATTCTCTATTATTCTTGAGAAAAATATAGGCTTTGTCATTTTAGGAGGTGATTAACTTATTTGGACTCAAACTGCAAACTCTGTGCTTTGGGGTCAGTTCAAATCGCAGTTCAGTTATCTTATTCTTAGCTGGGCTGTTGAGAGTCTGCCAACATGTGTATGGTTCAGGGTTCATCCAGAGATTTGGGCAGAGTTTATATTAAAAAATTGGAAGCTTTCCTTCCAGCTCTGTCCTTTGCAGGATCCTCCCTCTCCCACTACATTCTAGCAACTATGGTTTCCTGAAACTTGTCCTTTGTTTCTCCAAGGCCAGAAGGAAGTGACTAAGGGTTTTCTATTGGAGTGTCAGTCACACTGCATTGTGTCTGTGGCCTGGCATCAGGCTGAAAACTATAAACCAGTGAGTCATCCCCTTTTCCTAGTGTCAATGTGTCTCTAAAATTTGCTTTATTTGTTCATCCTCCAGTGCCTTCAGGTGGTCTTTACTTCTTATTAATTTTGTACAAGTTAATAGTTATTTGCATCAATCATACTGGAAACAGTATGATCAATACATATTTTAAAATAAACTTTTAATTTAGTTGCAAAGAAACTACAGAAAGTTCCCATATACCCCATCCCAGAAGTTAACTTCTTATATTAAAATGATGCATTTGTCGCAACAAAGAAACCAACGTTAGTACATTATTAACTAAAGTCCAGAATTTATTCATATTTCATGTGTTCATCTAAGACATTTTCCTCTGCTCTAGGATTCAAGCCAGGATCTCATATTGCATTTAGTCATTATATTTACTTAGTTCCCTCCAATCTTTGACTGTTTCTAAGTTTTTCCTTGTTTTTTCATTCTCTTGATAATTTTGAAGAGTACTGGTCAAGTGTTTTATAGAATGTCCCTCAATCTGGATTTTGTGTGATGTTTTCCTCATGGCAAATTGTGGTTATGGGTTTGGAGGAAGAATAACACAGAAGTGTTCTTTTCATCATATTGTTTTAGGGGTACATACCATTGACATGACTTATCACTGATGATGTTATCCATGATTATATGGCCAAGGTTTCTTCACTGTAAAGTTAAAGTTTTCCCTTTCTATATGCTAGTCTTTGGAAGTAAGTCACTAAGTGCAGTCCCCACTTGGGGAGAGAAGCGAAAAAGGGGAATTAATCTTCACTTGGGGTTGGGGATAAGAATCTACAGAAATTAATTTGGAATATTTTTATAAGCAATATTTGTCTCTTTTCCTACATTAATATATCTATTCAATCATTTAGTCATATCATAAGGACTCATGTATATTTATTTTATACTTTAGGTTATAATTCAATATTATCTTGTTGCTCAAATTGTCCAGCTTTGGTCAATGGGAGATCTTCCAGGTTGACTTTGACATGCTCCCATCCTTTTCTTGTTTTTAATACTTTCTTACTCTCTGATGCTACCTTATCTGTGAAATGGGCTAAACCTTTTAAAAGATTTTATAGCTTATAGGAATAACATACTTAATACATGTGAAGTACAAAGAAGAATCCCTCACTAAACATTAGCTATCATTAAGGATGCATGTCTACTTCATATCTAATATTTGTTGAAACACCATTTTTCTCTTTATATTTTTCAGTTGTAGGATAGCTTCTCTAGTGTATCAGATAAATCACTATTTACATGTTCCACAAGGTTAATTCTACTTCTTTACCTCTCCAAGGTGGATTTTAATTGTATTCCTGCATTTTTTTGTATTTCATGGGAATCTCTTTTTCTCACCCATATTTCTTTTCGCCTTTATTGATGTTCTTCTTTTGTTTCATAAAAATATTCTTTTGAAGATGGCAGAAGATTTCTATACATTGTTTTGCTCATACCTAAAATAAATAAAGTTCAGCTTCTGCTATTCTTCCAAGCTGTCAGAAGGATATTTCCCTTGTCCTGCAATATTTTCTTTCCATAGGTCCCACAATAATTTTATTATACTAAATTATCCTTGACACATTTTCAGTCACAATGTATAGTTTTCTCTTGGCTATACTTAACTGATGATTTGGATTTTCTTGCTTTCTCTAACTGGATTAACACCAGCGGGTCTAGTGGATGTACACTGGTTCCAGCCCAAGTTCTTGTGCCTAGCAAACATTTGTCTCCTGTGGCTGTCCTAGGTTAAAGTGGGCTACATTTGGCTGGAAGCACTAATTGGTATTAAAAACTACATCTCCAATGGACACTGCTTATGAAAACTTTTCAATCTCTACTGCTGCCTTTATTCTTTAACACACATAATAACATAAACCAACCCCCTCAATTCTTCCTTAATTGCCTGCTCTTTCATTTACTGACTTTGCACTTTCAGAATGGATATAGGGTAGAGAGTATTAATGAACTGCAGGGTTTGAGGTAGAGGGAGGAATGAGTGATAATAATATACAAGTCTCAAAAAGCTGTACCTGTAGAATGAGGGGGATAATGTTTGCTTTTCAGTTGAGTCTATTGGGAAGGTAGGCAGCAGGGAAGGTGTATGACAAGAAGTGTCCCTATATCCAAGTATAGGCCTCAGGTTTGTCCTACTTAATGACTTAAATACTAGATATCAATACAGCACAAGTTTCTTAGTTCACTACTATTTGGCATATGAAGAATTATTGGCACTACAGTGTTGTTGCTAAAGAATTAATATTCTTATTGCATATTTGAAAATTTTAGTAATCTCAAAATAATGTGCAAAAGTCCAATTAAAAATCAATAAAGACCATGTTAGACATTGGCAGGTCTCTGGTACATAACATTTGGGGGATGATAGACAATAAAGCATAGAGAACAGATATTAAGTCACACAAATACACAATGGTATTATAATTTTCAAACACACAATGGTATTATAATTTTCAAATACACAATGGCAGAAATTCTAGCATGGGGTTTCAAGAATTATGGCCTAATCCAAAATTCCCTCACAGTTCTTTAATGATGCTCATGTAGAGTATAGAATATGAACTGATTAAGGGAAATAATATTTTAATGTAGAGAGTCAATAAAGCTGGAGACATTTATATAAATTTAACACATTTTACCTGAAAGCATTTTTATCTCATTGCCTCTTGAATATATTACATACTATAGTGAATTGTATTTTATGTCTTGTATATATTGTCCCCATAAGTCCTGAATGCAATAGTGTCAAATTTAGGAGAGCACTGTATATTTTGAAATTTCTAAGTCATAATAGGTACAATAGAAATCATGAATTAATTAAATTCTTAACATCTAGATATATCCAGTTTTCCAAAATAGTATCCTAGCACTGAATTCCCAGCATCTTCACAACCCTACTAGATTGACTAATTCACTAACCTTTCAAATGCATTCAAAATTAACTATTAATGACTGGTGATAAATAACAGTACTTTGTCATGTTGCAAGGATTAAATGAGCTAATATATTTAAAGTCAGTCTCAGGCCGGATATGTAGTTGCCATATATATACTTAAATTAAAAACTGCACTCTCTTGCCTTTTTGTCACCGGATACTTTAGTGATAAGTTAATGTGAAAATTTTAACGAAAAAAATATTTTGGGATGTGAAGGAAACATTTTTCTGAGGGCCTTTATATTATATTATGTAGTTAGCAACCCACTGCATTTAGCTATTTTGTTCAATAGATAATTGTATTACCACTTACATGAAGAATGTTAGAAAGTGTTAAGTCCTAGTCTATGCCAGATATGACACTAAGCACAGTGTCTACCAAGCAGCCCTCCAGAAAGTTACATTTGATTGATATGTTATTTCATTCTATTGTGCAGATAAGGCATAATCTTGTCCTGGTAAAGTCCTCATTTTGCAGAAAAAAAAAATATCTTAATGCTTGTTTCTGTTGTACCACTAAGGTCTTATAATAAATACTCCTATTAAAATGCAGAGTGTCTCCTTCAATGTAATGATAACATCAGCAAATTTCATAAGCATTGGGGCAGCTAAAGCTAGAGAATTGATTAACTCTCTTACAAAGTGACCCTAATTCAACTAATTAGATGTTGAACAGGTGTTAAAGTACAGCTCCAGTGATTCATTATTTTCTTCGGGAGCTCTACCTATCTCATTTAAAGTTCCTAAAATTTAAAACAGTCCAGTCCATCTGAATACTTATAAACATGAGGTCTCTTTGTACTGGAAAATCTATCTATAATAATTCTAATATACATGCAGGAAGCTATTTGCTAGATTCAAAGCTTAGTAAGCAACTCAGGCAGACCTGTGGTCTTTGTCATTAATTTATTGTCATTTGGAGAGGCCATTCTCACTACCATTTATCATTAAACACCAGTACCTTGACCCATATTAAACTGTAACTTGAAAATAGAGAAAGCTCACAGTACTCTGCATGGATGAAGGACTCCGGAGAATCGACTTTCAAGTTTCCACACTAAAAAATGTCTTTGGGTCAGTAATCACTATGAGATAGGAAAGTAGATACAAGCTTCTTACTGTTTCTATTTCTTATTGTGTATTTCCCTCTCCTGTGGTGGAGTCCTACAGTAAAAGAGATAACAATGTTTCCGCAATCAGATGTTTTAATATCGATAGACTTGGCCATTGAAGAAAATGGGCATCAGTTACAGTATTATTATCAATAATAGTACTTTAGTAAAAACATACTGTTTAAATTCATGTTTCTTATGTGCCAGGGAATGTCCTAAGCCTTTTAGGCCTTTTTATTCATTTAAACCTTATGTGAACTCTCTGTTGTGGGTGTTATTATCCTCATTTACATAAGGATAAACTGAAATTCAGTCTAGTAACCATATGTGAAGCAACAGTATGTGAAGGAACATAATCACGTCTAAGTGGTTCTAGAGCACATACTTTCAAATAACGTACTGTGAGTCCCTTCTTTTCATGACTCTATGTCACAGCTCAGAGTTGAGCACTGGGAAAAAATAAAGGAATCTGGACTGGAAATCTAAGAGTAAACATTTATATTAAAGTGCAGGTGTCCATGTTGTTTCAATTAGAAGTTCATATAAAATTGCCAGGAGCACTGCCTGTGTATTTAAATAATGGAGTCAATTTTGCATATTTCTACTGTTACCATTCCTTGTTCTAAGCTTTCCTGCTTCATTAGATTTTCCTTTGGATTCTCGCCTCTATTTATATTTTGCACCTCTCACCATGCTCCTGAAAAATACTCTTATTTACTCTTAATTCCCAGGGCAGATAGCAGCAACCCACACTTCTATTAAGAGTACTTCCTAGTTTTCTCTTCATATATTTATTAATATGACTCATTCATTTATATGATTTAAACTAAGCAGCTATAACAAAGAGATTTCCAAAAATACAGTGACTGAGGGAAGATGGAAGTCTAAGGAATGACTCTCATCCTTGAGACATAGTATTGCTCTCTGGGTTTATTTATTTCCTGGAGATCAGAAAAAGGAAAGAGGAAGTGGAGGGCAAGGAGCTTCCTCTAAGGATGTGACCCAGAAATGAACTTTTGCACATATACTGAAAACTGATAGCAAGGGAGCCTGGGGAATATAGTCTCTAATTGCTAACACTCTCTAGGTGCATCAGAGAGGGAGCCAGGGTCTTAATTATAAGTTGAGTAACTGGAGAATGAATACTGATATCAATAACTGTCTCTTCCACAAGATTCAAACACTTTAGTTGCAGATCAGAGACACACTTTGTCTATTTATTTTCTTATCCCATTGCATTCCCAGCTATGCATGTTTCTTATCCAGTTCCCTTAGCCTGCATGTCCCCAAATCAAAGTATAATTATTAAAAGTTCAAGAACAGCAATCACAACACTCAGCAATCACAACACTCAGCAATCACAACTCTATTTAAGATGAATAGAGTTGGAAGCCAATGTAATGGTCACAGTTGGGCAAGAGGTCAGACCATGAGAAATAAACACAGAACAACATAGGCAAAATAATCCGATTGTTCAGTGTTTCTATGTATTTTAAATGGAGGCTGACCAATAATCTGGCCCATATATTTATTTGTAGTTTAGTTGATTGTTCTGACCTCACTTCTTACAAAATTTGATATTTGTAAGACAGACTATGTCAGACAGGCTGTGAAATTACATAGCACCAGAGAGCTAATATGGCTGATTAGAAAATAATGCTAAGGACCAAAAATACAATTTCCATTCTTTACTATAGTGAATTGCTTTTTTTTTCAGGGGCTTTGCCACAGAAATTATCCACATGCTGTCTCAGCGGAGTTGTTTCCAGATAGTTCAGGATCCTTGTTTCTCTATCCTGATTTTAAAAGGCCCTTTTTCAATGTGATAGCCTAATCTGAACACAGCAATCTTGATGGGAAATAAATAGAAAATATTATGTGTCTATTTGCACAACAGGTTTTATTTGTTTTTAGCAGCCATGTCAGGGTCACTGTTGAACCACATGAGGTCCACGCCAATTAAAATTCTCATAGGGGTTGTAACCAAGATGGTAGAGTAGGAAGACCCTGAGCTCACCTCCTCTCAAGATTACAACTACTTACAGAGTATCTATCTATGCAAATGACCTTCAGACCAGCAGAAAAGATTTTCCATCACTAAGGATATAAAGAAGCAACCACAATGAAATGGGTGATGGGGCGAAGGCGTGTTATAGTCAACACCCATATCCCACTGTTGGCAACCCACACATGAGAGGATAATCACAATTGCAGAGGCTCTCCCCAAGGAGTAAGGGGTCTGAGCCCACATCAGACTTTACCAAGTGGGATTTACCCCAGGGATGCAAAGGTTGATCAATATTTGCAAATCAATCAATGTGATATACCATATTAACAAACTGAAGAATAAAAATCATACTATTTCAATAGATGCAGAAAAAGCTTTTGACAAAATTCAACATTCATTTATGATAAAGACTCTCAAGAAAGTGGGTAGATAGAATGAACCTCAACATAATAAAGGCCATATATGAGAAACCTAGAACCACCATCATACTTAACATGAAAAGCTGAAAGTATTTTCTCTATGATCAGGAGCAGGACAAGGATGCCCACTCTCACCACTGTTAGTCAACATAGTATTCAAATTCCTAGGCACGGCAGTCAGAAAAGAAAAATAAATAAAAGAAATCCAAATTGGAAAAGGAAAATTCAAACTGTCACTGTTTGCAGATAACATGATATTATACACAGAAAATTCTAAAGATGCCACCAAAAAATTATTAGAATAAATGAATTCAGTAAAGTTGCATGATACAAAATTAATATACAGAAATCTGTTGCATTTCTATACACTAATAACTATCAGAAAGAGAAATAAAGAAAACAATCTCATTTACAATTGCATCAAAAAGAATAAAATACCTAGGAATAAATCAAACTAAGGAGGTAAAAGACCTGTACTAAGAAAACTATAAGACACTGATGAAGGAAATGGAACATGATACAAACAAATAGAAAGATATACTGCATTCATGGAGTGGAAGCTTTATTAAGATGACCATACTACCCAAAGCAATCTACAGATTCAGTGTAATCCCAATTAAAATATCAATGGCATTTTTCACAGAACTAGAAAAAACAGTTCTAAAATTTGTACAAAAACACAAAAGATCCTGAATTGCCAAAAAAAAAAAAAAAAAAAAAACTTGAGAAAGAAGAACGAAGTTGGAAGTAACACAGTCCTGATTTCAAACCTCACTACAGTAATTAAAACAGTATTGTATTGGCACAAAAACAGTAAATCACATAGATCAATGGAACAGAATAGAGAGCCCAGAAATAAACCCACACTTTTACGGGTAATTAATCTACAACAAAGAAGGTAAGAATATACAATATGAAAAAGACAGCCTTTTTAAGAATTAGTGCCAAGAAAACTGGACAGCTACATGCAAAAGAATCAAACTGGACTACTTTCTCACACCATACACAGAAATTAACTCAAAGTGGATGAAAGACTCACATGTAAGATCTGAAATCATAAAACTCTTAGAAGAAAACATAGGGAGTATGATCTTTGACAACAGTGTTAACAAAAAATTTCTTTTTGGATCCCTATCCTCAGGCAAGGGAAACAAAAGCAGAAATAAACAACTGAGACCACATTAAACTAAAAAGCTTTTTGCACAGTGAAAGAAACCATCAACAAAATGAAAAAGCAGTCTACTGAATGGGAGAAGATATTTGCAAATGACCTATCTTATAAGGGTTTAATATCCAAAATATACAAAGAATGCATATAACTCAACATCAAAAAAATAAAAAATCTGATTAAAAAATGGGCAGAGGACTTGAATAGACATTTTTCCAAAGGAGACATATAGATGGCCAACAGATATATGAAAAAAGGTGTTCAACATCATTAACCATCAGGGAAACCATGACTTTTAAGCCTAGAGAACCCAGAGTCACAGGGGTGAAAGGAAGCAATCCTCCAAAAGATTCATGTGGAATGAGCTTTCAGGGTTCACCAAACCATCTGCTCTACGTATTGTGGGTGCAGAATAATATAATGACCATTGTGCAAGTGCTGCTATGAGTATTTTGCCTTGTCTTCAGAGGATATTTTCTTTGAATTGGGGCTTCAGCTGCACCACTGATAGGTCATCCCATTGCTGTTTTGGATTGGGCAGTCATGGGTTGTATGGTATGTGACAGGACCACAGGATTCCATGGTGATGTGCACATTGCTGCACCTCCTTTGCTATAGAGTGAGTCCCTTGAACATAATACTCTTTGGGATGCCATGTAAATGTATCAAATACTTACAAGTCCCTAGACAATGGTCCTGGATAGGGCCCTTCAAGCAGGAAGGAAAAACCTATACCTAAAACACGTATCAATTTCCATCAAAATAAATCACTATCTCTTCCAGGTTGAAGTAGTCTAGTGTAATAAACCTGCTACAAAGGAAATGATTGGTTTCTTTGAGTGATGTGACTCTATCAGGGATTTAGATTTAATCTTTGTTGCTGATGGGCTGAAATTCATAAGCTGTAGTAGCTATACCAGACTGGAAAGTGGAAATCCATGCTGTTGGGCCCACCCATACCACCGTAACTCTTCTATTCATTTATTCATTGTGCCAGAATTGGGGGAGAGGGGACTAACAAAGACTGGCTGATGTCAACTAGCCAAGGCATACTCTACTTGGCTATATAGTACCCCTTCCATGGTGGATATGCACCAGTGGGCATTAACATGAAATACAAAGATTTTTACACTTTGCGTCCATTCCTATAGGCACATCCCATGGTGCTATTCCAGATGTCCTCACCAATTTTCTGATTTTTCTCTTTTCAGCTTCTGATGAACGTGCCAACCCATTTCTTTTTCTCTGTTCAGCCTCTGAGCACTCTCCAAGCAATTTGCCACTGCTCATGAATCTATATACTGTTGGCCCCCTGGCCTTTAGTATCTGTGAATGGAGAACCACAGATATAGAGGGCCTACTATGGGAATTGAGTATTCATGGATTTTAGTATTGGCAGTGGGTCCTGGAAGCAATCCCCATGGATGCTGAAGGACAACTGTACTGACTCAGGTTATTTCTAGTTAACTAAAGTGGATTATCAGCTGCAATACATATTCAGCTTGCAGTCACTTTTAATAAGCACCCAGATCAGAGAAATGACATTGCCTTGTTTTCTGCCTCCATCATTTGGCCATAAGGAAGCCACCACGTGGGCATAGAAGAGAGCTGAGGAAGAGAGCTGATTCAACAGCTGTGTATTACATGGAGTCTGGGTAACCTTGCTTGTGTGACAAACTTATGGTTTCTGGCACTGCTCATGCTTAGTCCCAAATGCACAACTTCTCTTACAATGGATTTCTAATGATCTTCTTTGACTTCATGATTTGGTAGGTGCAACAGAACCAAGCACATAATAGTCACATGATAACTTGGTAACAGTCACTGTGTCTCTACCAGGTCATGTTAGCCAGCTAATTTGAGCCAGAGGCTATCTATTCTCCACCTATCACTGTGATGGGTTTTTCATTGCCAGCAGGATTTGGGTGCTCTGTCTCCAAAATTTTATCTGAATATGCACTTTCTTAGACTACTCCAATCACTGACTCTTACAGGAAACAGGACTGAGATGGAGATTAGCATGGTGGATGGTAATTCAAGAGTGCCCTTGGGATCAATGTTATGGGGAAGAGAAGGAAGAAGATTGGATAGAGGGATAATTTAGGTTGTTGAGCAGTCACAGTAAGGCTTCAGCCAACCCTACATGGAACTCTGAAGCCAGAATAGCCCTTCAGAGTTGTCACAAGTTGTGACAAAGGGTCCAGTCCTTTATACAACTTATTGACCAGTCACTGGATGGGGGCTGTCCTGGGAAGAAGGTGTGACTTTGGGGGAGATGACTCTCTTTAGCTAAGGACAATTCCTTGAGAGGACTGACAGTTGACACCTATCAACCTTCCTTCCTTGGGGTTTGAAAGGGAGGATGAGCCCTTCGAAAGATCTGAGCCAGCACCACATCTCTGACACTTTCAAATGTTACTTCAACAGGATGGGTCAGAGATTTTAAGCCAAGTTTTTTGTCTGTTTTTGTAAATTTGGTCTTAACTCTAAACCCTTTGCTTTCTACTATGACAAAGTTTTGTCTGTCATTCCATATAGTATTTAAAAATGTCAAAATGTTGTCTGAGGGTAGATATATACAGCTATAATCATTATTTAACTGCAATTTTTATTCCACTATTTTCACCTAAAATGATATTTTTCAATATATCTTTTGAAAAAACGGTTGCCTGTATTTTCCTCCTTGGTATATTTAGAAAGTTGAGATTGTAGAACACTTTTATCATGTTTGCATTATGACTGCAGGCAGGTAACTCTGTGAATTATGTTTAAACAACTGCTAAAGAGATTATAACTCCCCTGTGGACATAATCACAACAAATCAGTAATATTCTAGTCAATATGGTTTTTTTTTTTTACTATAATTGCAGATCAATAAATGATTGATTAGATTGCTACACAATCACTTTGATTTGGTTATTGGATTGACTAAAATAACATGGATCACCGAGGATTCCCATAACTCCCATACCAATCATCCACTCTGAGGGATACACGGAGTGAGGGTAGTTTTCCACCTGAAAGAGTAGAACCAACAGCCTCCTTCTTACCTGTGACTCAAGAAAACAAAGCATTCACAACCACTGCTTAATCAGGATCAGGCCCAAGAATGAGCAGAAGAAACTAAGTTTTGTCATTTTTTATCTCTAAGCTAAGAGGTCAGATGAAACTACACCTGATCTGCAATAACTTCTGATTCTCTGAGTGTTGAATAGCATTTAATTTGAAGTATTTTCCTGAATAAGAGTTTACTTTTCTTCATTACCAACACACCAATCCCTGAATTGTCTTTTATGACTGGTTTGAATGCCATTATTTACCTGTGTTTCAGTGGCCAGAGGAATTTCAAATTTTAACATAGGACGTAACATTCAGCATTACTTTGCTTTATTTCTTAAGAGACCTGAACAAAAGTTTTGTAATTTACTCTAGATAGAACATGGGATGGTAAAAAGTTTTCTGTAAAGAGCCATACAGTAAGTATTTTCAGCTTTGTAGGTCATTTGGTTTCTGGTGAATGGACCTAGTTCTGCTGTTACAGCAAGAAAGCAGCCATGGATAATGCCTAAATGAATGGGCATGGCTGTGTTCCAATAAAACTTTATTTAGAAAAATAAGAGTCAAGCCAGATTCGACCTGTGGGCTATAGTTCACCTATAAGTCATTGTTTGCCAACCCTTCATTTATACAATTCCAAAGAACAGAGCCAGGTGAAAAGTGAGTCATTTCACTAAGTGAATGTTTGGTTTACTGAAACCCCCAAATTTTGATGCTTGAAAATACTCAACAGATGGAGTGAATATCCTTAGCTTCAATCTGACTGTCTGACATCGTATAAGCAGAGCCACCCAATCCATCACAGGCTGTGGCAGAAAGATGCAGGCAAACCAAATCTTTTGACCTTCTATGAGTCCCTATGAAATTTAGCAGTAAATTCCACTGAACAAAAATGTAAGATCTAGATACTGTTCTAGACACGGGGGTCAAAAAATATAAGTACCCACTTTTTGTAGGATTCTATATGCCCCACCATTATATACTTATTTTTAAACATATCTAAAATCAAGTTAAGAACACAATTTTCATCCTTCTAGCCTCTCCCCCAGATAATTAACTTGCTTTTCTCTTGTGGTCATATTTCTGGAAATATACATTTGTTAAATGTAGCTGAGTTAATTTTTTATCATGAAAAATCATTTCCTTTTATAACATACTAGCTTTGCATGGATTCTTTTTTCTCTACATAATTGGCTGATCTATCAGATCTGAGAATTCAAGAATTTTGTTATACCTTCCTAAAGAAGTCACATGATGATCTATCATTTCTCTTGTTGAAAAATGTAGGGATTGCTTTGGAGATGGAATGGCTCTCAGATTTATTCATTATTATATTTAATTTCATACTTTTGGCACATCAAATTCCAAGCTAATGTTTTATGCTGCTTCACACACAACTTGCCATTCAATTGATGCCGTTAGTATATCATTTCTCTCATCTGCTAAGTGTATCTCAGAATGTTATATGACTTTTTTCTAGATCTGTGAAATCATCACTGTAGTTTATGTGAAACATGAAGTTTATCCATTTTTGACTAGCTCACCTCTGGAATGTAAAATTTGCTACTAGACAGCAAAGTCTGAGACAAAATTTTATCTGACAGTTTACAGTGCGATCCTTCCCATCCTTATGCTTTACATATTTTTCTTTGTTTCTGCTTCTACGTATAATAGGTTACATATATTGAAATCATTATACCTCTCTAATGTACATTCTGTCCACATCATGATTAGGGAATGCCAGGCATGACACTTAATATAATTAATAGTAATGGTTGATCGAGGTCTCATCCTCACCTACATGTTTGTGTACTATACCTAGATCTCTTGGGATTTTATTTAATTGAAATTCCAGAAATGATTTACATGTAGTCTATCTTTCTTACAGTTCTTCACAGTTATTTTTTTCATATTCAGCAGTGCACAATAACTCCATGTATGTTTGGTAGAGGCTGGAAGATCCACATCATAATATCCCTATGAGAATAAACTATTTAGACAATATCAATTGATAATCACAGGAACATTTTTTGAAACAACTGGATCTCCAAAATTTGACATAACTCTCTTCACTAAGACTAAAAATTTAACATGACATGGAAAACAGCTACAGAAAATAATTCAAGTTTGCCTATTTGTTTAGGAGAGTTCTGGGGACGCTCAATGAAGCACACTGAGAGTCTCGGCCATTAGATTTGTTATTGCCCTCAATGAAGTAAAACTGTGGCAGCACATAAAATGAGCCATCTTTGTCATCCTTACCATCTACAACAGAGGTCAGACATTGAGCAGAACCTATCCATTGACTATAGAAAAAAGACAAAAGATAGAGGGAAACATGGATTTTTCTTAAAACCTACCAGTATTAGTTTCCTAGAGCTGCCACAAACTGGGTGGCATAAAATGAGAGAAACTTATTCTCTCACAGTCTGGAACCCAGAAGTTCAAAAGCAAGGTGTCATCAGAACCACACTCTCTGGAGGCTCTACAGGAAAATCCATTCCTTGCTTCTTCTAGCTTCTGATGGCTGTTGGCATTCCTTGACCAGTGACCACATCATTTCAGTCTCTGCCTCTGTGGTCACATTACCTCCTTCTCTTCTGTATGACTGTGTCCCTCGGTGTTTCTTGGTCTAATCTCTCTATCTTTTACAAGGTTACATGTGATTGCATTTAGGGTTTAGGGCCCACCTAGAAAATCCAGGATAAACTCCTCTCAAGATCCTAAACTTAATCACATCTGTAAACACCCATTTTTTTCCAGATAAAATAACTTGCAGAGGTTCTGAGGATTAAGCCATGGACATATCTACTTAGGGACCACCAGTGTATCCAGCCCATACACTATCTTTCTATAGCTTGGTTATGCAACCAGAACTTTCTCTTTCTCACCCCTTAAAAATATTTTTTTTACTTACTAGATTAGTTAAAATTAGATTTTTCTTTCTTTTTTAGATTTTTTTGTCCAAGCTGTGCGGCTGCTTGTAGGATCTCAGCTCCCCGACCAGGGATTGAACCCTGGCCACGGCAGTGCAAGCCTGGAATCCTAACCTATAGGTCACCTGGGAACTCCCCAAAATTAGATTTCTGATATTAACATCATATTAGTTTTCCATGTTTCAAAAGTAAAATGGTAAAATAATAATTATATCAAGTTTCCTATCTTGTTTTGCTGGCTCTGTATAATTAGTAAAACTTATTTATGGTCAATTTATCAGTACAAAATCAAGGGTCTTAATTATATGCATGCTATTTAGCCAATCATTTCACTTACTGAATTATTCTTATAAATCTATTTAAAGATGTGCACAATGATTTAGTAGTATTTATAATAAAAAGTAAAGTAGTATTCCAACAGTAGAGGAATAGACTTCCATCACTGGTAGATTAGGAGACTGGATATATTGAATGTCTCTCCTGATTAAAACAACAAAAAATGTTGGATGTATTCTAAACTCTATTTTAAAATACATCCTTTAACTAGCAAGAAAAGAAGCAATCCTCAGAGGTCAAATACTAAATGAAAGTTTAGAATCCAGAGATATAAGTAGAGCAGTGAAGCTGCATTTGCTCTGTGGGCATTTTTCAGTTCCAAGATACTTTAACTTTGATTTTCATAGCTTTGCAGCCCATGGGACATAAGATATAAAGGAGTCTATTAAAAAACGATCTTCTTGGAACTGGGTTCACAATGGCCTAATCTCTCAGTTTATGGGTGAAGCAAAAATCCCATCTACCTCCACACCCATATACGATATATCCTTAGAAGAAAAAAAAGGAAAACAAGAAAAAGCTCAAGGGCTTCCCTGATGGCGCAGTGGTTAAGAATCTGCCTGCCAATGCAGGGGACACGGGTTCGAGCCCTGGTCTGGGAAGATCCCACATGCCGCGGAGCAGCTGAGCCCGTGAGCCACAATTACTGAGCCTGCGCGTCTGGAGCCTGTGCTCCGCAACAAGAGAGGCCGCGATAGTGAGAGGCCCACGCACCGTGATGAAGAGTGGCCCCCACTTGCCACAACTAGAGAAAGCCCTCGCACAGAAACGAAGACCCAACACAGTCATAAATAAATAAATTTAAAAAAAAAAGACTTACTGCCTGTTAAAAAAAAAAAATAAAAATTGTTAAAAAAAAGAAAAAGCTCAAGAAAAACCTTGAGTTTCGCTCCTCAGTAGAAAGGAAAAGAAATATATCTCATGCAGTTTCCCCTCCCAAATTCATCCTATGTAGGTGGTCTGAAAATGGTCAGGCCAAGCATTTGTCTTCAAGAAGCCCAAATTCTTGTGTTCTTGGGTACTTGATAGAAAAATAATCCAAATAAATCTTTATAGAATAACTTACCTTCAACAGAAGTCGCAAAGTATTGCCTCCTTTAAAACTTCAAATAGTATTAGTTTAATGATTGACTGATTAATAAAAAGAGTTAAGAAAGAAAGCACAAATGTTACTAAGCAGGAAAAGCTAACAAACAAAAACAAATTCCACTAGGCACAGAGTATAAGCATATTTATTCAATGTAGAAATAAATAAAATGATAAATATTATATATATATACCCAAATAGAGTAATAAACCTCTTATAAATTAAAATTATTGAAACTGAAAAGTCAATAAATGGGTCAGTAGCAGATTGGATCTAGGAAAAGTCAATTAACTTCCCTGAGCCAATGTATTGATATATGCAATTAAAATACATATGATTGATATCTTACAGGTTGTATAAGTCTGATGCATTGTATGTGAAAGCATTACAGAAAAAATAAAGCACTGGGCTTCCCTGGTGGCGCAGTGGTTGAGAATCTGCCTGCTAATGCAGGGGATGTGGGTTCGAGCCCTGGTCTGGGAAGATCCCACATGCTGCAGAGCAACTAGGCCCGTGAGCCACAACTACTGAGCCTGCGCGTCTGGAGCCTGTGCTCCGCAACAAGAGAGGCCGCGATAGTGAGAGGCCCGCGCACCGCGATGAAGAGTGGCCCCCGCTTGCCGCAACTAGAGAAAGCCCTTGCACAGAAACGAAGACCCAACACAGCCAAAAATAAATAAATTAATTAATCAATTAATTTTTTTAAAAAAGCACTTCCTGTTGCCTCTGGGTTCCCAGGTGATGACACCTGGCTTCACCTCCGCCTCCCTCTCTTAAAAAAAAAAAAAAAAAAAAAAGCAATATTTCAATTCAATCATTTAGTTGCTATTATAAATCTATATATTAGCCCATTATCTACAAGCTTCCCATTACTCCCTAATTTGAGCAGACCAATATTTTACCCTCCTGGTTTGGGGAAAGATACAAGGTAGCCAAATAACAGGAACAAATTCAAAGGTCCTGGGCATAAGACAGAGAATGTCAAAGAATATGTAATTAACCTAAGCCACTCAGAATAATTGTAAGAAAAGCACTAAGAACCCTGAACTCATTACTCTTAATATAGAGAAGGGAAAGGGGTATGGAGAACACAGTGGATCTGTCCAGGCAGAAAGAGACTGAGGCAATCCCAAAGTATTCCTTCCGGATCCAGAAATGTGCAATCGGAAGGTGACATGGATCCCAATAGGAATGAACTGCAATTGTGAACATGGCTTCAAATGGGGAATAAAGCCCATAAATAAAGACAAGATTGGAACGCAGATGACAACATGAATTCCAGCATAAACACTTTATGACTGAGAAGACCAAATAGATCTCAACTCCACTAAATTACTCGGTGTTTTGAAAGCTCTGTGTAACTTACATTCACCTTGAGTAAAGAGTAGAAATGACCTTAAGTTGATTGAGATTTCGTTCTTTTTCTAGGCAGAAAAAAAGACCAATGTGATTATTGGGCTTCATTAACATTATCAGGAAATAAGTTTTATATTACTAGCGTACTTGAATTTGTGGCTCAAGAGTCATATTTACTACACATTCAGTACTCACTGAGTATTTTTTTAACATCTTTATTGAAGTATAATTGCTTTACAATGTTGTGTTAGTTTCTGCTGTATAACAAAGTGAATCAGCTATACGTATACATATATCCCGATATCCCCTCCCTCATGCGTCTCCTTCCCAGCCTCCTTATCTCACCCCTCTAGGTGGTCATAAAGCACAGACCTGATCTCCCTGGGCTATGTGGCTGCTTCTCACTAGCTATCTATTTTACATTTGGTAGTGTATATATGTCCTAGCCACTCTCTCACTTTGTCCCAGCTTCCCCTTCCCCTTTCCCGTGTCCTCAAGTCCATCCTCTACGTCTGTGTTTTTATTCCTGTCCTGCCCCTAGGTTCTTCAGAACCATTTTTTTTTTTTTTTTAGATTCCATATATATCTGTTAGAATATGATATTTGTTTTTCTCTTTCTGACTTACTTCACTCGGTATGACAGACTCTAGGTCCATCCACCTCACTACAAATAACTCAGTTTCGTTTCTTTTTATGGCTGAGTAATATTCCATTGTATATATGTGCCACATCTTCTTTATCCATTCATCTGTCGATGGACACCTAGGTTGCTTCCATGTCTTGGCTACTGTAAATAGTGCTGCAGTGAACATTGTGGTACATGATTCTTTTAGAATTATGAGTTTCTCAGGGTATATGCCCAGTAGTGGGATTGCTGGGTCGTGTGGTAGTTCTATCTTTAGTTTTTTAAGGAAGCTCCATATTGTTCTCCATAGCGGCTGTATCAATATACATCCCCACCAGCAGTGCAAGAGAGTTCCCTTTTCTCCACAGCCCCTACAGCATTTATTGTTTGGAGATATTTTGATGATGGCCATTCTGACCGTTGTGAGGTGATACCTCATTGTGGTTTTGATTTGCATTTCTCTAATGATTAGTGATGTTGAGCATCCTTTCATGTGTTTGTTGGACATCTGTATGTCTTCTTTGGAGAAATGTTTATTTAGGTCTTCTGCCCATTTTAGGATTGGTTTGTTTGTTTTTTTGATATTGAGTTGCATGAGCTGCTTGTATATTTTGGAGATTAATCCTTTGTCAGTTGCTTCATTTACAAAAATATTCTCCCATTCTGAGGGTTGTCTTTTTGTCTTGTTTATGGTTTCCGTTGTTCTGCAGAGGCTTTTAAGTTTCATTAGGTTTCATTTCTTTATTTTTGTTTTGTTTCCATTTCTCTAGGAGGTGGATCAAAGAGGATCTTGCTGTGATCTATGACAGAGTGTTCTTCCTATGTTTTCCTCTAAGACTTTTATAGTATCTGGCCTTACATTTAGATTCTTAATCCACTTAAAGTTTATTTTTGTGTATGATGTTAGAGAGTGTCCTAATTTCATTCTTTTACGTGTAGCTGTCCAGTTTTCCCAGCACCACTTATTGAAGAGGCTGTCTTTTCTCCACTGTATATTCTTGCCTCCTTTATCAAAGATAAGGTGACCATAAGTGTGTGGGTTTATGTCTGGGCTTTCTATCCTCTTGCATTGATCTGTATTTCTGTTTTTGTGTCAGTACCAGACTGTCTTGATTACTGTAGCTTTGTAGTATAGTCTGAAGTCAGGGAGCCTGATTCCTCCAGCTCCGTATTTCTTCCTCAAGATTGCTTTGGCTATTCGGGCTCTTTTGTGTTTCCATACAAATTGTGAAATTTTTTGTTCTAGTTCTGTGAAAAATGCTATTGGTAGTTTGATAGGGATTGCATTGAATCTGTAGACTGCTTTGGGTAGTAGAGTCATTTTCATAATGTTGATTCTTCCAATCCAAGAACATGGTATATCTCTCCATCTATTTGTATCATCTTTAATTTCTTTCATCAGTGTCTTATAGTTTTCTGCATACATAGTCTAATAGAAAGCAAACACTGTTACTCACTCAAGGGATTTTATTTAATATTGGAAAAGTGTAAACATCAATTCATTACATCTTTACAAGTCTAGTATTCTACCCATCTATTAGGCTCACATTTGATATATTTTTACATGCATCTCATGCACTGCATAATAATTTTGCCATAAAAAGTTTATAAATTGAAAAGCTTTCAGCAAATTACAAAGGAAAAAAGACAAAGAAAAATGCCCAGTGATTGTTTCAGCATCAGCAGTAAGTCAGAGGTCAGCAACCTATATTAAATGCTTAAATATTTATATTAAATAATGAATATTTAAAGACTACAATCAAATTGAAAGATTTCTGTGAAATAGAACCTGGAATGAGATTTCAACACAAGTACACACAGCAGACAGTGTTTCTAGTTCAATGGGAGTTTTACTGAATTCTTCAAAATATGTCCTTATTGTATTTGCATGTATGCATAAAAAATTTGGACCAAAAAAATGTTCATGTAAGTAGGTGAATGAGCAAACCATTTGTATGTCATCAAATAGTGCTATCATGGAAACTATAATAATCGACTATGCCTGATGAAGGTTAAACATTTTTCAGAAATATTCTGATATTGTTCATATAACAGTGAACAGCCAACATACAAAATTTTAAAGAAACGTATGTTTAACATTTGATGAGGATGAAACCTGAGGACTAGAGAAATGTTTTCAGAGTTATTATTTTTGGTCTTACTTATAAATAAATAGTTCTATCTTCCCTTATTCCAGTTATTAATGCATTTATTAATTGTTTATTCAAAATATATTTCAATATTCTAGTTATTTATGCTTGGAGGTTTGCTTTTCCTTCAGATAGAAAAAAACAAAAATATCTCAATTATACATCTTTTCATATATCATTTGCTCCCTACAATAAAAGTCAAAAAAAGTTAGCTTATTGATAGTATATTTCTCCCCATTCATTTATTTCAATGTATTATAGTTAAATAATCATATTTCTTCATATGCTCTCCAACATTTGTAACTTTAAGTAATATTGCTAAATCTTTATTTCTTAGTTTATTATTTTTCTAATCTTTACTCTCCAGTATATAAGATAAGCCTAATAGAGTGGCTCCTACTCTAATTTCTAAATCCTTTCATTTTCTAATCGTTCCATCTTACTATCACCAACATTGTCATCATTATTAATAAAAATTCTTGTCATCTAAGTACAAATCTAACAGTTGGATTGGTTGCAGCCACATATTTTAGGGGGGAAAACCCCACTATATTGGATTAAAGAAAACAGAAGTGGATTTGGTTTTCTTTATAAAGAACTCTGGAGGTAGACAGTACAGTTGGTTATCCCTCGGTATCTGCAGGGAATTGGTTTTAAGACCTCCATGGGTACCAAAATCTGCAGATACTCAAGTCCCTTATAAAAATTATGTAGTAAATTGCATATAATCCACACACATTCTCCTGTATACAGTTGGCCCTCCTGATCCATGGGTTGCACATCTGCAGAATCAACCAACTGCAGATGAAAAATATTTGAAAAAAATTCCAGAAATTTCCAAAAAGCAAAACTATAATTTGCTGTGCACCAGCAACTATTTACATAGCATTTACTCTGTATTATATATTACAATTACTCTAGAGATGATTTAAAGATTACATGGGAATGTCCAAAAGTTATATAAGGGACTTGAACGTGCAAGAATTTTAGTATCTGAGGATAGGTCCTGGAACCAATTCCCTGTAGACAGAGGGATGACTGTACTTTAAATAATCTCTAGATTACTTATAATACCAAATAGAATGTAAATGCTATGTAAATAGTTGCCAGCATGCTTCAAATTCAAGTTTTGCTTTTTGGAAATTTCTAGAACTTTTTTTCGAACACTGTCAATCCACAGTTAGTTGAATCAGTGCATGCGAAACCTGAAGATAAGGAGGGTCAACTACTGTGTTCAATGCCAGGTATCCTCTCACCAGGGTCCCAGGCTCTTCTATTCTGCTCTAGCATTCTGGTGCACAGATGCCATCTTCAAAATCAACCATGGCCTAAAGCAAGTAATGTAGCTCTAACTGTCAAAGAATTGCAAGCAAGAACTACAAAAAAAAAAAAAAAAAAAAAAAGCCAAAAGGAGAAAGAGGAGTGGGCCTTTCTTTTTAAGGAGACTTCCTGAAGTTTCATCACATCATCCCTGCTTTCACCTTACTACTTGGTCACATGGCCACACTCAAATAATTGTATTCTGCGATAGGCAGCCTATTTATCTAGCAAATCAGGTTCTATTAGTAAGTAATTATTTATTTAATTTAATTTTTCTATTTATTAAGTATAGTTGACTTACAATATTGTATTCATTTCAGGTGTACAACATAGTGATTCACTATTTCTATAGATTACACATCAAAGTTATTATAAAATATTGACTATATTTCCTATGCTGTACATTACATCCCTGTGACTTATCTCTTTTATAACTGGTGGTTTGTGCCTCCTAATCCCCTTCATCTATTTCATATGTAAATAATTAGTAAGTAATAGAAAAGAATAAAGTTGGGAGGCAAATAACATTCCTTGATCCAACAATCATCATTAGTACTTGGTTCACTGGTTAATTTTTAAAATTGGGAATCACTAATAACATTTTCATTCTTAATCTGGAGTAACATTGTCCAGTGCCAGGTTAGATGGTTTTCTAACAGTATATTTTCTTCTTTCTGAGTTCAGTGTCATGACTCCTAGTCCAATCAAAAGAGAATGGTTCTAATGTCATATCAAATAGATGCTCTTATTTTATATCTAAACAACTATCTAAAATTATATCATACCTTAGTTTGCTTGTATGATTTTCTGTTTTTTTGAATTAAGCAAACCTTTATTGAAGCTTAAATTGTGGTACAGAAATACATTTCAACTGATTTAAGTCCAACACCATGAAGAGAGAAATTATGGCACCAAAATTTTCCCTCCTCTATCATACACACTAGGATTAATTTATATTACTATTCAATTTATAGTTTGTCTCTTGGAGACAAATATGCTACTCTCACTGAGTACATAAGCTTCCTGCTTGTCAGTTTTTGTCACCCTTATGATTGAACATTGCACATCCTTCAAAAGTATGTCCCACTCGGATCTTGGGATGGTGCCAAGATTGCCAGATCTTTGGTTTGCGTCGGGTTGCTGCCTGGAGAACCAAACCTCCAGCAGCTTCTCGGTCCCTTGGAAAAAATGTGCAGCAATGAAGACCCAACGCAGTCCAAAAAAATATAATAAACGAATAAATTAAAAAAAAATTCCTATCTGCATATTTAAGAGATCAACTCTGACACACTGAATCATCTCTTTTTCGTATGATTACAAGGCAAAGGTCCAGACACCAAACAGTAAATTCACAAAGTTAAATGCTACTAACATTGAAGCCATCCTAGTTCCTCAAATACCCTCTGTAAATGTGAGCTCTCCACCAAACTCTCCTTTCCAAAGGTGCCCTTAATATATCTCAAACACACCAGGGAAAACACTTCTGCAAAGTCACAGCTCTGATTATAACAATCCACTACTAAAACAAACAACATCTTATTGCTTTTAATTGACAAAGAATTAAGTGCAGACACATAGATCAAGGCCCATCCACAGTGCCTACATCTTAAGCCTAATCTTCCTCTGCACCCACCCCCCCAATTTGTATAGGCTGCCTGTTACACACATTCCTGAACACAGCCCTCACTTTTCTGTCTCCTCCTTTATCACACTATTCTCAGCCCCTAGGAGTCTCTTGCCTATTGTTTGTTTTTTGAAATCCTATTCATTTTCAAGGTCATTCTCAAATGTCACACTCTTTATAAAACCCTTTTGATCCATCCTCCACCTAATAAAACTATAACTGCTTACTCTTGTGAATTTCCATAGTACTGAATTGTTCCTCTCCCAGAGCAGTTATCTTTTGCCCTATAATATCACTATTTATACTTTAGCTGTATTTCTTCCACTGAGAACAAATAACGTCTTAATCTTCTAGGTGCTCACTAAAATGTCAGGCATAATACTTCATGGAAAATAGGTGTCCAGAAAATATTTGCATAAGAGAAACTAATTAGGGATTTGTTTATTTTACCTATTAGTCCTCTCCATATGTATTGCTGGTGATGAAATCTAGAATATATTCAAAACGTTAAAGTAGAAAAAAAAAAAACCGCGTTTCATAAACCTCATGTAAAATCAGGTATATAATAAAGATCTTAGTGTCCCTTCAAATCTTTCTTATCGGAGAACAAAATATACACATATCTTCAAACCATGTTAAAATGAACTATGTACACTTTTACTACCTGAGGGTGTCATATTTACATCAACAGAAAGAATCAGCAAATCCTAACTTAAAAATATATGCGAGATCATCAAAGTTACAAAAATGCTAAAGGCTAAAACTTTTACATTCAGAACTCATTTAAAGTAGAACCTCATAGCATTTAACATAGATAAATTTCCAATGTTCAAGCCTCATGAAAAATTCTTTGGTTGAATTGTTGTTAACATGAAATATAGCCTTTCCCCAAGAACGATAATGAAATTATGGTGACAATGATCTACTCCAAAAATGCTACTTGCATTCATGTTAAATCAGAGTTTAAATTTTCATCTCTTTTGATTTCTTGTTTCAACAACTAAATTATTAAACTCCTACTATGTTCATAGCAATATATATAAAACCTTAATACATTAATTAATTAATATAATAATATATATCACCTTAAATATAGTAGAGTATGTGTGTGTGTGTATATATTATATATATGTAAAATCAAATTTGCCCATGCAAGTAGGTTAAAAAAGGTTGTGTAGCTGCTCTATGATAGGACAGATTAAAAATCTCATTACCTGCTTGAACAATTATTTAAAGAAGCTGAAAAGTAAAAAGATTAGTAATGATCAAATAACTAAACTGTTATTTCATTAAATGAAGCAAAGTAATCACTTTATCTTATTCCATTTTATGAATCAAATTAAACCACCCAAGCAGCGTCCCCATTGTCAGATAGTAAACCAACTAGAAAGGAAGATTTCTTTCATCTATATGTTTAATAATCTTTTTAGATCTATATGTGAAAATTACAGTATAAGAAGTACCTACTGAATTGAGATATTCAAAGCTTTTATTGTACTTTAAAAAATATTTCCAGGGCTTCCCTGGTGGCACAGTGGTTGAGAATCTGCCTGCCAATGCAGGGGACACGGGTTCGGGCCCTGGTCTGGGAAGATCCCACATGCCGCGGAGCAACTAGGCCCGTGGGCCACAATTACTGAGCCTGCGTGTCTGGAGCCTGTGCTCTGCAACAAGAGGCCGCGATAGTGAGAGGCCCACGCACCGCGATGAAGAGTGGTCCCCGCTTGCCACAACTAGAGAAAGCCCTCGCACAGAAACGAAGACCCAACACAGCCATAAATAAATAAATTAAAAAAAAAAAAATTCCAGTTCTTTTTTATCCTCACGTAACCACTCAATTTCCATCCCATTATAAATGTCTTTCCTCATCCTCCACGCACATCCATTGCACAACTATTCCTTCATTGAAAAATGCATCAAGATCAGAGACTGTAAATAAATAATTGATACCATGATAGAAATATAGCATAAATGACATTCACAAGGATTATGTTCTCATGCTTGATCTAAAAATTTTAAAAAGTACTTGCCTTCAGGGTTGTTGATTATCTCAAACTATAATGCTGCACAGTTACAATGAGAAAGTGGCACATTTAAGAACTGTGAAAGATTTATTTTTGAAAATAACAGAAGGAAGAACTGTGGGCTGCTGAACTATCATATAGAAAAAAAAATCCATCCCACTCTTTTTGCTATTATATTGTTTGAGAAGTTGTAGTAAATCTTCACTTTGGCCATCATCCTATTTTATTTTACTAAAACTATCATCACTTTTACTATGGAATGCTTTATGGGGCACTTTAGCCCCCAGCTCTTTTGCTAAGCACTGGCACTGATATCGCGGGATCTATCAAACATTTTAACCAGTTTATTCTTTGCTTTCAGACCATGACGAGAAATCATTATCATGACTTTAAAAAAGAATATTTGGCCATCGTCTCCCAAGAAAAATCCATATTTTAATCATATCTTAGAATAGCTCGCCCCATTCTATCATAATGAAATTTTCTATGAGAATAAAACAACCAAAAAAGCAGGTAAGGAAGTTCCTAGCTGGAGAGAGCCCCTCCCTTTTCTTTGCTGTACCAGCACCAACTGAAGATCAGGAGCCATAACTGACCATTTCCTGTTGCTTAGGAGCTGATTCTGCAGTTAGACCTCACATGAGTCAATGAGAGGAGTGCACACAGAAATGCTCTCTACTCAGACTCCACTCCTTCAGTTCTTTATTTTTCTCAAGATATGTTCTTTCCTGAGTGCCAGGGGAAAAGCTTCCAGGGAATTTCCACACTTTCTGACAGAAGTGACCCAAGACGTCATTTTTCATGTTCACCTATTAAATCACAATTCCAATAAACTGTAACTATCCTTGACAGCAGGAACTTGTATCTATCTATCTTGTTTGTTCCTATATTCCTAGTACCAAGGACTACGCTTGGGGCAAAATAGAAATCCAATGAATATTTGTTGGGCGAATAAATGAACGAATATATGTGATGAAAATTACTAGAAAATTTGAAGGGTTATTTGTAGTTGTAACTATCTTAGAACTATCTTGTGTTTGTCCAGAAATATCCATTCTAATGTGCAGAAATCAGTGGCTTTAAATAGAGAGAAAAACTACTCTAAATTAAACATTAGGTGATTGTTAGCCTCTCTTGAAACAGCAGCAACTTCATCATCTGTAACAGGGTTCGGCCAACTATAGCCCATGAGCAAACTCTGACTCATAACCCATTTTGATAAATAAGGCTTTACTGGAACAACTCATTTGTCTCCACATTTTTAATAGTTGCTTCTGCACACTACTATGACAGAGTTGAGTAGTTCGGACAGAGACTCTAGAGTTCACTCACATAGCTTAAATATTTACTACCTGGCTCTTCACAGAAATGTCTGTCAGCTCATTATCTATAAAAAGGACACAGGTGAGACAGGCTGGGACCTGGGACCCTTTGCTGCAGTGCTTGCACCGGGGCAACAAAACACAAAGAAATTATAAGAGACTAAAAATAACTGCATGCATATGTAGTTGGGACAAATTATGAACAAGATACAAAAAGACCAAAAACCCAACTGCCACTTCTGAAGAGCTGGGAGCAAAAGCAGGGTATTGCACATGCCCCCTGTACACAGCACCACCAAAGGGCTGGGCAAAACACCTAAGCCACCCCTCCGGCCCGACCCCTGGACCTGCTCCTGTCCTCACCCCATGTAAGGAACCAGCTCGCCCCCATCGGCCAGTGAGCAAGGGAGCCTGTTACTTGTTTTCACTCCCTCCTGCTTCAGCAGGAGCCCCAGTAAAGCCTTGCCTGAATTTCTTGCCTGGCCTCTTACCAATTTCTATTGATTATGGAGGCCAAGAATCCTGGTCGGTAACCTAGGTATGTCCATAGGAGGTGGGTCCCAGACTGCCAAACATTTTGTAGATATGAATTCCTGTGCCCAGTGAATTATCATGCCAAACTTACCCTAAACTTTGATTTCCCACCCTGTGTCTACTGACCTGGTTCCACTTTGTGTTATCCATCCACCATTTTATCTTTCAATCACTACTGTGTTGTATTCTGCTCTTAGCTCCAACGATGAAATGCCAACTTCCTCTCCATGCATTTTGAAGTTTGATGTCTCTGTCCTTTCATTCTAGCACACCATTCCCACACTCACCTCCTAGGACTTGGGTAGGGAAGGCACTCTCTGTTTCTCTAGGTTCCACCACTCCCTAATGTCACATACCAGCCAGTTTCATTCATTAGTATATCTGCCTGATCCCTGAAAATATTTGGGTCTGTGCCCCTGTCTTATGACAAAGCTTACCATACAAATTTAAGGTTAAAATCCATTAAGTAAAAGTCTCACACAAAACTTATTTATTCTGAAAATCCATTCACCCCCAAACTATTTTATAAAGTATTGTGCATTTTCATTGTGAGCCCACAAACTGTTTGCTCAAACTGCAGTTTAAAAGGAAAATGTTCTACCACCTGTGGGAAAATCCAGAAGACAAGAGTCAAGGGAAACTCCTGTAGTTTTACAGTAAAGGGCATTCTTCAGGGCAGGGCAAACACTCAGACGGACTAGTAATTTTTCATGCTATGACAAGTCTGCCTGGGGCTCTTGGTCGGGGTTTTCTGAACCCTTATGGCAAATGCTTTGTGAAGTTCTATTTTTTTCTTTTTTAAATAGAATAGAAACACATAGGATTTGATTGAAAGGAGATGAAAGATAAAACATTGGGAGGAATAAAAAAAAAACTGAAAGTAGTTGGCAGCCCTGGATATATTTATTTGTTCTTTTTTTTTAAAAAAAACTTCCTTTTATTTTAATCTGGTTCTTAAATCTCTATCTGGCCTGGTAGCTCACAGAGTCTTTTTTTTTTTTTTTTTAACATCTTCATTGGAGTATAATTGCTTTACCATGGTGTGTTAGTTTCTGCTTTATAACAAAGTGAATCAGCTATACATATACATATATCCCCATATCTCCTCCCTCTCGAGTCTCCCTCCCACCCTCCCTATCCCACCTGGAAATAAAAACAAAAATAAACAAATGGGACCTAATGAAACTTAAAAGCTTTTGCACAGCAAAGGGAACCATAAACAACATGAAAAGATGTATTTGTTCTTCAGACTATATGGAGAAGCTGGAAAACAGTGCTAATGAGGCCAAGGGCACTGCATCCAACCCTGTGTGAGTTTATTAGCTTTGCACAAAGAATGATGCAGCTTAATCACTATCTGAACTCCTAACCTCAATCCATCAGCCTATAAATATCTGCCACTGCTCAGGAAGGAGACTAGGGTCTTGAAATGAGGCTCCATCAGCCAACCGTCTCCACTCTAAGAAAACTAGCTCACCTTGTTGGCCAGCATTGTGTCACATATAACAAGCTAGTCAAAGTTAACACAGCCAAGTAAAAATTTAATTTTTAACGGTGACACAATATAAAAAGTTAATTTGTATTCTCTGGGAAAATTGGTTTACGCTTTCAAAACATCCTAATCCATGTGCTTATCTTTTGAATGGCCCATTGGAAAAGCCTCCCTCTGGGACTCTGAGGCTTGCATCACCCTTTCCAATCTTTCTGCCACTTGGCTTGCAAAACAGCTACCCAACATTCAAAACAAACCACTATATTTTCCTGAATTAATTATTTCCACGGCCCTTGACCCCTTCAAGATCGCATCCATACTGTTCGTCACAACAAATTTGTGAAGATTTTCTTTTTTGTTTCCTCCCCTATGACTTCTCCATTTAGACATTTGCCCCCAACAGTTCACCAAAAATCTGCAGTTTTAGAGGATTTAGCAATGTCATCACTCTTGCCTTACCTAATGGTCATTTCAGGCAACTTTTACTTGACCTATTGATGACACTGGGCACAAGTGACCACACCATCTTCTTTAAAACATTTTCTTCAGCTGACTTCAGGGCACTCCTGGATCTTGTCCTTCCTCTCTGAGCATGTATGGAACCCCGTCAAAATGTAGGTCACATTGTCCCATTCCTCAGCTCAGTATCCTTCAGTGGCCTCCCACTCCGTCATTGTGAAAGCCAAATCATCATTATGCCCTATAAGTCCCCCTGGGCTGTGGGGCATCATTGCCTCTCTGACCAAATCTACTCTCTTCTCTCTTACCACACTGTCCGGAAACACTCCTGCCTCTATGTCTTTGCATTGGTTGTCCCTCACACCTGGAATTCCCCCATCCCCCCACCACATTCAGTCCTATCCACTTGGCTCATTTCTCTCTTCTTTATGACCGTATATAAATGTCATTTTCCCTGACTGCCCTCTGATATTTCCTATTCCTCTCACTTGCTTTATTTTTCTCTTAGTGCTTACTTTTTGTTTATCATGCTATACATTTTTTTTTCTTTTTTAAGGTCTGTCTTTACCACTAGAGTATAAGGCCCATAAGGGTAATGATATGTCTTCTCAACTTTATTGCCAGAGTCTAGAATATAACAGACTCTCTAGAAATGTGCATTGGGTATATTTATAAGGCAATGACTAAAAGACTCCAGTCATCGGAGTTCAGTTTGTTTCTTTTGCCATGCCTGAGACTGAATATGCCAACCTGTTCCCAGAAACCCTAAGGAAGGCCAGCTTTTCCTGCTTGCTGGATTGCTTTACAAATATCTAGTCATCATTAACACCTTCCTGAAGCATTTCTGCTGTTCCTTGGCCTTCCTCAGAACCCAAGCAGATTTCTATCACTCAGTACAAAATGTTATTGCAGGTATTTGTTAACCGGTTTGTCTTCTCCCAGAGTCTTAAGCTCTCTGAAGATGTTTAGAAAGTAGATAACAAACGCCAGCCAGAAGCAGAGACATTTTACCCTGTAGCTAATTTCTGCTCAAAGAGATAATATATATGCTAAAAAGTCTGAATGCCTAAGTGTTTAGAGCATTTGGAATACATAAACAAATTAGGAGGAAAAACTGTGAAGGCAAAGACCAGAGAGAATAATTTAACATGAATTTGCACTTCTTGGGAAACAAAGTTACTCATTCATTCAAATATTAATTCACCAAACATTTATTGATGGCCTATCCTGGGCTGGACCCTATTGTCAGGATGTTGAGATGTGAAGGAGAATAAACCCCAGCCACCAATCTTTGTGGCTCTCACACTATGACCAGAAAGACAGCCTTGTAAGAAGTACGTCCAGGCCAATCCCCACACCTTGACTCCATCTGAAATCACTGCCATAAAACTACTCTCCATTCCTAAGAAGAGCAGTTAAATAATGGAATCTTTTTTTTTTTAACCTAAGTTTGACAGAAATATCTGGTGTTTGAAATACTCATTAACAATTTTACATCTCCCAAGAATACTTGAATCCCACAAGTTTTCACAAAATGTTCAATTCTAGCTTATATATAGAAGTGATGTAAAACATGGACAGCCAAACTTAAATGGCAACTCCTTTCCTTTCTACAACCTGTTTTGCAAAAATGTGTGAGTTATTTTAACAAATATTTACTAAGTGCCTATAATATACCAGGCATTTTTCTAGCATGGAAATCCCAACAAAAGACAAAACAGTCAGACTCTTTGCCCTCATGAAGATTACTCCAGTGATGATCGGGGTGGCACAAAATATGCATTTGTAACTAATCTTCTGGGTATGGGATGCAGTGCCCTGTTTATATTCTCTCCTGGGCATCCACCTGTCTGTCGCCTGCTGACTGAGGTATAGTAACCTGTCTTGTTGTTTCTCTTACAGGTACCTGGGCCATAACCCTGACAGCTGCCTGAGACATCTCCCTGCTTCTTCAGCTGCTGCTTCTAAGCAACTAGCTGCTTTCATCATTTACACAAACCCACTCCTGTGGAAATGTCTAGTTCCTTTCGCCTCTCAAGATATGTTCAGACTTTGAGGTCTACGAAGTGTACGTCTTGTGTTCCAAATCTGTAATTAAGTATTTTTTCTGCCTTTCCTAGAAATTTGGAGCAGGAAGGAGACGCATGTGCTCAGTCAGTTGTCCTGATCTGATCACACTAAAAAAGGCTTTTACTAAAGACCACAGAAGGTGCCTTATAAATTAAATTCAGGATGAATGAAACCAACCCAGGAGACATAATAAAACACTATATATATATGTTTGTACATATGGAAAAATATGCTAAACAGTATATTCTCTGTGATTACCTATAATTACAGAGATAAGCTAGAGATAAAAATCAGTGAGTTTTGTTAGGAAATTTCAATAACCGTACAACATTTTATATGGTGCATTTTTTTCTTTATCACTCTCTTCCCCCAAAAGGGATTTAATCTGAAATCTCTCCACATTAAAGTATTGTAGAAATCCTTAGTTAAGTTGCACCTAAGGAAACTCCTACTGGGGCTTCTTTTTAATTCTTTGTGTTTCCCCAATCATCCAGGGATTCTCTCTGTGTTCCGTGCTGTCCACATCTCTCATGAATCCTGTCAGTGTAGCCCTTCTCTTAGGTCAATCTTCTTTTATACTAATTTTTGAAAACTTATTCTCTCTTTCTGCAGTTGCTAAAAGTTTTCAGTAAAGGTGAAAACAATGTAAGAATCACCACTGCATATTCAATTACTGATGCCTTACACTTACTTAGCACCTTCTATGCACAAATCACAATTACAGAATCTAAGTGAATGTTACACATGCCAGGCACTGTTGCAAGCATTTTACATATATCCTTTAATCCTCACCACAGCCACATGAATTAGGCACTATTATTACCTTTCACAGGTGAGATAACTCATTCAGAGAAAGAAAGGTTAAGTAATTCATCTAGATCATATGCTAGAAATTACCAGAGCTAAGATACAAACCAAAGCAGTTGTCTTTAGCATCCCTGCTTTTAACACTCTACTCTGCTTCATGATATTAGGTAATACGTGGGAATACGGAGTAGAGCATGACACAGGTTTTGCACCATAGAATTTTATAATATAATAATAAGTTGGAACTATCAGTTCCTTAAAGCCTTCTCTCCTGAAGGTCTACATGATATGCATACTGATCTGTATTGAAGTATTAAGCGGCAAAAAACGTTTGCTAAAAAGAACTTATAGTATGGTCCTTTCCAGAAGGGTTTATTAGAGCAGCATTGCCCACATTGTGTTTTACAAAACAGTGGCTCTGTAGGATTTAAGAAGTTAACCACAACAAAGGAATTAATGGTGAAATGATAAGGGGTGGGGTTAATATTTTAGGGTAAGGAGCCCTTTAAACATAGTGTAGTGAAAAGTATACTCACAATGTCAGCTTGAGTGCAGGGACTAATTTGGAATTAAGGTTTGAAACACTGAAGAAGAAATGACTGACTCTAGGCCAAAGAGTCGACACAATTTCATAATTTGAAAGAAAGAAAAGAAAAAAAAAGTATGAAAATGAAGTAAAATGACATTGTTTCTAGTTAATTTGTGTTGGGTACAGGAAAACTTTTAGCATTCTAGGTCATTGGTCTAATAGAATGCAGAATGTAGTAAAGCTAATACCTTGTATGGTTCCTTTTTACCATTTTGTAAAATTACCTTTCAAGATATCAAGTAGATGGAAAATGGTTTTCATTATTTTGCAAAACTATTAGGATCACAGAATAAACAAGCTCTAAAATAAAAACAATTAATTTTGATTCTTATATATGCAAAAGTTGAGGGAATAAATAGTTTTTTATTTGGATGGTATAATAGGCTGATAATATTCATAAATAAAAGTGGAAATTCCCTACTAGAAACTAATTTTTTCCCCAATATAATAAGAAAAATGTGAGGTGCAATAATAGGGCAATAGTAAAGCACTTAAATCCTCATAAGGATCATTTGAGAGGCTATAATTATATTATGTTAATATCTGAAAAGAAAAAAATCTGCATGTATAATGATATCAGTGTCTAAAGATACTGTAATATTTCAATTCACACAAATTCTCAAGTAAAATTTGTTGTTCATGCCTATAAATAAACATATCTATTTGATAATATCAAAATTTTCTTCTAGCCCCCAAAATACAGACATTATTTTAAATAATTTTACTTACAACCTAAGATTGTAAAATATAGTGCACTCCTAATTACTTGTGTTTGGATGATCTGGGAGACCCATGCACTGTGGCCATCCGTCTATCTGACTTGAGCTGCTAGATCTATACTCAGAAGGACAATTACTCAAGGTGGTGATGGGAGGAAGGTCAAGCAGAAATAGGAGTTGCTCTTTCCCGAGCTCATGTTCCACACTTCAACTGAACACACTTAGAGGATTACTTACCAACTCAGCTGCCAAGCTGCCTTTCTCCTGATGGAAACTGCTGTTACCAAAGCAAAGTTGGATCTGCTCACCTGCATGCAGTAGAGCCAATCTACTGAGACCAGGCTGGGGAGAAGGAAAGTGCAGCGTTTAGTGCAGGGCACCAAGCAAGAAGTCCAGGCAGCCAGTGTAAACCAAATACCATAGGTAGAAGTATATTTTGCCATGCAAACATTTTTGTATCCATGTACATTAATCTGCCTAGAAAAGAGAAAGGAGACAAATATGAAATAAAGAAAAATAAAAGTCCAATGGTGCTGGATTTAAATGGAAAAACCCAGTTGGATTTCGGCCCATAAAATGTACTTAGAGGTAATGATACCTCAGTAACAGTAAGCACACAGAATGCTGAGATCTTGATTTCTAAGCGACATTTCCCAAAATAAGGACACTGTCAAATAACTGATCTCAGTTCTATGGTAGAAAAAGCAGAGAGGAAGCCTAGAAATGTTTAAGACTAAACGAGTTATGTCAAAATTGTACAAAGAAATATGAAGGCTTTCCCAATGGCCAAATGTGGGGCAATTTGAACTTCAACTAAAACAATTAAATAGGGAGGAGCTTCAAGATGGCGGAAGAGTAAGACGCGGAGATCACTTTCCTCCCCTCAAATACATAAGAAATACATCTACATGTGGAACAACTCCTACAGAACACCTACTGAACGCTGGCAGAAGACCTCAGACCTCCCAAAAAGCAAGAAACTCCCCACGTACTTGGGTAGGGCAAAAGAAAAACGAAAAAACAGAGACAAAGAATAGGGACGGCACCTGCACCAGTGGGAGGGAGCTGTGAAGGAGGAAAGGTTTCCACACACTAGGAAGCCCCTTCGCGGGCGGAGACTGCGGGTGGCGGAGGGGGAAAGCTTCGGAGCCACGGAGGAGAGCGCAGCAACAGGGGTGCGGAGGGCAAAGCGGAGAGATTCCCTCACAGAGGAGCGGTGCCGAGCAGCACTCACCAGCCCGAGAGGCTTGTCTGTTCACCCACCGGGGCGGGCGGGGGCTGGGAGCTGAGGCTCGGCTTCGAGGGGGCTAGTGCGCCACAGCTAGCCAGGAGGGAGTCGGGGAAAAGGTCTGGAGCTGCCGAACAGGCAGGAGAGGTTTTCTTGCCTCTTTGTTTCCTGGTGCGCGAGGAGAGGGGATTAAGACCGCCTCTTAAAGGAGCTCCAGAGACGGGCGTGAGACGCTAAGGCTGCTGCTGCTGCCGCCACCAAGAAGCCTGTGTGCAAGACAGGTCACTATACACACCTCCCCTGCCGGGAGTCTCTGCAGCCCGCCACTGCCAGGGTCCCGTGATCCAGGGACAACTTCCCTGGGAGAACGCACGGCGCGCCTCAGGCTGCTGCAACGTCACGCCGGCCTCTGCCGCCGCAGGCTCGCCCCGCCTCCTCCATACCGCTCCCTCCCCCGGCCTGAGTGAGCCAGAGCCCCCGAAGCAGCTGCTCCTTTAACCCCGTTCTGTCTGGGCGGGGAACAGACGCCCTCAGGCGACCTACACGCAGAGGCGGGGCCGAATCCAAAGCTGAACCCCGGGAGCTGTGCAAACAGAGAAGAGAAAGGGAAATCTCTCTCAGCAGCCTCTGGAGAAGCCGATTAAATCTCCACAATCAACTTGATGTACCCTGCATCTGTGGAAGACCTGAATAGACAACGAATCATCCCAAATTGAGGCAGTGGACTTTGGGAGCAATGATATGTATATATTTTTCCTTTTTCTCTTTTTGTGAGTGTGTATGTGTATGCTTCTGTGTGTGGTTTTGTCTGTATAGATTGCTTTTACCATTTGTCCTAGGGTTCTGTCTGTCCGTTTTATTGGTTTTTTTTTTTTTTAGTATACTTTTTAGCCCTTGTTATCATTGCTGGATTTGTTCCTTGCTTTGGTTACTCTGTTCTTTCTTTTTTCCTTTTTTATTACTTTTTAAATTTTTAAAATATTTTTTTATTTTTTATTTATATAACTTTATTTTATTTATTTATTTATTTTTCTTTCTTTCTTTTTTTCTCCATTTTATTCTCAGCCATGTGGATGACAGGGTCTTGGTGCTCTGGCCGGGCATCAGGCCTGTGCCTCTGAAGTGGGAGAGCCGAGTTCAGGACATTGGTCCACCAGAGACCTCCCAGCTCCACATAACATCAAACAGCGAAAATCTCCCAGAGATCTCCATCTCAGTGCGAAGACCCAGCTCCACTCAACGACCAGCAAGCTCCAGTGCTGGACACCCTATGCAAAGCAACTAGCAAGACAGGAACACAACCCCACCCATTAGTAGAAAGGCTGCCTAAAATCATAACAAGGTCACAGACTCCCCAAAACACACCACCAGATGAGGACTTGTCCACCAGAAACACAAGATCCAGCCTCATTCACCAGAACACAGGCACCAGTCCCCTCCACCAGAAAGCCTACACAACCCACTGAACCAACCTTAGCCACTGGGGGCAGACACCAAAAACAAAGGGAACTATGAACCTACAGCCTACAAAAAGGAGTCCCCCAAAACAGTAAGTTAAGCAAAATGAGAAGACAGAAAAACACACAGCTGATGAAGGAGCAAGGTAAAAACCCACCAGACCAAACAAATGAAGAGGAAATAAGCAGTCTACCTGAAAAGAATTCAGAATAATGATAAAGATGATCCAAAATCTTGGAAATAGATGGGGAAAATACAAGAAACGTTTAACAAGGACCTAGAAGAACTAAAGAGCAAACAAACAATGATGAACAACACAATGAATGAAATCAAAAAATCTCTAGAAGGAATCAATAGCAGAATAACTGAGGCAGAAGAATAGATAAGTGACCTGGAAGATAAAATAGTGGAAATAACTACTGCAGAGCAGATAAAGAAAAAAGAATGAAAAGAATTGAGGACAGTATCAAAAACCTCTGGGACAACATTAAATGCACCAACATTCGAATTATAGGGGTTCCAGAAGAAGAAGAGAAAAAGAAAGGGACTGAGAAAATATTTGAAGAGATTATAGTTGAAAACTTCCCTAATATGGGAAAGGAAATAGTTAATCAAGTCCAGGAAGCATACAGAGTCCCATACAAGATAAATCCAAGGAGAAACACACCAAGACACATATGAATTAAACTATCAAAAATTAAATACAAAGAAAAAATATTAAAAGCAGCAAGGGAAAAACAACAAATAACATACAAAGGAATCCCTGTAAGGTTAACAGCTGATCATTCAGCAGAAACTGCAAGCCAGAAGGGAGTTACAGGACATGTTTAAAGTGATGAAAGGGAAAAACCTACAACCAAGATTTCTCTACCCAGCAAGGATCTCATTCAGATTTGACAGAGAAATTAAAACCTTTACTGACAAGCAAAAGCTAAGATAATTCAGCACCACCAAACCAGCTTTACAACAAATGCTAAAGGAACTTCTCTATGTAGGAAACACAAGAGAAGGAAAAGACCTACAATTACAAACCCAAAACAATTAAGAAATTGGTAATAGGAACATGCATATCAATAATTACCTTAAATGTAAATGGATTAAATGCTCCAACCCAAAGACATATACTGGCTACATGGATACAAAAACAAGACCCACATATATGCTGTCTACAAGAGACCCACTTCAGACCTAGGGATATATACAGACAGAAAGTGAGAGGATGGAAAAAGATATTCCATGCAAATGGAAATCAAAAGAAAGCTGGAGTAGCAATTCTCACATCACACAAAATAGACTTTAAAATAAAGACTATTACAAGAGACAAAGAAGGACAGTACATAATGATCAAGGGATCCATCCAAGAACAAGATATAACAATTGTAAATATTTATGCACCCAACATAGGAGCACCTCAATACATAAGGCAAATACTAACAGCCATAAAAGGGGAAATCGACAGTAACACAATCATAGTAGGGGACTTTCACACCCCACTTTCACCAATGGACAGGTCATCCAAAATGAAAATAAATAAGGAAACACAAGATTTAAATGATACATTAAACAAGATGGACTTGATTTATATTTATAGGACATTCCATCCAAAAACAACAGAATACACTTTCTTCTCAAGTGCTCATGGAACATTCTCCAGGATAGATCATATCCTGGGTCACAAGTCAAGCCTTGGTAAATTTAAGAAAATTGAAATCATATCAAGTACCTTTCCGACCACAACGCTATGAGACTAGATGTCAATTACAGGAAAAAATCGGTAAAAAATACAAAGACATGGAGGCTAAACAATATACTAGTTAATACCAAGAGATCATTGAAGAGGAAATCAAAAAATACCTAGAAACAAATGACACTGAAAACACGACGATCCAAAACCTATGTGATGCAGCAAAAGCAGTTGTAATTGGGAAGTTTATAGCAATACAATACCTTAAGAAACAAGAAACATCTGAAATAAACAGCCTAACCTTACACCTAAAGTAATTAGAGAAAGAGGAACAGAAAACCCCAAAGTTAGCAGAGGTAAAGAAATCTTAAAGATCAGCTCAGAAATAAATGAAAAAGAAATGAAGGAAACAATAGCAAAGATCCATAAAACTAAAAGGTGGTTCTTTGAGAAGATAAAAAAAATTGATAAACCGTTAGCCAGACTTATCAAGAAAATAAAGGGAGAAGACTCAAATCAATAGAATTAGTAATGAAAAAGGAGAAGTAACAACTGACACTGCAGAAATACAAAGGACCATGAGAGATTGCTACAAGCAACTATATGCCAAAACAATGGACAACCTGGACGAAATGGACAAATTCTTAGAAAAGCACAATGTTCTGAAACTGAACCAGGAAGAAATAGAAAATAATTACAGACCAATCACAAGCATTGAAATTGAAACTCTGATTAAAAATCTTCCAACAAACAAAAGCCCAGGACCAGATGGCTTCACAGGCAAATCCTATCAAACATTTAGAGAAGAGCTAACACCTATCCTTCTCAAACTCTTCCAAAATATAGCAGAGGGAGGAACACTTGTAAACTCATTCTATGATGCCACCATCACTCTGATACCAAAACCAGACAAAGATGTCACAAAGAAAGAAAACTACAGGCCAGTATCACTGATAAACATAGATGCAAAAATCCTCAACAAAATACTAGCAAACAGAATCCAACAGCACATTAAAAGGATCATACACCATGATCAAGTGGGGTTTATCCCAGGAATGCAAGGATTCTTCAATATACGCAAATCAATCAACGGGATACACCATAAAAACAAATTGAAGAATAACAACCATATGATCATCTCAATTGATGCAGAAAAAGCTTTCAACAAAATTCAACACTGATTTATGATAAAAACTGTCCAGAAAGTAGGCTTAGAGGGAACTTACCTCAACATAATAAAGGCCATATATGACAAACCCACAGCCAACATAGTCCTCAATGGTGAAAAACTGAAACCATTTCCACAAAGATCAGGAACAAGAAAAGGTTGCCCACTTTCACCACTATTATTCAATATTGCTTTGGAAGTTTTAGCCACAGCAAGCAGAGAAGCAAAAGAAATAAAAGGAATCCAAATCAGAAAACAAAAAGTAAATCTGTTACTGTTTGCAGATGACATGATACTATACATAGAGAATCCTAAAGATGCTGCCAGAAAACTACTAGAGCTAATCAATGAATTTGGTAAAGTAGTAGGATACAAAATTAAAGCACAGAAATCTATTGAATTCCTATACACTAATGATGAAAAATATGAAAGTGAAATTAAGGAACACTCCCATTTACCACTGCAACAAAAAGAATAAAATACCTAGGAATAAACCTACCTAAGGAGACAAAAAGACCTTTATAGAGAAAAGTATAAGACACAGATGAAAGAAATTAAAGATGATACAAATAGATGCAGAGATATACCATGTTCTTGGATTGGAAGAATCAACATTGTGAAAATGACTATACTACCCAAAGCAATCTACAGATTCAATGCAATCCCTATCAAACTACCAATGGCCTTTTTCACAGAACTAGAACAAAAAATTTCACAATTTGTATGGAAACAAAAAAGACCCCGAATAGCCAAAGCAATCCTGAAAAGAAAAACGGAGCTGGAGGAATCAGGCTCCCTGGCTTCAGACTATACTACAAAGCTACAGTAATCAAGACAGTATGGTACTGGCACAAAAACAGAAATATAGATCAATGGAACAGGAAAGAAAGCCCAGAGATAAACTCACACCCATATGGTCACTTTATTTTTGATAAAGGAGGCAAGAATATACAATGGAAAAAAGACAGCCTCTTCAATAAGTGGTGCTCGGAAAACTGGACAGGTACATGTAAAAGTATGAAATTAGAACACTCCCTAACAGCATATACAAAAATAAACTCAAAATGGATTAAAAACCTAAATGTAAGGCCCGACACTATAAAACTCTTAGAGGAAAACATAGGCAGAACACTCTGCGAGATAAATCACAGCAAGATCCTTTTTGACCCACCTTCTAGAGAAATGGAAATAAAAACAAAAATAAACAAATGGGACTTAATGAAACTTAAAAGCTTTTGCACAGCAAAGGTAACCATAAACAAGATGAAAAGACAACCCTCAGAATGGGAGAAAATATTTGCAAATGAAGCAACTACAAAGGATTAATCTCCCAAATTTACAAGCAGCTCATGCAGCTCAATTTCAAAAAAACAAAGAGCCCAATCCATAAATGGGCAGAAGACCTAAATAGACATTTCCCCAAAGAAGATATACCGATTTCCAACAAACACATGAAAGAATGCTCAACATCCTTAATCATTAGAGAAATGCAAATCAAAACTACAATGAGATATCACCTCACACCAGTCAGAATGGTTATCATCAAAAAACCTACAAACAATAAATGCTGGAGACGGTGTGGAGAAAATGGAACCCTCTTGCATTGTTGGCAGGAATGTAAATTGATACAGCCACTGTGGAGAACAGTATGGAGGTTCCTTAAAAAGCTAAAAATAGAACTACCATATGACCCAGCAATCCCACTACTGGGAATATGCCCTGAGAAAACCATAATTCAAAAAGTCATGTACCACAATGTTCATTGCAGCTCTATTTACAATAGGCAGGACATAGATTCAACCTAAGTGTCCATCAACAGATGAATGGATAGCAAAGATGTTGCACATATATACAATGGAATATTACTTAGCCATAAAAAGAAACGAAATTGAGTTATTTGTAGTGAGGTGGATGGACCTAGAGTCTGTCATACAGAGTGAAGTAAGTCAGAAAGAGAAAAAAAATACTGTATGCTAACACATATATATGGAATCTAAAAAAAAAAAAAAAAAAAAAAAAAAACCGGTCATGAAGAACCTAGGGGCAGGATGGGAATAAAGATGCAGACTTACTAGACAATGGACTTGAGGATACGGAGAGGGGGAAGGGTTAGCTGGGGCAAAGTGAGAGAGTGGCATGGACATATATACACTACCAAATGTAAAATAGATAGCTAGTGGGAAGCAGCTGCATAGCACAGGGTGATCGGCTTGGTGCTCTGTGACCACCTAGAGGGGTGGGATAGGGAGGGGGGGGTATGGAGATGCAAGAAGGAAGAGTTATGGGGATATATGTATATGTATAGCTGATTCACTTTGTTATGAAGCAGAAACTAACACACCATTATAAAGCAATTTTACTCCAATAAAGATGTTTAAAAAAAAAGAAAGAAAAAAAAAACAATTAAATAATTACAACATACAATCACAACAAAAAGATTTGTGGGTCCACAATTATAATATTATTTTTTTAAAAAGGAAAGAGAGAGAGACAAAGGGGGAAAAGCAAAGAATGTGAGAGAGAATGGCAGGGGTGAAAAGTATAAATCATCTTTGTACAGAACAATACTTATTAACTATCACATATAAAAGAAATGGTAGAATTAGAAATTATCACTTTCCAGTCACCAGTGTAATAACTGAAACAAGTAATAATCATCAGTAGATCTTAAAGGCTGTTGGAATAAAATATGTTTGTAGGTTCTCAGAGTAGCTGCCAACTGAATACTTATTATGAAGGAAAGTATTATTTTACATTGGGACCATTTGGTGATCATCAGCTAAGTGATAACACTCAGCATTAAACAGAGAGAACCCTTAGCATTACCACCACAAGCATTGCCAGTATTCGAATGGACAATGCGTTTCCTGAAGTGATGCAATAACATTGTTTATTCAATTAAAAAAGTACACAAATCAGAAACTGTTCTTCTTTTCCCATTGAACTTGTCTTATTTCCACTTTGAAGATGAAATCAACACATGGCAGGAGCCCAGAGCCAAGAGAATTGCACCAAATCAGGGCCAAAGCCCAATTACATCATGACAAACATACCACATATGGAGTTTCTGTTATTTGAGGTACCACATCCTTTTATCTTTGGACCAATTGAGTTGGAGTTTACTGTGATCAACTGTTTGATTCTTCACACAGAAAAAAAGTTAAAAACTCCCAATCTTCTGTTGCACAGTTTGCTCTTTTTATATCTCAAAGAATACATTATTTAGTATAGATCTAATTTTTTAAAATCTGTGAAGGGAGTTACCATTTGTTCACAGTGATCTTAATATTATATTTTAAAACTACTTAGAAGTTCTCTATGACATCAAGGCTAAAGTGACACAGATCTTAACTTCATTGTTCTTTGTCTAGCCAAATACAGTGACAAATGGGCACTTTTATTGTATACTTCCAAATAAGAGCTTATTCAAATATTGTAAAGAATTAAATGGACTTTAACCTTCCCTAGCTCCCAATAGTTAGTAATATGACATCACTAACACTTACAAATCAATTAACCCTGGAATTAGATAATTAAACAAATACGATAGTTGCCAGATGTCAATATATTTTGAAACTGTATAATATTCTAGCCAAAAACTTTTAAGAAAATGATTTTGAATATAGATAGACACACACATACTTTAAGATTCACAAAGTACTACAGTTTTGTTAGCAATTTTTTTACTAAATATTGTGTTTAAGATATTGTTAATATAGTCTACCTTAGCATATCTTAAATTTTCTTGCATAAAATATTCATGAAAATAAATTGAAAATAAATACTGAACAAAAATGTCACAAGTCATGGATATTAAAGGGCTGAAATTATACCTTCAATTTGAAATATGCATGACCACAAATTATGCATTGCTAGAAAGGTAACAAAATTTTTGGAAATCACTAGAAATATTTGTGAAAACAGCTGTTATAATGGACAAGCCAAATAGACCAATTAGTGCTCCAAGAAGCAAAGCTGAAATGTATTACTTCCAATTGTATGTGGAATAATAAGATACCTAACTACCTAAGTCTCTTATTATAATCAATACAATGACAGAAACACTTGCGACCATAATTATAATTAATTTGGGGCTTATGCTGTGTAGAATACAATGTTTCACATGAGTTTTAATTATTCTTGTCATAAGAAAGGAAGAAACAGTAGTATATGCTCACTTTGCACATTCGTGTAGCTAAGGATGCATTATTACCAATGAAGATATCTAATTTGAGTGCAACACCTTACTCATACAACCCAATACAAGAACTTACTTCTGAGAAAAACCTCATTAATATTAATGATTTGTCCTATTATTACGAAGTAACGGATAACCTTCATCAGACATTTGTAAAACACAGAAAAGCAAAATCACACGAAAATACCATGCAGGGTCCAAAAACACTTGAGTCAAATTTTAACGTGTGCATGTATATCTTTCTAGTTTATTAAAATCATTTAGCTTAAAATACTTCAAACTTATGATGGTAATACCAACATAAACCTGTTTTTTCACTTATTAGTTTTTCATGTAATTTCCTATTCTAAGGTAGCATAATCAATGGCTGCAAAAATTTAATTCTCCAGCTATGTTATTAATTTTTCTCTTTATTCTATTTTATTATACAAATAATTCATGTTCCTTATAGACAAATTAGAAAAGACCATAAATGACAAGGAAATTAGCGTAAATCCTTCCAAATTCTAACCCTGCTAAACTTAAGTATATATGGCTTTATTTTCTTATGAAAATATATTAACACACATGATTGGTAAAATGGACATTCAATAATACTTGGATTTTTTTCATTTAGCAACACATTTTAGAATTATTTGCAATTCAGCAATACATTGTGTTGAGCACAATGTGTGGCCCAATGTCTCTGAAGTCATTAAATCGGTCTCAAGTGATGATAATTTCCCTTCTGACCCCATGATGATCCTAATTTGATATCCTGTAACTTAGAGATCAACTTGAAGGTTAATTATCATCAACATACGTTATAAAATACAGTAGTTTAAAGGGAGAGCAAAACAGATGAAATTGGGCTAGGGATAGAGACATATGCATGCATTCTTTCTACAGATCAAATAAAATATAGAAAGCTATTGCAGACCTTATTTTTTTCTTTCTTTACTACCCAATTCAAGTTCCATTTCCCTTCAGCACATACCTTCACTGGTTAAGGTTTTTGTTGTTGTTGTTGTTTTTCACTTTGTGTTGTGACCCAAAACCACATTCTTGAAAAAAATAAAAGCCCTTTAGCACATATCTGCATTGAGTTGTTATGGTTGTTCATTCACTGTTTGTAGTGCATTTAGAAGTACTAGGTTGTGTCTCAGAGGATCCCCTGTGTTCTACAGGTACCACTCCAGTATCAGCTCTATTTCCATTTAATAATCAGAATTAATATCTCTAAGCAATGCTGTAATCCTCTCTATTGCATGTAAATTCAATGGCATGAGAATTCAATGGCTAAGCAACATCTTAATGTCCAAGACAATGGAACCATTGTTGAGTCCCCTGGTGGAAGTTCAAGCCCGTGCAGAAGACTGAAGTCTTGAGGATAGGAAACAACAATTTAAGAGCAGGTTATTGATATCTAACTTTCTCTCCTTGATTCCAACTTCCTCTCCTTGATTTCTAGAGCTTTGTACACTCTTTCACAGGAGAAAGTGTTGTATAGAACGGTAACTGGTTCAGGTAATAGACCACATGCTTTACAACAGAACACTAAACTCACAAGGTTTTTCTCCCACCTATAATCATCATTTTGTTTTAAATAGATCTCTTTGTTGGCTTCTTAAGTCAAGCTATTTCTGGCTGATGGGGAGCATGTAAGACCTGTGAATTACATAGGCTTGAGCCTGCTGCATTACTTCTTTTGCTATGAAAGAAATTGTGTGATCAGAAACAGTGCTTACTATAGCAGGCTCATTAAAGCCAGGGAGAGTGATAGTGCCATATTATGGGTTCAGCAGGAAAGGTCAATCCATATTCATAGTAAATGACCAGTCTAGTGAAAACACATTTCTGCATCTCCCCTCATAAATGAGGTTCAATATAAACCAACTTCCACCAGGTGGCTGGCTGATATACTCAGAAAAGGATGTTATTTGATTGAGTGTAGAGGAAATTTTTAAGAGTAAGATAACATTATGGTCAAATGGATTTTTCCTAGAAGAATACAAATTCGCAAAACTGATCCTTTAACCAGTTAGGAAATTGTATCAATAATGCAAAATATTCCCTCAAAGGAAATACCAGGCTCAGATAACTTTATATCAGGAGCCAACAAACAAACAGGAAAAAGGTAATTCTGATTTTATACTGATTTATACATATTTCAGAAAATAGAAAAGTAGAAACACTCTGCAACTTTTATGAGTCTGATATAGCCTTGATATAAAAATAAAACAAAACAAAATTCAGCATAGATAATAATATAACTACATATCAGTCTCAGTGAATTTAGATACAAAAATACAAAGAAAATATAACCAAACTCAGCAATATATAAAATATACTAACCAAGACGGACTTATACCAGAGTAGTTAGTTTGGTTTATTATTAGAAAATATACTAATAAAACAAGCCAATAAAATCCTTTTTCAATAAAATGTTGTTTTTCAATAGAAGAAACATAATTTTACAATTCCAACGAATATTTATAAAAAAGAAAAACCAAGTTAGAAATAGAAGACAATCTTACTTATTTTAATAAAGGATATCTACAAAAACTTATAGAAAACAATATGCTTAGTTTTAAAATATTAAATGAATTTTCTTTAAATCAGAAAGGATACAATAAAGACCATTATTAACATTTTATTCAATATTTTACCAGAAGTCTTATATAACAAAAGAAAAATTCATAATGACTTAAAGGGAGAAACACATTATGTTATTCAAACATGATGTGTATATGATCGTTTATACAAATATACAAAATTATTTAATAATTATGCAAGTTAAAGCTACACGTTAATAATTATACAAGATGTAAAACAAATAAACACAAATAAATTGCATACTTACACACTAGCAAACAACAGAAAATTTAGTTAAAATAGATTCACCATAGCAAGAAAATATACAAATTACATCAGAGTTCATTGTTAAGTGATTTAAAACTAGTTCAAGATATTTTAAAAACTTAAGTAAGTGGATAAGGTACACAATAATCTTGGCTAGGAATACACCCTACCTTAGTACCTTAATGATATCTCTTCTATGAAAGTCTGTTAATTTCATGAATCTTAAAAGTGATCCTAAAGTTTACACGGAAGGATAAAAGACCAAGAACAGCTAAGAGAGTATTGAAGGAGAACAAAGAGAGGTCAGGACTTCCTTGGTAACAAATATGATCATAAAGCGATGGTAATTAAGCCATCATGCTGCTGGCCCAGAAGTAGACAAATAGACTGATGGAACACAGCTAACGGCCTAGAGGAAACTCACACATATATGGACACCTGAGCTATCATAAGAGGTAGATATACAAATCAGTGGGAAAATATAGAAGAGTTTTCAGCAAATGGTGGAGGGAAAATGATTTACCTACTGAGAGACTGAAAATATGAAAAGGCAATGGCCAGACCACGTATAACAATAGAACTCTGACTTACAACTTTGCAGCAACCAGTTAAGCTTGATAGTGGATATATGTGCTTATTTTATTAATATACTTAAAACTACATATAAATCTAATGCACTGTCTTTTGTATATGTGATATATTTCACAATAAAAAGTAAAAAACAATGCCTATTCTTTATGTAGTCCCCCTAAAGGGGAGAATTAGCAGCTATGAAAGTTCACGGACAAAAAATATACTCAAAGATAGAACCAGCGACTGGAGTTTAGCCAAACAAGACACATCATTTTCTGTAAAAACAGAGAGGTCACCCTAATTTGATCCATGGATTTTACATGAGCCATGGATCAGTTATCTACTATATGTTTGTATTTTTTCATTTTCCAAATGGGGGTTTTATTGCAGTTAACCCCTGTTCTCTCTATCATCGTAGAGTATTTTGGAAGCAAATAAATTACCTTTCAGCGTATGTATAGGTCACTGGAACATGAAGTGTCACATCTGGACCTCATAGAGAGGAAAACATAGATACAGATTTCTAGCTGGATACAGAAACTGGCTTAATGGAACAGAGGCTAGTGTGTTTTGAAGTTCATTTATAGATGTTAGGTAGTCTGTAGAGTATTCTATAGCAGTCATAGTAGAATGAATACTTAAATTTCTCCCTTGCCATTTCCCACCATGGAGGCTTAAAAAAATTAAAGCAAACAATGAACAATATATCAAATTCCAGCTGCCCTTGCATCTAGGAATGGCAAGGCAATGCCATCTAGTTCTTGTCATGTGACCTACATTGAAGTAAAGCTTATACTTTTCTTATCAAAGACTCCTTTGTCATTCCCCTTTGCATTCTTCCCTGAGTGTGATATCTGGATGGGAAGGATACTAAATAAGTCAAACGCGTAAGTCAAAATTCATAAGATGGTGGAAGAAAAAGAAGAGCCGGAGCGGGGGACAAAAACTTGGTCCTTGATGGCATTGCTGAGAAGTCAATGTCAGCAGCCATCTACTTAACGTATTTTTTAACAAATGCAAACAACTCCTAATTGTTAGAACTGTACGTTCTGTGTTCTTTTGACTTAACAGCATTCCTAGCTGAGATACAATAGAATTTTTGTCTAGTTCCATTTTTAATAACCCTGCCTTACCCTCACCACAAGGAATTTCACCTCCCGTTATCATGGTTTGCCGCTGATTACTACAACCACCCCCCAACCCCATCCGCACACACATGCTCACTGCAGGCATGTTTTCTTAATTTAATGTAGATGTAGATATACATGTAGAACAACTGAGATGTGAGAGTGTTTACAAGGAGTGAGAATATGACATGGCTACCACGAAAATAGCAACTTTCTATTTTTAAAGGTAATGGATATTCAATATGATCCGTCTCAATTCAACCCCATTTATTCCATATAGAGTCATAATTCTTATTTTATTGGGTTTTTTTATTAGTCTTTGTTTTATTTGTGGCATTTTTTCCTAGTGCTTTGTGGTATGTTTTTTTTCCTAACTTTTTTCCTGTGCCTTCATAGGTGTTATAGAAGGAGCTAAGGAAGGATGCACTGTGGGCTACTAGCCCCTAATTGTTTACCAGATGTTATATCTACATCTTTAGATCCACAAGTATCCTAACCCAGGGCTTATGTAATAAATAGTTGAATTCTGGTCACCGTGAGTGAAAAGTTAAAGATGTGTTTGTTCAGTTTTATTGTTTGCATATTTCAGTAACAACTGGATTTTATCTTCCTATTAGCTTAAAACAATTAATTCAATCAATTGTAGCAAAATAGTACAATTATTGTGGGTTTTTTTTTTTAATGATTAGGTCACTCTAAGTGTTTTCTGATGATCTCTTATGACATTGCAAATTCCTCAAATTGAACTTATTTGGATTTCTCCATTGGAATAACCAAGACAAAAACCATCTTTAAGCACCCAGTTAAAGAGTTATTTTTGTGACTCATAAATTAATAAAAGTTTGTAAAAAAATCCCGTCTCATTTACTTAGCTAAAATCATTTAAAAAATTATCCTATACTTACATAAAAATACAATGCCAGTCTTAACAAGGCATTTTTAGTTGTATTTCAAACCTATCTCTAGTCACAAAGAAGTTGGAGGTGAAGATGTAAATTTATTGTAAATAAGTATTTATAACTGTTAAACATCTAGAAGCAGAACAAGTGAATGCAAACATAGGTTCCTATGTTATCAAACTATAAAACTATACTAACCTAAAGAAACAGAAAAACACTTTGAAGAAAATATTACATGCACTTTAGTTCCAGATGAGTATTAACAGCAGAATATGTTGATACATTTTTTTTCTTCTATGTTTAAAGGGCCTTAAATATAACATTAGTTCTTAGTGGTAATTATCATTCTGTGTGGCTGAACATCAAAATATTCTGTTTGTAAACCTTGGATAAATAGTCATTTGACAGTGCTAAAAATAACGTATTTATTTGGGATTGTTTATTAGCAGGCATTTTATATGGCTCAAAAGAGTTAAGTGTTGTGTTATGAGAGATTATAAACGTATTTTGGAAAGTATGTTAGTCTCTCTGCAGGAAAAAGCAAAATTTTGATTATTATTCAGTCAGATTTTCACCACTGATAGTCAGGAAGGAGTATAGGTAACGTGAGACAGGTTTTACCTCAGAAACTCATTCTTTTATGTCCTCTTCCTGCATTAAATTTTGTTTTAATAGGTCAAGTGTTTTGGATCAATCGTTTTATGATACCAAATTGTAAACATAATGATTTTCTTGGATGGGAAAGAGATGTTTGGAAACGAAATTTGTCTGAAGGGTGATGGACAGACAAGAAATAACATCATTAACAAATATTTATTGAGTACCTAGGACACACAGGGCTGTGTGCCAGAGAGACGTACAGATGTGCTTTTCTGGAATGAAGCCTGAAAAGGCCTGGGTAACACAGGTAAACTTGGACTCAAGCTTGGCTTATGTCCTCATTACTTTCCCTTTCATTTCTTCCTCCTGTCCAGTTTCCTGTACTGTTTTTATTTTTTCATGTGACCCTCACTCATCTTATTCCCTTTTCAGCTTTGTTGTTCTCTTACAAGATTTAAACATAATTTAAAATGCATATGATATCTAAGCATCTGACGTTTATGTGGTGGCATAGATCATTATACCTTCTAATGTTACATATCTTCAATATTCTACTCATGTGAAGTCCCTACAGAATTTTGGACTTTGGGAATTGTCCATTTTTTCTAAGAAAGTAGGTCAAACTTGTTAATTTTTTTTCTTTCCTTCACTTTTCCATAAACGTTCAAGGCAGATCACAGTAAACATGTTGCCGAAATATCTTGCCAGTACAGTGAAGTTCTGTCTCCATTCTGGACAACCTGTCTATTCTTGGCTGACATCAAGTGCTGCCCTTGAACAGGCAGAGGCTCCATTGTCTTTTCACAGTAGATTATGCAGGTCTTTATTTTATGTTGAACTTCCTTTCCATTTCCTTTCTGCTCGAGTCTCTCTCTAAGGCTTTTCCATTTTAATTAGACTAGTCAATTACACAAGGGAATATCTCACATATTTAAAGCCAGTAGAGTTTTCCATCCATTTTTACAAATGTAGCCTTTTAACTCAATTAAGAGCTTTTCAAAATCCTGTCTTCTTAAAAGCACGGGTAAGGAATTTATTAATGCTTGAGAACCTCCATTCATTCCCATTATGTCTCTGGCAAGTTATTTCTTAGTATCATAGTTAGTTATCTTCACTGCCCTCCATGGTTTCCTTTTCCATTTCCCTATTTACAATCTCTATTTTCTCTTTTGTTTAGAAGGCAGAATCCCTGAATGATTCAAAGTGCATTCCAAACAATAATTGGAAATTGTGCTTGCTGCAAAAATTCATTAGTTTTAGTTCTTAAGCCATAAGTCTAAAATCAAAAGAATTTAAAATATTCAGTACAGGCTGGTAAAGAAGTCAATGGCAGAAGAATTGTGACAGTACCAAGTCATAAGGAGTACTGTGTACTCCTTAGTACTCAGGAGTACTGTGCAGTCAGCTTTTTCATAAACCTAGCTAATGACCAGCTTACTATTACCTGGAATCATATATTAACAGAGAATCTGATGTGAAAAACCTCCAAGTCACCCAGAGGATTCCCTGACATGTCTGGGTTGCCTCTACCATTCAAAACAATGCTGTACAACTCTTTCAAGTGTCAGCACGGTGTGGTACTGAGTACAGCCAAGGAGTGGTCAATATTGACTCCAGTTTCCTCACCATAGTTGTCCTTTGTGTCTTAATAACGTAGTGTTCATCAGTAGGGTAATTCATAAAATTCTCCCAGAGACAATGTCTAATTTGGGGTCCTTCCCTTTGTCATGCATGACTACATACACTTAAAAAAAAAGGATATTTCCATGTTCTCTTGACATTAATATTGAGTTTGACTAAAGATGAGTCCTTGCCAAAAATAACAACTGTGAGCAATCTAGGCTATGAGCAGTGGGAATGCACATTGCTTTGGCTCACTGCTCAGTGCTCTTTGAGATGTTATCCAGCATGGAGGTTTCTCTGAAGGAAGAGAGGTTGAGGCCAAAATGAAAAATACTAGCAATTTATTTCTCCAAAACCAGAAAACAAAAATGCTCTTAAGGATTCCCTAGGAAATATGTCAGCTATTTTGGCTTAGTTTTACTACTTATACTAATGTTTCTTCTCCTGTCTCTTAAATAGAAGGATCCTTCTTCTATTTTCTTTTATATTTACACACAGCACCTCAACGGTAAATAAACATGGTATTAAATTTTGCATGCTAACCTACTGCCAATAAATTCATTTATATATAACTAACCTTTGTAGGAAGAATGGAAATTTACAAAGCTGAGAACTGTATACTCTCCCTGGAAGTAGTCAATCAATGGTGAAGTGAGTAAAAAGGATGTTAGGAATATTAGAAATTATATCTTATATTCCTAGGTATGCCCCTACATTTTTTTCTGGTTGAAATTTTGGCAGGCTCATTTTTCTACTCCTACACTAAAATATTCTGTGATTAAATAGAGATTTGGGAAACTAGAAGAGATAATGAAAAAAAAAAAAGGATGGGAGGCTTCCAGAGGAAGTTTGCAAAAACCAGGTCATCGCATGCATTATGGGAACACTAACAACATTTTCACACATCAGTTATAAGGCCAGAAAACAAACAACAAACAAATAAAAAGGGTGAAAGATCACAACAGAAATCAAAAAGTATTCTCTCTTGGTTATGTTTTTTTTCTCTCATAACTTACATAGTACACATTAAATTGTGTACTGATCGTGTAGTCAGTACAGTTTCTAAATCTTTATTTTCATCTCAGGAGACACGTACACACAAAAAGAACTTGGTTCACTATCCATACTATGCTCATGTGTAAGTATAAATATTTTTATTTAAGAGTTTATGAAGTTTTATTGTGGAATATAATTGATAATTTTTATTTCTATCAGTTGACTATGGTTGACTATGATTGGTTAAATAAGGTTGACTATGGATATGTCACCTTACTAGAGAAAAATTATTGTTTCTTATAATGAACCTTGTTGTGAGCAATCATAAGTATCTTTTGCCACAACTACCATAGCAAAAGATTTGTGTTAAAATTGCCTAAAGTTTCTTTTACTATATTTTAACAGTAATGACATGCCTTCATCTCTCCAATGAAACTGCCAGTATGGGGAGAGACCTGCCTGGTATTATGGTCTTGACTTGAGTATGACAAAAGGCAACAAAGGCAGCTGGATACACTGTAATTCCAAGACAGAAGACAGTCCACGTATGCAGCTGACCTCCCCCAGTCAGTCTAGTGCTTACCTAACCAACAAATCAGCAGCACTCCTTTGCTTTGTTACTATGGAACAGAGTCTGCAATTTTCAGTCATTAGAAACCTCACTTTTCTCCTCCCTGAACGTCACCCTCCAGTGCTGAACCCTGTGCTCAATTAATCAGATTTTCTACTTGGCAGTAGAACTTTGTCACTCAACACTCAATCTCTGGTCTTATTGTCTTTACTTTTCCTTGAGGGGCAGAATAATATCTGCCAAAAAAATCTCTGAAAAGGGCACTAAACCTCAAGGCCATGGTAAAGGCTGAAGAGACTGTGAGAAATTTGCAGCTTCTAAAGGATAAATACAAAATGTCATTACTGCTCTAGAATAATTCCCACTTTCTAATTCATCACAGTATCTTGCAATAGAGTATTAAATTATTAAGAAGAAATTTAATTGTGTTGAGAATTTATGAGGAACACCAAGACTACCCATGTATATTCTTCTATATGCCATGTGCAACCAATTTTAACCCCCATGATGATTTTCTCTGCAAGCAGTTCTCTTTCCAAAGTTAAATAATCTACACAGACAAACTGAAAATTATCATTATGACTACACAGTGGACTGAATCCTCCAGAGTCAGTATTTTAATTTTTCTTCCCTTCTCCTTAGGAGACAAAAAATAAAAGATGAGAGGGATTTGTGCTAATAGTGACTAGCAGTTACTGAGCAACATAATAGGGGCTAGGTGCTGTCCTGAGCACTTTATATAGTTATCTTGTTTAATCGTCAGAACACTGGCGTAATATAATTAAGTTTTGGTTCTCATATAGGTCATTATATGAAGCCCATAATGCAAATGTAATTTTTTTTGTAATCGGCTATTTTCCCAAATATTTTATCTTAAACAAGAGCATGATACAAATACAATTTATGAAATGCCACATTTTATATTGACAGTGAGAATGACCACGATGGTGGCATTTGCAAAGCTTTTTCATAAATTTATTTGTTTATAATTTATTTCTCAAATACTTGTTAATTGTCTGCACAAGCCAAGCTCCATGCATAGACTTGTGAACAAGACAAACATGGTCTCTTATCCTCCTAAAGCTTTTCTGGCCATAAAGAGAATACAGAAATGGCTATAATTATGTGTGCTATGAGAGGAACATATGAGATGTGGAAATATATGTGGGGTGGGGGAACTAACTCATTTTGAGGGTCAGAGAAGGTTCTTATCAGGAAGAGGCATTTAAACAGAAAACTAAAAGACAGAAGTGACTGGCTGAAGCTCTGTTTTGCAAGGACAAAAGGGCAATAGTTGAGATAGGAATTGGAAACAAAGACAGGAACCAGTATGTGTAAGTCTTCTCAAACTAGTACTTAAAAGACTGAGATTTATCCTAAGGGAATGCAGAAATGAAAACAACCTTAATATGGTAAAAAAATAATTAATCATCATTAATTAATCAGCAGAGTTTTCACAATGTTGACCTAGGTACCCAGAGGAGAAATATTGATTCAACCCACATTCCAAAGCTCAGCACTGACCATAATCTCTGGCTATGACCACTCTCCTGATTAGATCTTCCTCTTCTAACCACAATTTCAGAGTGTAGAGGCTCAGAAAATTGAATCGCAACTATTCATTTTAGATTTCCCATTTTTAATGCTTCTTTAGAGAGTTATGCTTTCTCCAGTTTGAATACCTGAATCATCAGGTTTTCCCAAGTGAAAATCTTATAGCAGGCAATTTCTCTTCCTACACCACTCATCAGTCCTTTATTTGGTCATGTTCTTGTTCAGGGGTCAGAAAACTTTGTAAAGGGCCGGAGAGTAAATGCTTTGGGCATTGTCATCCATATGATCTCAATTCTGACACCGTAGCAGAAGCAGCCATAGACAGTGGGCAGATAAATAGATACAGCTTTGTGCCAATAAAACTTTATTTGTGAAAACAGGCTGCCAAACTTGGGCAGTAGTTTGCAAACCCCTACTCTTGACTAATTTATCTGTCCCCAGGCTATGTAGGTTCTCTCAATATGTTTCTCTTCAGAGCACCCTTACAGGCAGTATACCCTACCATATTTCAGACTTCATTGTTCCTATACAATTTACCCCTATAGGAGTCATCTTGCCAGTGTTGTAAATAGTGGATTAATATTTGAGAACAGGATGGTTATTATTGGGTTGACTGTGCTTTCGCACTATTATGCATGACATAGCCCCAAATTTCTATCCAATCAAGATTTTGTGGCAGACTCCCTATCTAGTGTCTAATTGTCTTTGGCTCTGGCTTTTGCTTTCCATCCCAGAGACAATCTTTAACTCTAGTTCCCATGGTTTCTCAATCTTCTTCAATTTATTCAATTACCTATGGTTGGTTGAATAAAGTATTGCCTTTAGCTGTTCTTTCTGAAAAAGATAATATAGGTATGTTATGTATGTAAATTTTGGTATTTTACCTTAAGTTGGCAAGTATTTTCCCTAAGAATTTTGAAACTACTATTTTTTGTTTATTTTTTCTAGGTCTGCCTATAGTATGAAGTCTTAATCTGATTGCATTTGGATTAAGCTGCGGCCTCTCTAGGAACTGTAACAAACTTCACTGCATCCCAGAAGGCAATTCCTAATGCTTCAGCCCCAGACCATTGGTACCCCAGAAAATTCCTCTCCCATACAGTGGACTATATCCACACCCTCTCTGATGAAGCTTGAAAGTCAGCCTCCTGGATGAGATGGAGAGGTTGAGGCCCTTCCAAATTTGTTCCTTCCTTGAATACTCTCCTTTATCTTAAAAGTAGTATAGTCTCCCTTTATCCTTAAAAGTAGTAGAGTCTCCCTTTATCCTTAAAAGTAGTAGAGTCTCCCTTTATCCTTAAAAGTAGTAGAGTCTCCCTATGTTTGCTATTCCTATGATCTTTGGAGTCCTCTTTTACATGTTTTTGTAGTTAACCTCCTTTAGCTAGTTAATACAATTTTATATCAGGGGTCAGCAGACTACGGCCCATAGGCCAAATCCTGACTGCTACCCATTTTGTAAATAAAATTTTACTGGAACACAGCCATTCTCATTTATTTGCACATTGTTCATAGCTGCTTTTACTCCACAAGGGCAGAGTTGAATTGAGCGGTAGTAGTTGAAATTGAGAAGCTGAAAAACAACACAGAACTTATGGCTTGCAAAGTCTAAATATGTACTCTATAACCTCTTGCAGAAAATGTTTGCCTATCCATTCTTTATACTAAACTTTCCCTGTTCAAATTACTAGTGACTTCCATCTCTGGCATAGATTTGGCAACAATAGTCAACCTAAGAGAGAGAACTTCTGCCAATGGAAATAATCAATGAACAATCTAGGAATAGAAAAGAGTTTTATTAAGTCAAACTGAGGACTATAACCCAGGAGATACAGATTCAAGAAGTACTCGAATTGTGTTCCACTGGGCTACAAAATGGGGGAGGCTTATATAGGCAAAACCCACAAAATTACGTCAGTGGTTTGTAAAGAATTATAATCGGAGCTTGCAAGAAATAAGCGTGCTTGTTAAGTAAGGATTGGTTGAAGTCTGAAATGGTTGCATAGTTATAAGGGGAGACCTTGAGACCATAAGATTGCAACTGGTAGCTGCTAGCGGATATTCTTTTGAGAATGACTGGTCATGCCCTTGACTCTGATAAATTCAGAAAATTCAAATTCTCAGTGATGCAGAAAATTGTCTGAAACCACATCCACAATGACTACCCGGCTCCATTTTGGATACCTGAACCACAGTTATTATTCCCTTTTGATTTTTAAATGCATTTTTAATACAATAGTTATACAGCAGATGTACAATGCATGCTTGACAGGCTGTGAGACAGTCTGCTCTAGTTAGAATAAAATTCACCCCAAATCACGTAGAAGACAGAATACCTCAATATGTGAAAATTTCTTCCATCACTTCAAAGATGAGATATTTTAGAATGGTTTGGTCATACCCTTGGATATGTCAATAGGAAATGGATACTAGTAATCCATAAAATGCAGCAACATCACAATGAATCAAGCTATCTCTCTCCAGTGATACTGCTTAGACTGTGCCAGCTAAACAGAGTGAATCACTAATCTTGACAGAAAATTTTGTATGCTTGATAGTATACTTGTTACCATATACTGCAATAACTCATTTAACTCTTATGACAGCCTTTGAAGTGAGTAGATACTGTTTTCATTTTATATGAAAGGAAAGTGAGATGAATTATATAACCAAGTATAAGTGAAACAACACGTAAAACATTGACCAGCTTAAACTGGTTTTGCCTCTTTAATTAGGTTGTTGATTATTCACATTGAAATAGCACCAGCTTAAACTGGTTTTGCTTTCTTAAAACAGGTTGTTGATTAAGCAAACCTTTAGTTATTTTTTCAGAGACAGCACTGTGCATGTGCAAGATGGAAACCCAACTCTCCAGGATGACCCTGGAACCAAGAATCTTCAGTCTACAGAACTTAAAGAATAGAAATGTTGCCACCAGAGCCCTTTATGAAGTGAGAAGTCCTTCAATGAGGGTAATATGGCTTCCAGCAGCAGGAATAACTTATATGGACTAATTCATGACTAGCCAATCAGCTTCCAAGTTCTAACTCTGAATCTAGGAGACAGATTTGAGAGCCTTGCCTCCTACCTCCTTGCCTGTCCACCTCACAATATAGCTCTTCCTTTTCTCAAAAGCTGATGCCACAGTATTTGCTTCCATGAATGTTAGGCAGTGAGCCCTTGCTTGGAACATAAACAAGTATATACCTATACTTAAAGCAAGTATAAGAGTAGGACTGAACTCATTGCTTTTTAACTCAAAGAGTGAAGTGTTATCTACCACAAGAATTTTGCCTTCCATATTTCCTTTGATTATTTCCCCCCCATTGGCATAGCCTAATATGACCTGATAATAAAGACCGATATGTAAATTTATTTTCCAAAATGAGCACCTCCATATCTTATATAAAAATAAGGCAATTTAAAGGAAATTCATGAATTCTTCAGATCAGAATGTAATAGGTTCCTAAGTAAAATGTATTTACTGTCAACTCAGTTCTCTAATAAGCATTGAATAAGTTTCTTAGAATGCTCAATGTGAAACTGAAAAATAAATACTATAGTATATGGTCCATGTTGTAAGGCAGTTTACAATCTGATGATGCTACTTCTGGGGTGTTCTCCAACATCAACAACAATTCTCGTCTGCCAGACACCAACTTTGTGTTCAACAACTTCACTCAATTCTGACTAACTACCTAGAGTTAGCACAGACCCCACAGTTTAAGGGTTCAGTATCACAGGATTGACCCCCCACTTCAGACACCAATCACAAATCCTGGGCCACCCAAATTTCTGGTCAACTGACTGTAAGTCGATAGTCCCTAGGACCACCTCCTCAGATTCAATAATTTGCTATGGAACTCACAGGACTCAGAAAATCACATTTCTTACTTACAAGTCAAGAGTAGCCAGATGGAAGATATGAATAGGGCAAAGTATAGGAGGGGAAGTGGGAGCTTACATGTCCTCTCTGGGCACACTGCCATCCCAGTACCATGAGTCCATCACCCCAGAACTCATTAAACCTGCTTATTCAAGAGTTTTATAGAGCTTAATCTCCAGTCCCTCCCCCTCCATTAGACTATACAGGGGCCCCACCTTAAGTCACATCATTAGCATAAACTTAGTGTGGTCTGAAGGGGTGCATTATGAATAACAAAACTCCTGTCACTAGGAAAATTCCAAGGCCAGGGGCAAAGACCAAATATATTTTGTATTATAGCATACTACGTATGTGTATTATGTCTATATTCTGACTTAGAGGTCTTTTGACCCTTCCTTAATGTAGAGGTCATTTTTATGTTTTAAATATACCAGTAGGAAACCCAGTATCCTGGGCTAAATGTTTGATTGTGAGGATAATAATTTGGCACCTTAAAAAAAAGCTAAAATTATGTTATTAAGTCAATTATAATACATTAAACAATAAATGTAAATGTTAATAATTTTAAAAGAGATAATGTTATTAATTTGTCTGACCTCACCTTCTAGATCTCAATGTTTTACATGATACAAATACAATTTATGAATTATTTAGTTAACTATGTTTTAAAAGTAATTTCAGTGGTATTTCCTACTAAACATAGTCTCACCTCCTATCTTCAGGTTATTGAATTTGTCCCACCTATGTGCTGCAGAAGATAACAACCTATTCACAAAAAGGCTAGGCTTCTTCAAGTATTTCTAATTAACACGTAAGTATAAACCAGGAAAAAATGTCCCAAGGAAAATATGATTCAAATAAATATTTGAAAAATATATTCTCAAGGAATATATATATCTGACATATAGTAAGAGCCCACAATAAGTGGAATAGATGAGTACATTAAGTTTTACATTCATAAGGAAAAAAAAAACACAGCCATATTTTCACTAAAAGACATTTAATTTCCATTTTGGTACATTATATTTAGTAAGGGCTGTAATTATTAACTCAGACATTTTCTGTGAAATAAAACATTCTAGAATGATATAGATTATTGAATGAAGAAGGAAAAAAATAGTAAAACATTCAACACAGGGATATGCTTATATGTTTCTGATAATTATAATAATCTAATTGACTTCTTCCCCCACCCTCACAGGAGGGTGCCAATTAAAATAAACTACAATTTTGCTATTCAGTCTTTAGCATCAGGCAGATGATATTTGAGTTTGTGAACTGTTTTCTCAATGTGTTTTCCAATTAACTTCAATGGGAATGATTTACAGAAAATCCCTGGGGTTCTCTATGAAAGGAAAAGTCAGACAGGCTACTAGAGGGGAAGGAGCTTTTTATTTGTGCTCTAAAGCTCACCTGTGGGCTACTCTGGTGAAAAACTGGTGTCAGTGGAAACATTTAACTATTAAGGTTAACCCCACTCCCCATCCCCGCCCCAGAGTTTCTTTGTAGTGATTACCAAGGTCAAAGAGATGAACAATAACCAAGACAAAGGGAAACTGGGTACAATCCTATGGGGATCTATTCTGCTAAGAGGCTGAGAAAATGTATACAATTCCACACAAATTAAAAAGGATTTGGAGGGCTCAAATTAGAGAAATGTGTAAGACTTTCTGAGGCAGGACATTTAAAACGGACTATTCTATCAGATACGGGGCAAATCATTTGTCAAAATTAAATATCTGCTTAATTTCTTAATATATTTTATTATATATACTCACAGTCGAGTTCAGTTGTGTGTTTCAGCCATCAGGATTAGCTAATAAGTAATTACAAATATTAACCCAAGAGGCCAACATTGACTATGAAGTAAAACAACAGAAAACATTCATTTATAGAAATTTTGATTATTGTATAATATCAATGAGGTAAATTCATATATTCACATCAACTTGAGACGGAGATAATATTTTTGTGTTAGTTCACACCAAATACTAGATTATTGAAACCCTTAAGATAATTCTGAATATTAACCAATTAATGAATGTTTATTCACTCAAGAAATAGTATTAAGAATTATTGCGAGCCACACATTTACTGGACATTGGGGAGGCAGAAGACCCTTGCTTTCAATTTTGCATGTTATAAGAAATGATTAAAACATTGCAAAAAATAAAAATAACAGAAATTGATGATAAAAAGGAATAAGAAAATTTAATCTATAACATCAAATCTGGTTCTTGGAAATGTTCAATAAATTATACTGTTTTTTAAAAGTCTTTAAAAAACAGATATTTCCTTTGTTTATCCATCCTAGATAGAGTTAAAACATGGCAAATATGACAACTTATTTTTAGAGTCCAGCTTTAACTTCAGACAAAACTAAATTAGAAAAGTGAAAAAATAACTCTAAGAAAATCTAACCTGTGAATATAAATACAAATATTTCAAAGTAAAAAATATAACAAATAAATACAGGAGTCTTAAAGTAATTATACCTTTTGACCAACCAGAGTTCACCTCTGATATTAAGGAAAGGTAACATTAAAAAAAAATCTAACCGTAATTCAATGTATTAACCACACTGGGAATATATCAATTAAAAAACTCCTTCCCTAAGGCACTTCTACCAAAATCCATAATATTATCTCAGATCCAGTTAAAATAAAGACTTTTAAGAATTGTTACCATTAACCAACTCTTAGCTAGTTAGAGGAAGACAACAACTCCTTAGTTTTGTAAAGGGAATCATCCAAAAACTTCATCACACTAATAATGAAACTTCTGAAGCACTCTCATTAAGTTGGGAACAAGAGAAGGGTGCCCTCTTTCAGTCTCTATTCAGCATTGTCTTGTAGGATCTCGTCATAAAATAAAGAAATAAAATGTTACACATATTTGTAATAAATCATCCACACATGAATTTTTCAAAAAAAGGTATATTTTTTATTCCAAGAGCTGGCATAATCAGTTATGATATAAAGAATTTATAAGAAAGTCCTATAAGGTATCTAGGACCAGAACACAACAATTTTCACATAAATGCCAGCTATGGTCAATAGTTGTGGGAAGAAGGGGGTCTATTCATAAAAACAAATGATGATTTTTAGCTTTTCATTCTATGTTTGTACTATATTAGTCTTAAAATACACACAATACATACATATACATATATATATAGGTGTATATGTATATATCACTCATGTAAGAAATCAGTCTGGCTGCTGTGTGGAAAACAAAAAAGAAGGAGAGAAAATGAAGACAAAGAGATTATTAGATGGTTGTTTTAGAAGCCCATGGATTGGACTAAAGTGAAGACATGACAAGAGAGACAAGTAGATATGTTTTACTGTCAAATTAGAATTTACATTTTTTATATGGATGATAAGCACAAATGAATTATTAAAGATAACTTGTGGGGCTTCCCTGGTGGCGCAGTGGTTGAGAGTCTGCCTGCCGGTGCAGGGGACACAGGTTCGAGCCCTGGTCTGGGAGGATCCCACATGCCGCGGAGCAACTGGTACCGTGAGCTACAACTGCTGAGCCTGCGCGTCTGGAGCCTGTGCTCCGCTACAAGAGAGGCCGCGATAGTGAGAGGCCCGCGCACCGCGATGAGGAGTGGCCCCTGCTCGCAGCAGCTGGAGAAAGCCTTCGCGGGGAAACGAAGACCCAACACAGCCAAAAATAAATAAATAAATTTAAATTTAAAGTGGAAAGCAGTGGGTGAATTTTAGTATTCTTTCAGATTTAAAGAAAAGTTATTGTTATTGAATAGAGAACGATTTTTTTAATAAGCGTGGCTAATGTGGCACTCTCTAAAGAGAAGTAAGTCTCATAAAAATTATATTTGTTAGCTGTCAGCTTTTAAAGAATAAAAGTTCTTTGGAGGCAGGAATTTCACTCCTTTTTGTAATGCTCTCAGTTTTCCTTAGTAATTTTTTTCTCAGAATTTCAAACCAAATTATTTAAGGAGGATTCCATTATAGATAGATAGATAGATAGATAGATAGATAGATAGATAGATAGATAGATAGATAGATAGATGATAGATAGATAGATATAACCATGAATATTGTCCTGGAAGACAGAGATATGGAAGAAACATGGATTATAGTCCTATTTTTACTGTTATTTAATCACATGTCCTTCCCAAAATCAATATGTCTGGAAGGCAGTTTTCTCATTTCTAAAGGCTTTGAATAGTTAGCTGGCTTCTAAAATTCCTTTCATATCTAAAAGCCTCTAATCATTTATTCAAGAAATTGCTTGCTAAGTACATGAATTTTACCAACTTTAAAAAAATGATTTAGAGATCAAAATTATTATAGTCTTTGTTATAATCAATATCCTACTTTGTGTATATTATCAATCACGCTATTCTTTCTGAATTATTTAAATTCTATCTTGGTTATTAAAATCTACTCAACTTTTAAAAGATTTTTTGGATCACTTACATGAGTATATGAGTGTTTCCACCCATGATTTGTTAGTATAAATTCTAGATAAGAGCAGAATCTATTATAATATATATAGGGAATCCCATTTCCCAGTGTAGTTTTCTTAATGAAAAATTTTTTTACATATTAAGAAATTAAATATGCTGTACAAAATGGAGCATAGTTTACTTATATTAAATACCAAAGTACAAAATATGAGATATGAGAAATAAAATATGAGATATCATATTTGTATATGATATCTGTAATAATTAGAGTGGTTATTATTTTCTCAATTAAATTGTATTTCTTAAATCTATAGTATAATGAACATGTAGATGTATAATTCTTTGACTGCTTTATAGAATATACTTGTATGTCCAAGAGAATTATGTATGCTACAATAATACATCCTACTTTATGGGGACTTTTTGCCAAAAGACAAAGTTTATGAAACAAAAATCTGGAACAACTTCTTAAAATTTTGTTTTGAATGAGATAATATATAATTAGATGAAAGATAACTGGAAGTCAAATAATGTGGAGGGGTTAGGAATCAGAAACTTCCACTTTTTAACTTTCTCCTCTGTTAAGGATTTCTTGGTTATTTAATCTGTGAAACTGGGCCATGGTTATTTCATCTATAAAATCGGAATACTAATATTTATTTTGATTACTTCACAATGTCATTTTGAAGAATATAAGAGTTAATAGATTGAAAGGCATTATGGAAAAACTTAAAATGTTATGCAAATTGAAATCAAATGCTTAACTGTTATTGGCATATCGCAAACAATTCAGATGAACTCTAGTAGATTTGGGTGATACATATTTATTTTAAATCTACTTAAACTATTTTGTTCCTTATTATCGTTAATGGATTAAAAAACATGAAATATTAGTTTCTTACTGAGTTGTTTGAATTTACAGCAATTTGCATTTGTATAACAAGTCATTCCAAAATTTATATCATTATATATATATATATAAATAAAGTTCTGAATATTAACTGTAACATTAGGTAAAATGTATACCAGAAAGTCTGTCACAATTTATTTCTGCATATACTTTATGCTAAAAAATGATCTACATGCTAAATGTCAGAGTAATTATTTCCAAAGACTTCAGTTTTCTTGTAAAAACATCCTTCTGAGCTTGTGTATGTAAGTTCCAAAAGGGACAAAACATCGTCTCTAATACTTAAGATCTCAGATAAATATTTTATATTACTATTTTTCATTGTTATTAGGGCCCATCCCTACCTCCATGCTTACAGTTGAGATAGGCTGGCTTATTATATATTTTTCTCTTTGTCAACTGTGGTCTGTTTTTTATTTATTTTTCCACAAAAACTCATTATTAGATAGGAGCAAGATGTTTCTGTAGTATTTATCACAATTTTAATATGACATAGATAAAGGGCTCTTTTCATGGTTGTAATATTAGGGTATATGCCTCATTTACCCCATTTTTTACAGCACTATACTTAAAAAATATTTTAAATACTTTATCTTCTCATAATAAATCAGCTTTTTATATTTTTACTATAAAAATTTAAATATAAAACTGTATACAAAGTAAGATGGCACTCATGTACCTATGCTGAAAATAAACAAATGTTTACAATTTGCCATATTTGCTGCAGCTATTAAAAAAAAGATATTCAGCATTAGAGATTCTGATAAAGACCCACACCATTCCTTCACACCCATTAGTTCCCAGAAATTAGTAATATCCTAACATTTATATACTTTATAACTACGTGTGTTTTTGAACTTTTAACTCATTTGGTAACATTCTTAATTAAATATTCATATGATGTATTTTTAAACACATGCAAATGATACCACACAGTATACTTACTACTTAACAATTTCACATAATAACAGGGTTCTGAGTTATATACATGTTTAAACATGTAGAATAAGTTTATTTCAACTTTCCCTTATTATTCTTTCTTATATGAAATTTTATGTACTCCTGTTGCAGAGTGGGTGGTATCCATGTTTTCACTATTTCAAATAGTGATTCAGTTTTCATCCTGTGTGGTTTTTTGTGCATATATGTCTATAGCATACATCTAAAAGTAGCATTACTGGGGGTAAATAAACATTCTTAAGGTTTAATAGACATTATCAAATGATTCTCCCAAGTGGTTCTAAGAATAAACATGTCCTCAACAATATCTAACAAATCATTTTTTTTTTAACAAGCACTACAGCACTTGGTAGTTTTAGACATTTACATTTTTGCCAATCTGAGGAGTATGAAAACACACCTCATTGCTATTTTAATCTACATTTCTTTGACTAGAGAAGTGAATATTCTCTCCTGAGTTTACTGCTGATCCAGCTTTCCTCCTTTGAGAATTTTCAAGTTCTATGAGGAAACTTGTTGGATTTTTACTGGACTTGCTTTCAATTTAGAATTTTATTTGAACAGAATGTCCATCTTTATGATATTGAGACTTCCTATATATAGGCCATGCTATCTCTCCATTTATGGAGACTTTCTTTTATATATTTCAATAAACTTTTATCATTTTCTCTATAAAGTTCTTATATACCTTTTTAAAAAAGTGTATTTTTAGTTTTCTATTTATAGTTTCATTGCTCAAGCAAATGGTATATTTTTTATTATAGTTTAATGTTTGTTGCAGGTATAGGAATATAATTGCTTTCATTTTTTATCTAGCAGTTTTGTTGAACTATTATTAGATTTTCTTCCATGAGGGATAATTCTATATTTTTCTGATTTTGATGGGGAGGAATTTTTCCTAAAATCTCCTTGCTTTTTATGTCATCACTTATTTTTATAAAGGAGTTAATGACAGCTATTGGAGTACAGTTTTCCATTGACTGGACTCTACCAAAAGACCTAAGAACAGCTGCACCTCTCTCTCCATCTTTTCTCCATCTCAGACTCTCTCTCCATCCCAGATTACTGAAAGTAGGGAGCCTGGGCCAGTGTGTCTATTCAAGAGAGTCAAATTTTTCCTTATGCAAGATCTAAACAGAGCGTGGGTGATAAGATAGGAGTAAAAGCAGATTCTTTTTTTTTCTTTTTTTAAAATAAATTTATTTATTTATTTATTTCTATTTATTTATTTTTGGCTGTGTTGGGTCTTCGTTGCTGCGCATGGGCTTTCTCTTGTTGCGGTCAGCAGGGGCTACTCTTCATTGCGGTGTGTAGGCCTCTCATTGCGGTGGCTTCTCTTGTTGTGGAGCACGGGCTCTAGGCGTGCAGGCTTTAGTAGTTGTGGCACGTGGGATCAGTAGTTGTGGTTCGTGGGCTCCAGAGCACAGGCTCTCACTTTTAGTCATTAAAAACTTATCAGTAACAAAACAGGCATCTTTGACTTCTGTCAATCTCTTTGACTCTCCCAATTGATTCAAAAGTTGTACCTTCACAAACATGAAGAACACTAGAAATTAGTTAGAAAACTTTCCTGGAATTTTCTATTTAGAAATATCCCACCATCTGTCACTAATGAGCATTTTGTTTCTCCTTTTTGATCACTGTACATTTTGTTTTTTCTTGACTAAGACTTCCAGGTAAATGTTGAAGAAAAACAGTTAAAAGGATTTTCTACATCTTTTTCCTGACTTAAAAATGAATCTTATTGTTTTTCATTAAGTATGAGGTTACTACTATTTTTGGTAGCTAAACTTTACCTGTTTAAAAAAGTTCTTGTCATTTCCTGGTTTTCTAGGAAGTAATCAATTTTGAATACTGCTGAACTTTATCAAATCATTTGTGTTCATTTGTTGACATTGTCAAAAGGAAATTCTAGTTTAAATTTTTCATATGGGGAGTTACGTTAAGGGATACTCCAATGTTAAAGCAGCTTTGTATTCCTGGAATAAAGCCAGTCACCAGGATGTATTTTAAAATAATGGTTAGATTCAGTATATCAAATTTTTATTTAGAATATTTGTATCTATATTTATAATCAGGATTATCCTATGGTATCTCTTTGTACTGATTTAATTTATAATTATTTTTAGTTTATTGAATTTTTCTTTCTACTTGGATCCTTAAATTATCTAGAACAACATCCATTTTATTTGTGTATTTAATTGTGTTATTTATGTCAAATTTATTAGCATAATGTTATTCACAAGACAAATTGTTATTATATCTGTAGTCAATATTGTATTATTCATCTAATGTTTCTTTCTTTCTTCTCTGTCTTCCTCCTCTTTCTTGATCAGTCTTGCTAGAAATGTATAGATTTAATTAGTCTTTTCATAAAGCGTACTTTTTGTTTTGTTGGCCTTCTCTATTTTTCATGTATTTTTTATTTTTAAATGTTCTGCTCTTATACTTTCATTTCCTTTTTCTACATTAATGCATAATTCCACTTGTAACCTCTTGGTTTATGAAGGTAACTACTAATTATTGTCTTCTTAACATAGCACTATCTCTCCATAAATACTCCTTTATTTACCTAGTATGAGTTTAGAAATGTACTGCTTTGTGAGTGTTGACATTTCAAGTCTTTCATGGACTACTTCTGATTCACAAACAATGCAAAAATATATTTCCAAATGTCAAGTTTATGCAGGGATTTTTAAATTTTTATTCGATTGTATTTTTATTCATGGATATCAAAGAATGAGGTCTGAAACCAATAATACTGATTCTCTGATCATTATTAAGGTTTATATTTGCTTCATGATATAGAAATGGTTATTTTCTCTAAATATTCCAAAATATTTTAAAGCATATGCATTCTCTAATTAGCAGATCTGTGTATATATATCATTTTATATCTGTTCTATTAGGTCCTTGATGTTTGTTCTTCATTATTTTTCAATAACAGAAGCTGGTGTGTTAATGCTTTATACTATGATTACATATCTATTTATTTCTATTTGAAATTCTGTTATATATGTATTTTGTAGGGATACACAAGCTCAGCATTTTTATAACTTACTGGTTATTTATTTATTTCCTCTGACAACTTTAATTTGTTTGCATATAACTTCCATTATTGATGTCTGTGGATTTACTTCTATCAACATACTTTGTGCTATGTATTGTTACTATTTTCTTCTTTTCATCATTTGGATTAATCCAGTTTTATTTCCAGTTTTATTTATTCTCCTCCTACTCTACTGTTTTGATAATCATGCATTCAATTTCTTTTGGTGTTTATTTACATTAATTGTTCAACATGCATAATAACAACATCTAAACTTGATTAAAATTTTTATCTTTGCTCTGACTACATGGAATTCAGTATGCTTCAATCACCAATAACCATTTCCATCATCCATATTCTGTATAATGTGGATCATTATTATTATTATGAAATTAAAACTCATTTAGAAATAGCCTCTATTTGCCAATTTCTTTGTACAGCTTTATATACGGCATTGCACTAATTTATTTTCTACAATGAATATACGTGTCTAAGTAAAAACAATGAAACTGTTTCCATTGATGAAAAAGGTGGCAGTTTTAAAATATTCCCCCAAATTCTTCGATACTCCTTTTGTCCAGCTTAGTGGTCTATGTTCTTTTCCCTCAAATCTGAGCTCTGTGACGACTGCCCGATAGAATCCAGCAGAAATGGGGCTGTGTCAATTTCTAAGCCCAGGACTTAAAAAAAAATAAAGATAAAACAAAAAACAATAAAACCCCCAAAAACTGCAGCCTGTTTCTTGGAACACTTGCTCATGGAACCCAGCTATCATTCTGTGAGGAAGTTCAAGTAAACTTACAGAGGGGCCCAGAAGAACTAAGGAAAAGAACTAAGGTCCCTCTCCTTCAGCTCCTGTGAAGCTTCCCACAAACAGTCAAAAGCAATTTGTGAGCCACGTGAGTGAGTCATCCTAGAAAAGGATCCACTAGCCCCCAGTCAAGCGATCTCAGCTGACACTGTTTAGAGCTGACAAGAGCCTTCTTCTGTGAATCCTACAGCTATGACAGCCAAATAAATGACTGGTTTTGCTCTAAGGCAAAAACAACAACAACAAATACTGTTAAGGGAATTAAAAGACAACCTATAGACTGGGAAAAAACAATTTGAAAATCACATATCCAACAAAGGACTTATATTCAGAATATATAAAGAACACTCAAAACCATACAAAAACTAGTAACTATATTTTTTTAACAGAAAAAGGTAACAGACTTCAGTAAGCGAGATATATGGAAGGCAAATAGGCTCATGAAAAGATGTTCAACATGTTTGGTCATCAGGGGAATGCAAATTAGTCACAATGAGATACCACTATACAAGTGCTAGAATATCTAAAATAAAACATAATTAATTAATACATATGACAATTCCAAGTGCTGATGAGGAAGCAAAACAATTACTGTAGAAACTTTGATTTTGTTATCTTCTTCTTAAGAGTATTGATTTTGATTTTTATATAGGCAGTTAACTTATTGTACTCAAACTGTGTAACTTTGCCTCCCTATAATAGGCAGCAGCTCAAATTTTAGTATATTTCTCTTAGCCTTAGCTGAGTTGATTAGAGTCTTACCTATACCAAATGGTATAGGGGTCCTCCAGAGACTGGGGGAGAATTCAGACACAGAATTTGTGGCTCTACCTTTCTGACTCTCTCCTTCCTGGAATTTTTCTCTACAGATTTTCTATTGAGTTTTTCATCACCTCAAATGGTGCAGACTGGCATTCACCTTTGTTTAATAGCCAAATAAAAATTTAAAAATCATATTATAGCAATGCCTTCTTCAAAGTATTGACTTCCATCCATTATCTTCCAGCTTTTATTCATTCTTCAGATAATTTTTTTTTCTTTTTATATTTTGTCCTGCATTTATACTTGTTAACTGTGGGAGATTTGGTTTGCTAGGCACTATCTCAGCAATACTAGAAGTAAAACATCGGGGCTGCTTTTTTCCATAGCTCAGCCTTTCTCTCTTGAGTCAGATAATCTCATTGCTTTTTATGCCAAGTGTCTAAGTAACATAACATTTCCATCTAAAAGAATTGCATCTTTTTCAGCTAAGAAGATCTGTTAGATTCTAACATGTCTCTGCTTTGTATATTTTTAAATCTTTTAACAAATTACTTGAGGGATTTAAAAATTTTATATAAACTAAAACTTTTCTAGCTTATTTTCTGGCACTCCACATCATAAATGCTATCTTTGAGAAATCACTGCTCCTGGAATTCACTGTAAAATTTTATGCACTTCCACTTCTTTGGTGATTAATGTCTCTCTAGTTAAAATAATCTTACTGTCAACCTGATAAAAACCCATTTGTTCAGTTCAGATATAAGTACCCCACCAGCAAAAATATTTTTTCTCATACATGCCCCCAATGAATATTTATTCTTTCTTCAGTAGGAACTTTTCATATTGCTTGATGATTTGTAGTAAGTATGTCTGACTTCTTCAATAAATTGTCTCCTCCTTGAATAATTATTCATCTTTGTGCCCAATGGTACATAGTAGTGTTTGTGCTATACATCAAGTGTTTGATGAATGGATATTTCCACATGTATTCCGACACATTTCCTCCCACAAGTCTTTTAGCTAGATTTTTTTTTAAAATCTTCTTCCCAGACATGGCTGATGCCCTTTACTAGATACTCTGATATTTCAACTATTGGCTTGCAGTTTGCTATTCTGGCTCTGACATAATTTTTTTTTTCTTTGTTTATGTGCTTATGCACACACCTAGCCTCTGAAACTAACCAATACATGATTCTTCCCTGGCTCCTGATATATACCAATTCTTCTAACTTAGAACTCAGCTTGCTCTGATCCAACAAATTTTACTCATAATGTGGTTCAACACCTCCCTTATCCCTCCAAAAATAAGACAGGGCTCAAAGAACTTTGACACAATCATACCTCCAAGCATTCACAAAGAAAGAAATCCATAGCTTCTCTCAGCTTGTTACAGGGTGGTGTTATTAAGTCACCGAGGTGTATTAACAGGATTATAGTAATTACCATGCTCAGTCATGTTTACTCTCTCAGTGGTTTACTGATGTTCACACAGCCAGATAGTTTCTAATTTTTGGTTGGTGTTCATCAGAGGTATTAATTGAATAATCAATGCTTTTAATGAAACAGGCCTGCCTTTGTGTCATGTGAATTAACATCTAGAATGTAAAAAGAATCATAGATACCTAAATCTCTGGGTGGAGAATTACTCCTATGGTAGAAAATAATTCACCTGAAAAATTTGAGCAATAAAGTAATCTATCTTCCATTAAGTCATTTGAAGGAATTGTTGTCAGTAACACAAACGGACCTTCTCAGTACAGTTTGGGTAGTAGAGTCTGGGTAAGCAGGAAAAGACTCTAGTATACTTCAGACTGGGAAGATGCCAGAACAGCTGGCAGGACTGAGTTGGTGCCTTGAGGCAGGAGAGTCAGCTAATATAAGAGCTGTCTAGTCCACAGAGTGTAAGTCCATCAGATAGGAGTAAGTTGAAGAAGTAAATTGATTGCAAATATGGTCCTAACTACTCCTCATCTTTGTCCACATATGTTACAATGTGACTTGGTAGCTCTTGCTACTAAGAGGTAGGGCTGTTTACCTACCCATTCCATCTGAAATGGCCCTGTAATTACCTTTGGATAATAAAATATGGCAGAAGTAATCATTTTCCAGTTCTGAATTCAGTCCCTAAGAGAGTGCATGTGCTTCTCCTCACTTTCTAGGAAAGCTGACAAGCCACTATGACAACAACAGGCTAACCAACTGGAGGATTAAAAAAAAAAAGAAAAAGCAAAAACAAACAAAAAACCATATGACCCAGTCACCCCTGGACCCTAGACAATAGCCACTGAAACTCCAGAACTCTGAGGCCAACCTAGACAAGCCATCCCCTCAGTCATCCTGCCAGCAGACCACAGATGTATGAATGAGCCTAAACAAAATAAACCAAGCCTGGCCCAGATTAGCATAGACTACTAGTTGATCTGAATAATTGGAAATTAATTAATTAATTGGTATTCTATTAAAGTTTATGATTGTTTTACATTAAAATAATTAAACAACTTAATAAGACATATTAAGATATAGAAGAAAGGAAGAAAGGTACTATACATCTAGGCAGAATTTGGAATTTCCAGGTAACATCTAATAAACAAGACGTAAGGCTTTTAATAATGGACCAAAATTTTTCCTCTTTGTCGTGTTTAATTTACTTAATCAGTAGAGGGAGTTCCGGTGTTAAAGGTTGTCATATGCCTGCTAGTGGAGACCTGACTACTTGGGCAAGTCCAGTTACATTTGATAAGGTGAGTCTTTGAGGACAGTTTACAGATGTGGAAGCCTAGATCCACACCAAATTCACGCCGCAGGGCTGGTGGAGGCAGGTTACCTTACTGGGTTATTAATCTAAAGAATTACAGTGATAGTGGGGAGAATATATAATATGGTAAAGAAGCAAATCTGGCATACCTCAGGTTGGAAGTGTTGATTGAGACGGTTACTTAAACTGGTAAGAACATCAACTAAGGATTTCGAAGAATGTAGTGAATATAATAAAGAGAAGAGCAGATTCAGGAACTGGGTCTACATGCATTGAAAACTTTCTGGGTTTCTTTTACTGTTAACCACATGTGCATGGAACCAAAAATTTCACAAGATTTTAAAATAAAGGCATATATTGAATAAGGTATAATTAATGATAATGAAGTAGGCAAAGCTAACAGAAATTCTTTTAGTGTGATAAAATTTTATAAATAAAGATCAAACTCAAGATAATTGTAGAATATTGTCCTTCACATGAAGATAAGATTTGCTAACTTTGCATAGTACCACATGTGAGTTGAATTGATTCACAGCAGTGATGATGGTTTTATATGATTCACTTAGATGTATCTATTTGGTGTTCCTTTCAATACATGTTATATATTAGCAGTGTGAGCTGGTCATTGTTAAGGAACTCTTTCTGACTATGGGATGGTTCTCCTCCTTGCTAGCCATGCAGCAAATCTTACTACTTCTCCTCTCAGCTCTTTCTTGCCAATAATGAGATTGGCACCATCTCCAATATTCATACACATTTCAGTATATCTCTGTTTCCATAGAAATTATTCCAGTCTTCTTTCTTATCTGAAAGGAAGAGAAATGTTACTTCCTACAAAAGAAAAAATATCTACCTTTACTCTATATCCTATTATTTTCATGACTCCTGATAAAATGGATTTTTTTAACTCTACTATTTCTTTTTTCATCACCTTCAAATGTGCAGCATAATGTAGGTGAGGGAGAGAGATTATGTCATTTGCAAACTAAATACCACTGGAAAGTAATTTAATATTTATGAATCTCCCTTTTCATGTATAAATGGGGAAAGGTGATAATGTCTACCTGACATGATTGCCTTCTATCAGTCAGAGAAGAAACCCTACAGGAAAAGGATGGCACACTCAAATGAAGTAACTAAGGAGAATGTAATGAGGAACATAAATTCCTGTAAATTTACATTCTTGTAAATACATTTGCAAGAATGTAGGCAGAGTAAGGGGAAACCAAGAAGAAATGATGTCACTTAAAGGCTAACAAAAGCAGGATGTTACCACACTGAGAGTGAAAGTGAGAGAGCAGTTACTGAACCCAAACTTAGAGCTCGGAACAACTCTCCACGTTTACAGCTCTCACCAGGTATCACCTGTTTTCTTTCATAGTCCATTCGGCCAAGGGCTGGGGATGGGGAAAGAACTACTTCTCACAGCTGCTAATCTCTAGGTAACTCACCATCTCTCGTTTTGTTCCCTAACTCTACTCAGATGTCTGTAAATATTCACTTCATTAATATCTCTTCCTGTGAAATGTCTGGGGGTAAATTCTGTAAATAAAATGTATTATTATATGTTTGAGGATATTTCTACTTTACTTGTTCTTATCTATTTGAAGCATTTTTTTTTTTCATGGCTTCTAGACTTTCTTTATCCTGTTTTGGTTTTATTCTACATTAGCTTTTCTATATATAGCCAATTAAATTGACAAGATGATCCTAAAGTTTATATGGAGATGCAAAGGGCCAAGAAGAGTCAAAGCAATAATATTGAGGGGAAGGAACAAATTTAGAAGACATAATAGATGCCATATCTTTTTAAAAGCTACAATAATAAAAACAGTGTGATACTAGCACAAAGATGGGCAGATAGACCACAAAAACAGAAACTAAATTCTATAAATAGACCTATGTATAAAGTGGTCACTGAATTTATGACAAAGTTTTCATTAAAACACAGTAGAGAGAGACTACTCTGTTTACAATAAATCATATTTAATATTTCATCATAATAGCTATAATATAAATATTGCAATAATTATAAACTGTATATATAACTTATATAAATATATAATATTTAAAAGCATAAATTATACATATAAAATTATAACACTTTCATAATTAATATTTTATTAATTTTTATTAATAGTTTAATAAATAATACTTATGTGGAAAAAGAACCTGGACCTATCTTACAGAACATGACAAAAAATAAATTTCATATTAAATATAAATATAAAAGGTTAAAAAGTTTAAAAGCTTGCACTTAAATCAATGAAGTTAGAACACTACCTCACCCCATAGACAAAAATAAACTCAAAATGACTTAAGGACTTAAATATAAGACATGACACCCTAAAACTCCTAGAAAAGAACATAGACAAAATATTTTCTGACATAAATCATAGCAGTGTTTTCTTAAGTCAGTCCTCCAAGGCAAAAGAAATAGAAGCGAAAATAAACAAATGGGACCTAATCATACTTATAAGCTTTTGCACAGCAAAGGAAACCATAAACAAAACGAAAAGACAGCATACAGAATGGTAGAAAATATTTGCAAATGATGCAACGGGCAAGGGCTTAATTTCCAAAATATACGAACAGCTCATATAGCTCAATAACAAAAAGCAAACAACCCAATCAAAAAATGGGCAGAAGACCTAAACAGACATTTCTCCAAAGACATACAGATGGCCAACAGGCAAATGAAAAGATGCTTAACATCACTAATTATTAGAGAAATGCAAATCAAAACTACAATAAGGTGTCACCTCACACCAGTCAGAATGTCCATCATCAAAAAGTCTACAAATAATAAATGCTGGAGAGGGTGTGGAGAAAAGAGAACTGTCCTACATTGTTGGTGGAAATGTAAATTGGTACAGCCACTATGGAGAAGAGTATGGAGGTTCCTTAAACTAAAATTAGAGCTACCATATGATTCTGTAATCCCACTCCAGGGCATATACCCGGAAAAGACCAAAACTTTAATTCGAAAAGATACATGCACCCCAATGTTCATAGCAGCAATATTTACGATAGCCAAGACATGGAAGCACACTAAATATCCATCGACAGATGAACGAATAAAGAAGATGTGGTATATATACACAATGGAATATTTGCCATAAAAAGAATGAAATAATGCCATTTGCAGCAACATGGATGGACCTAGAGATTATCATACTAAGTGAAGTAAGTCAGACAGGGAAAGACAAATATCATATGATATAACGTATATGTGGAATCTAAAAAAAAAAAAAAAATGATACCAATGAACTTATTTACAAAACAGAAACAGACCACAGACATAGAAAATAAACTTATGGTTATCCAAGAGGAAAGGGAGGGGGGATAAATTAGGAGTATAGGATTAACAGATTACCACTACTATAAACAACAAGGACCTATTAAATAGTACAGGGAACTATATTCAGTATCTTGTAACAACTTATAATGGAAAAGAATCTGAAAAAGGTATCTCTCTCTCTCTCCATATACATATAAACTAAATCACTTTGCTGTATATCTAAAGCTAACACATTGTAAATCAACTATACTTCAATTTTTAAAAAGTTTTTAAAATTAAATATAATTTAAAAAACTTTAAAACATAGGAGACTATCCTTATATCCTTAGCCAAGACAAAATATTCTTAAACAAGATTCAAAAAGCACCAACCTTCAGCAAAACAAATAAGATTGACTTCATCAAAATTAATTTCTGTTCATCAAAACACAGTTAAAGAAAATTCAACCTAAATGTAGATTTGGAGGGAATATTTGTAATACAGATATCCAACAAAAAATTCAAAACATCCAGAACTTTCTAGCTAATCCTCCAGAATATATAAAGAACTCCTACAAACCAAGAAAAAGATAATAACCAACTCCTCCCCCCTCAGAATCATATGGTTTTTGCTTCTGTGAGAAGAATTAAGTTGGGAATGAGAGTTATGCTGGTTTTTAACACCTCCTTTAAATGTATAATTGACTTTTAAGCTAAAAGTTTCAAGAGAAGGAAATTTTAAGTTTAAACATGCTTTTATGGTCATCTTTCTTTCTTTTTTTTTTTTTTGTCTTCTGATAGCACTTAAGTCATCCAGGCCTACTTACAGCAGTTTTCTTCTGTACTTAGAACTCTCACAAAGATGGAACACAGCTACTTGCAGAAAAGTAAAAAAAGAAAATGGAGGGGGAGCACAAGATGGGGGAGGAGGAGGAAGGGAGAAGAGTTGAAGAAACTGGCTTCAAAAACCAAGATGATCGGTATTTTCAATTTTCTGTGGAATTCCCAAACGTTAATTTCAGGAAAAAGAAATGATTATGCTTATGTGAGTAAACTATCTTAGCAAACTCAGGTCCAGTCTTTAAAACCTTGTAATACACTGCACTAAATGCCTTCATTACTTGCTATTCTTTCTGGCAACTTGCCGTTATCTAAGTTTCTTGTTAGCTACTGTTACTAATTCATGAAGCTGAATCATCAAACATCCTTGTCTAATGTATCTCCAGGGAAGTCTAATTGTTTTTCAAGTTAACTGTGACACTTTTAACCTCTTAATCATTATATTCCCTTATCCTACCTTAGTTTTAATTTTAGTTTATCAAGTAACTGTCCAATTCCTACCTGCTTTGGCATTTATAGTCTTCCTTATTTTGTACATATTTAACTGTTTAAACGTAAAATAGATAGCTAGTGGGAAGCAGCCGCATAGCACAGGGAGATCAGCTAGGTGGTTTGTGACCACCTAGAGGGGTGGGATAGGGAGGGTGGGAGGGAGGGAGACGCTAGAGGGAAGAGATATGGGAACATATGTATATGTATAACTGATTCACTGTGTTATAAAGCAGAAACTAACACACCATCGTAAAGCAATTATACTCCAATAAAGATGTTAAAACAATATATATATATTTCCCATTGTTCTTCTTTTACCAAAAATATACCACATCCAATTTGTTCTATAATATCATTAGATTCATAAGGCTTTACTATATGTTAAATACTTTACTAGTGAAACTTACAAGAATGTATACATCATTATCCTTAACCATTGTTTATTCATTTAAATATTCTATATTCTGTTTTTCAAGATTGTTAGCATTTAACATTTCAACTTAGCTTTCCCTGATACATGGAAGTACATACAGTCTTTCAGTAAGACTTACTGAATCTGTACATTGAATCTGTTGATTTAAGAAAGTTTAATCAAAAAAATAAAATGATATGACGTTCATTTAAGTTTCTCTGTCAACGAAACACGTTTTTGAATGTTCTTGTACAGCAATATTATCCCACTTGTTTTACTTCACAGTTCAATGCTGAATCATTTATTTCCAAAAGCATTCCTCCACATACATTAATTGGCCTATTCTTAAATGTAATGTTCTCAGGGAACTAAATCAGTCTTCATTTTCTCTACTCTCTTCTCACATAAATTTCTCTTTTTAAGAATGAGATGTATTTCTCTGAGAACATTTCCTCTTGCTTTATTAGTGGCTGCAGAGTGCCCTTCACATTCTTTATCACTTTTAAGAATTGCCAACTCTACATGTTACTGTGTTCACTAAACACCCAAGACCCAACACAAAACAAAAAACTTTTCCCTTATCCAGCGTTTGACAGTTATGAGACAAATATACATATTAAATTGAACTGCAAGTTTTCATCTGTGTAGTTTACATCTTATCAACTTAGATAACATGCCCATGGCATGAATGAAAGTGACAGGGTGTGGATGTGTGACAGCCTTTTATAAAGTGGCATTTCCATAGTTTCTATATAGGAGCATGTTGGGAGAATAGCTTAGTCCCCAATCTTAAATACCTCTTTCTATGTTGAGGGAGCACAATTGTTAAGACATATTTGTCGTTCTTCCATCCCTCTATGTTGTCTGGTCTTGGGGAGGTGGGTTACTTATCTGAATCGTTAATTTAGGGGAAAGATTATCTGGACATGCTCAGGTCTGCCTTCTTTCTTAGGAAGTATGCATTTTATGAGACATCCTCATGTAGGAAATGCCTGCTCTCATCCACAGTCACCTCTGAGAGATGCATGACCTGTACAATTCTGAGGATTAGCCCGTTAGCTCTCCTACTCTACTTCATGCTCAAAATTAGATCTAATCAGTCATAAAAGTAATTTACCCTATATCTACCATTCTCTTGTTTTGTTCAATTTTGGAACTTTTCTTGAAGTTACATTAGCATAAAAATCAGATCACATAGTTTTCTCTTAGATTGTACTTTTATTTGTGGTGGCTTAAATGTGTAATAGAGGAAGGCTATAACTACAGATCTGGGGACAGGGGCTAAAGTCCACCCCTAGTACCAAAAACCTTCCCCCTCAATTCTATCACCAAAAACAGTCATAGTGCTCTGATTGCTAATGTATTCCATGACAAATCCCTATCGAAGCTTATTTTGATGGAGAATTCTATATAAGATTTTCCATTCTATGGAAAAAAGAGCAACGGCTTTTATCAATCATTCATTTGAACTAAAGACAGAGCCAACATTTGTCTTTGGGAGCTGTGGGCACACAGATGCTCTCAAATGATGTTTGATTAACTGTTCTTCAACTCTTTAACAGTTACTTTCACAGTGAAGTCTTCCCTGATTATCCTAATTAAAATGCCAGTTCTCCACCCCACCTTAGCAATCAAATCATCTATCCCACTTTTATTTCCATAGTACTTAACACCTTCTAAAATAGCTCTTTAAATTATTTATTTTGTTTATTGTCTCTTTCCCTTCACTAGAAGGTAAGTTAGCACAATGTCTACTAATTAATAAGTCTTTCGTAAGTGTTTGCTGAATAAATAATCTTGAAGTGAACCCAATTTGGATAAAACCCTTTGGGCAATGTGTTAAAATTGTCTCAACTGACTGCTGCAAATCCATTTACAAATAAGGCACATAACTAGCCAGGTCTGGTTTGTCATGCCTTACACAGAATTTGAATAATTTTTCAGAAGGCTTTGAGATTTTGTTGGGCCTCAGATTCCTGCAGGTCATATGTGAATAAGTAGAAACTCCAAGTCATCTCCAAATAATTCAGAGTTCAGTTATCCTGACCTGAGATGACCGAGAACTAGTTGAGCTCTTAAACCTACTAACTAGTGAAATGTTCTGTACTTTATACTATGAACAGATCCTTTCAAGGAGCCAAACTGGTTATTACAAAAATAATTAGCCTCACCTAGAGTTGAATATGTAGTAGAAAGTCACTATTTATAATTGCCCTGCCTTTCATACATGGATTTTGACATAGGGAACAAATTCTATGAGTGTCTAGAAACAGGTCTTCCTCAACCTAAAACTTTCACTTTCTTTAGGGTTAGAAAGAAATCTGTGGTGAGAGCCTAAAACTCATTCATGTCAGCAATATGAAGATTAGCAACCCCTTGAAGATCACAGAGGGGTAGACTCTTAGCTTTTTGAGGAAAAGGACCTTGCTTCCTCCCTCAGAACATGCATATCAAACACTGAGAAGATGGCCCAGATAAATCTCCTCACCGAGTGATTATACTATCCATGCTTTTGTTTTAAGAGCTGGTACTTTTCACTTTATAAATTTACCCTTGAGTTTGGGGTCATTACTTTTACTTTACTGTTTTGTTTAATTCAGTCTGCAGTATTAGATATGGGAATCAATGGCTTGAAAAATTTCTTTTGAGAAAAAATGATTCTCAGTAGGAAAATGTGGTTTCTAAAGCTCACTAAACCCTCATGAGTTATTATTACATAAAGTCCCATTAGTAAATGTAGAGACAATAAAAATGTATTATTTTAGTCCTCATTTTTTTCATTAGTTTTACTCAAGGTCTCCATCAATAGCTTTAAACTCTTAATTATTATGAAGTTATGTGGGATGAGTGACCCAATGTTTCATCTACCCTATTCATTCCCACCTCCAGTTAGAATAGAGCTCAAATTATAAGGAACAAAAGAAGTTAAGTTGCAGGAAACATGACTAGCAACATATATAATTCATTGAACTATTTAAAAATCAAACAAGAATAACTGCATATATAACAGATTTTATAGTCTATAATAGGAGTTGGCAGACTTTTTCTTAAGGGCCCAGAGAGAAAATATTTTAGATTTTGTGGGTCATGCAGCCTTTGCGGCAATTACACAAATATACTGTTATAGTGCAAAACAGCCATACACAATATTTAAACAAAAATGGCTCCATTCCAAAAGAGAACACCCCACTTTATTTATACAAGCAGGTGGCAGTCTGGACTTGGTCCATGAGCCATAGTTTGCCAACTCCTGGATTAAGAAATTATTCTAGAAAGAAAAATTATGGTTTAGTGATAATTCACCTACCTAAAGTGTATTGAGCTAACACATACTTCTCTAATTATGTGGCAGCTGTATATTATATATTCATTCCAGTGCTTTGTGAATGTTAACTTATTATTGCTCAGAACTATTCTACTTGTCCCATTTAACAGATGCAGAATTAGTTATATAGAGAAGTTAGGTAACCTACCTGTATTAGTTTCCTGGGCTGCCGTGATAAATTATCCATAAAAACTGGATGGTTTAAAAAGAACAGAAATTTATTCCCCTACAGGTCTGGAGGCCAGAATTCTGGAATCAAGGAGTTGGCAGCGCTATGCTCCCTCTAAGGCTTCAGAGAATGATCCTTCCTTGCCTTTCCCTAGCTTCTGGTAGTTGCCTGAAATTCTTGGCATTCACTCCAATCTCTGCCTCTGTCATGACATGGCATTATCTCATTGTGTCTCTCTGTCTTCTCCTGTTCTTATAAGGACGTCAGTCACATTGGATTAGGGCCCACCCTAATGGCCTCGTCTTAACTTGATTACATCTACAAAGACCTATTTTCAAAGGTCAGGGTATTGGGGGGTAGAACTTCAGAATATGTTTTGGGGTATGTAATTCAGTCCACAGCACTGTCTAATAATATTTCACATTATCTTAGTAGTACACAGTCATGGGCACATAACATCAATGATATTTTCAGTATAAGCACAATTGGAAGACTATTTAATATCTTATTTTTTATAAAATATTATTGATTCATATTTTCACAATATATTGTTTAATAACAAATATAGTTTATTGAGAAATGAGGGGCCAAAGTTAACCTGTGGAGTTAAGTAAATAATGTACCACAAACTTTATTGATATTAATTTGTATAGTAATTTTTCAACCAGGGACAATAATACCCATTTAGACAACAGTTGGGAATAATTGGGAATGATTTGGGGGCTTTAGTGTGTCTGGGAAGCATTGTTAACATTCGGTGGCAAGGCGGGTAGGGATGCAAAAATCTTTGCAATGCAGGGGACAGCTAGCTATGCCCAACCAAGAATAGACTTTCTCAAAATACCAAAAGAAACAATGATAAACTAACCATACATTATCATTCTAAAGAAAAACCAGTAGCTGACGGAAATCAGGAAAGCACTGATAATTCACAGAAATTCAGAAGAATTCCATTATATACATAAGTGTGTAGGAGGAGCTTTGTAACTGTGTATTTTCATAGAACACTAAATCACCATCTCATCAAACTCTACTAACAAGCTAATATTAGCTCATGCACACCAACTTGCAGTATCCGAATTGTGCATCATTTATCTATATTAAGAGCAGGTTCTATTCCTTAACCAAACAGGGCCTTAGAGATTAGACATCTTGAAGAATTATCAGACAGACATGAAACCAAAACAAGTTTATTACCACCTCCAGCCTCACTGATAACAAAATCTTGTAGAGAGAATGCACCAGAAGGTCCCTAAACCATATGAGATGAACTTACAGATCTTTTCTCTCCAGACAGTGCACACTGAAGTTTGTAGGTAGAAAAAGGTGGAAATAGAAGTCATCTGTATCCTCCAGATTCTCAAGGCACTCTGAGCTTAACTTTTCTGGTCGGGAGAGAACTTTTTTGTAGTCAGGGGATTATAGCAGGTTAATAGCAATGACATGTCATCGCATAGCATGCCAGAGGGCGTGTTGTATTTTGTCAGGCTGCTCTGAAAAGAAAGTGAGTATGTGTCTTCCTTTATGGGTCTAACTGGGAGTATTCAGGGCTCTCACTTAGAGTGGCCAGATTTTCATAGTGGAGGCCACAAATGTACAAGAAACCTTCTGATCTGCTCAAACTGTATCTATCTCTGTAAACCAATTACACTCATAATTTAAACACTGCACTTGCATGTGAATTTATATCACTGTGCTGAAGCAAAGTTGCATATACTTGGTTGTAACTTTGGGCCAGCAGACTTCAAAGAATTTATGGGCGCCATCTGCTCACTGGACGAAAGCCTCATTAGAAAGGCAGCATTTGCTTGGAGGGTCTAGGATTCTTAAGAAGAACTATCACAAGGACCATCATCAACATATCTGAACAATGATGAAAGAGGGTATCTGATTATCCTTGAAAGATCCTTCAAAAGCCAAATCAAAACCAGTTCGGAACCAACAATACCATAATGAATGCTCCTCCCCTATATTTTCACATACACATGTGCTTGGACGCTTGTACACAGAGTCTAAATCAGCAGGAAATGAAAAAACTTAGCTCACAATGAATCAAGCCATATCTTACTTTCTGTCTTCTACTCTTTCCAAGTCTTCCCAGATGGCCAATGCAAGGACATGTGGGCCTAATTAAAATACTTGGAAGTTTGGGGGGAACAAACTCCTGTCTCATACTGGCTCATCCTATTAATTCTCTAGTACAAAGAGGACTGTCGGGGAACACATGTATATGTATAACTGACTCACTTTGTTATAAAGCAGAAACTAACACACCATTGTAGAGCAATTATACTTCAATAAAGATGTTTAAAAAAAAAAAAGAGGACTGTCGAAATGTTCGGTAGGGCAGGGCAAATGTTGAAATTGTGCTGCCATCAACTACTATTGAGTGATGATCAGTGTCTTAAAAACCTTGTGATCGGGTTTCCCTGGTGGCGCAGTGGTTGAGAGTCTGCCTGCCAATGCAGGGGACACGGGTTCGAGCCCTGGTCTGGGAAGATCCCACATGCCGCGGAGCAACTGGGCCCGTGAGCCACAACTACTGAGCCTGCGCGTCTGGAGCCCGTGCTCCGCAACAAGAGAGGCCGCGGCAGTGAAAGGCCCGCGCACCGCAATGAAGAGTGGCCCCCACTTGCCACAACTGGAGAGAGCCCTCGCACAGAAACGAAGACCCAACACAGCCAAAAATAAATAAATAAATTTTAAAAACCTTGTGATACAGAATAACCTGTTTATCAACCTTAGCAGCACCATCCTTCCTTTTTCTCACAATCTGTAGCCATTTTCTTCAGTTTTTGTTTTTCTGTTTCAGAAGAGCACAGGGCAAAGATTTGCCCATTAATTCAGCGTTAATAACGAGTATTCTGTGTTTTAACATATCCTCCATGAGCGCTGATATTCCTGTTTTCTTTGCTTTCTTCTTAGTGGAAAGCGGTCTTCCTCACTAATTAAAATTCATTACCTCCTCCTCAAATGAAAAGCCTGAGAAATTGCTGACTGACTCCATCATGCTTAATAAATCCCCGGAGAACAAATAATGTCTCTTTTGCCAAGAGGTTCTTTTTTAGCTTCTGATCCCTTTGGGAACACAGGAGCCTCAGCTACTTCATTTGGTTCGCCATTTGTGGCACCCAGCTATCAACATGAAGAGGTTGGACATTCACTATTTATAGCAGTCCATCATATCCTGAACAAGCACATGCTTTCTAACATCCTTCACCTAGATCCTGCATCCTAACTCCAAAATTCTAACAGTCTATCTCAGTGAGTGAAAACTCTTAGTGAGCTATGATCTTATTCTCTGATGGTAATAATCCTAAATGCAGGTTTTTAAACACGAGGTGGACCAACCCATGTAATCCTGCCTCTTCTTCAGTTGATATAAATTCATTCATTGCACTTATCTTTATTGTTTCTTCCTTGCTGCCTCCTATAGATCTCCTGTGAAGTTTCTTAATCTGTTTGGTCTGCATCAGCTAGGTTTAAGTGTGAGGGTGTGCTTGAGATTTTGTGGGGAAGAAACCCCTGAAACTCTGAGGCTATTAAAGCTGCAGGCAGGAGCTCTTTTTCTGGTTACCCACCTGTCTTAATCCACACCCTTCTATTTTTGTGTGGTTAAATTATCCACTATTTTTCACTTTGTCACATTGTTAATGTTGTTAACTAAGTAAGAATTTGCAAGAGATATAAAGTAAGAAAGTTTAAGAGCATGGCTCTGAAGTCAAATGAAGCAGTTGCTCTGCTTTTTATAACCTGTAAAACCTTCAGCAAGTTAGTTAACTATTGGATCTCAGTTTCCACAGTTGCAATGTGGGAAATATCTTCTCGTTCAAAGCATTGGTTTAAATCAATTTAATGATTATGTAATTTACTTAGTTTAGTGGCTTGAATAGGTTGTAAAATGATAATATTCTTTTCAGTAATAGTTGATTTTGAGTGACTATTGTATTTCTAATATTCAGTGAGTTTTATGCCTTCCATATACATGAGGAGAAAGCAAGTTAAATATATGACTCTTCTGAATGTCCCGGGAGGCACACACACACACACACACACACACACACACACACACACACACACACACACACACAGATGTGGCCTAGGCAGTGATAAATGATGACTCTATATGGAAAGAAGAAATCCATATATGGGAGTACTGTCTTCTTTCTACTTCTCAGAGATATCACTATTAAACTGGCAGCTTTGTTTTCCACTATTCTTCCTAGTTTCTGTCTCTCAATAAAGCACCTGAAAATTTATTTATTCCCTAAAAAGTGGATGAGATTTGTCTTTCAAAGAGATGCTTCCACATCAACTTGTGTCTAGGCATATCTGGCTGTCTGGTTCAGTGTCTCCAGCAATCTGGCTGTAACCAAACAGTGTGTTGAGAAATTTTATTTACATATAATTTAAAAGTAATTTGACAGCATTTCATAACCTATTCCTTTATACCAGCTCTAAAATCAACCCATTTTTGTCACTGTCACTGCTATTTTCGTGCTGTTTTTTCTCAGAGCCTGTCCTATATAACTTATATTTTATATAATTTATATTTCCATGATCATCTGTTTTTGTCATATTTGTCCAGTGAAACAGTGAGTGCCAACTTAGTACCTGACATTATGGCAAACTTAATACTGTCCTTGTGGGTATCTGGATGCCCACACCTTTGAACCAGGCAAACAGGGTCTACAGTGCTAGCTGTGGTAGGCCTGTTCTTGAAGGGATCTGATGCTCTGATAGCCCTTTTTCTCCACTCCAAACCCAGTGCTACTAATCTCTTACAATATTTGACCCCCTCTCTGTCTGGGACTTTATCTTTAAATGTATGTCGGGAAAATGAGGAATTACGTGCTGTAAAAGTAGACTCTTCTTTGTCATGACATGCCATTATTTTTGGTTTTCTATCTTTGTTTTGTTTTTGTTTTTAACCAGTATTTGGAATAAACTAGTTGTGATGCCAGAGGACTGGTTCTCATTCTTGGCTTCCATATTTCCCTGGCACTCCTCCTCACTTTTGAGGCTCTGCCGACCTCCCAAAGACCAATGTTCTTATTTCTGCCTCTTCTCTCCTCAGTTCCTAAAATCCCCTGTGAGCAATTTCATTCACACAGCTTCTAGCCTCAGCTTTACAATGATGATGTCAACATCCCTGCCTCTTTAGGGATTTTAAATGTTAAATCACAAATTTTCCCCTTGAGATGTAGGAGGAATAAAAAATGAAATCCCTCCAGGAATTAGTTAAGGAACAAACTTTCAGTGGTGTTGCTGGTAAATTTGGAATACTGAAGCACCCTGGTCCTGAGTTCAGATTGAGCTGTCTACTTTTTCTCACCTTAAGTTGAATGGACTCACCCATTTCCAGGTGGAACAGCCAGAGGTCCCAGGCATCACCAATGTGCAGAAGATCTGCCCTAGTGAACAACCTAAAAAAAAAAAAAGAAGCAGTGATGAGTCTAGTACACATGGACCAAAATCAGAAACAGAGTAGGCAGAGAGGAAAGAGAGACAAACAGAGAGACAGGGAGAGAGAGAGAGCAGAAAGAATAAGAAGAGAACGATAGGAGAAAGGATGGCCTGAGCTATACTGGGTTCCCATTCCTCTATTCCATTGACTTGGAGGAATGAGTAAAGAGAGGTCTGGATGAACCCTTCTAATACTCTTCCCTCAAAAAAATGGAAGCCCATTTCTCTCTATGAGAGATGAGAAATGAAGGAATAAATATTCCTCAAGAAAGAACCCTCAGATCAGTTTTATGCATTCCACACAGCCACAAATCCAGATGTCTATGGGACATCTCCACCTGACTGTCCCACAGGCAATTCCAACTAAACATGCCCCAAATTGAAGCTATCCCCCTTAAATTTTGCTTTTCTATAAGTAAGTGGTAGACATCTTGGCAATTTTTTCTTCCTCATCCTCTCTCTATTCAAGCACAATGCAATACATTCTACACTACAACTTAAATACCAATTACTGAAAATGCACTTTTTTCTAGTTACTATATCAAGTTCTTTACATACACTATCTTGTTCATTTTCTTCCCCACAACTCTGTAGGATAAGTAGCATAATCTTCATTTTACACATGAGAAAACAGAAAATTAAGAAGGTTAAGGGTATTACTGAAGAAATGTGCTTCTCAAGTACATGATCTTAATGAGTATGGACAAGCACCACCTATATGAGGGCCCTTCTCTTTATACCTTCTACCATCCTTTGTTATCTTTTGCTTGGAGACTATTGCAATAGCTCAGAAAATGGACGCTCTAACTTCAGATTTGACTCCTTAGAATTCATCTTCCACATGCACTGCCTCCAGAGTGCTATTTCTAAAACCAAGTCTGATGAAGTAAATTTTCTGCTATGAAAGTTTCATGGACTCCCCATCATGAGGCAGCTGCTGCCTATCTGTCGAATCCAATCTTCTACCCTTCTCACACACACATCCTAGGCTCTGCTGAGGCTGAACTAATTGTCATTCCTGGGAAATGTCAGGCTCATTTCTAGCTCCTTACTTTCATATGTATCATTTCTCTCCTCTGACTAACATACAATTATTTCACCTACCCCAACCCAGCCTTTGAAAGGCAAACTCTAACTTCATTATGAGCTTAAATTTTACCCTTTATGTGAACCCTTGCTTAAGCAGACTTCAACACATACCTGCCAGATTGCAGCCATTTCATTACATTGCATTGTAACTGCTATGTAGTAGGTCTAATAATGAAATCCACTTTGGAGAGTAAAGAATCTTTACTTTTGTGTACTTCAAGTTCAGCACAGCGACTACTAACACATAATAGGTGCTCAATACACACTTGTTTTCAATTAAATAAGGCACTCTATCTTTCCAGAACCATATTTAAGATACTTCTCTTGGGAAGGAAGAAAGGGAGCACAATGTGGCTTCTACCTACCAACATTCTGCAGATGACAGTGTGGGCTTCAAATAGTAATTTATTTGAGGATGCTAAATAGAAACTAACAACAACAAAATGCCTTGACTCTCCTCCTTGATGCAGAAACCCTCCAACAAGAATCACCTTCCAGGGCGAATGCCTCTTATTTCCATAAAAGCAAGAACAAACTAAAGAAGCACAAGTATATAAAATTATTAAATTTTGCCTATTTTAGGAAGAGGATAAAAGAAGTGACAATTTGACTAATTAGAACTTGAGGAATTATGGGTAGATTTTCAGGGAACACTGAAGAATAAAATCATCAGCAAGCAAAATTTTCTAAAGGACTGAAGTGCACACTGTATGACATAAAGTGTAGACCAGGACGGAAAGAAAAGAGGTACCAAATTGATGACACCACACGAATTGTATGTATTTTGCCTCCTTAACCTTCACAAGGTGCTGTGAAGTGGATAGGACATTGAATTTCAAATCGTTTAAATAACTACCCAAAATCACACAGCTAGTAAGTGTTTTCCCGCCTAACTTGAAACTCTATGTTCCTTCCAGTTCACTACTTGTTCTTAAGCTAGTGCCTCTTGCCTTAAAACCAACCCAAAGGCTTTTGTATTTAGTGGTTGACAGAGGAAGATACACACATAAGCCATCTAAGCAAAATGTCAAATTATAACTTCCCTAAACGAACACATACCAAGAACAGTTAAGTGACCCTCATTTGCTCACAGATTCATGCCTCAGGCATTTATGTCAGATCAAAAAATGCCAGATTCACTCTTGCTGAATAATAAAGTGGAATTCAGAAAACTGGGGTACAGAGTAGGCTGACCTAGGACTCTTAGTTCCTTACAATTCTCATTCTAAAGGTGTTCCCAGTTAACCTTTGTTGCTCCATTTAGAATCGCAGAAAATGTTTTTAGTTAGAGATCTTTGGGGAATAATTCAATTTCTGTATTTAATGGTTGTGATCATATAAAAGCCAACTAACAGAAGCTGTAAGATTTGTTAGGCTAATGTGAAAATATATTTGTGTCAATTGTGGAACAATTTATATCATTATTCACTGCAAAATATACCACAGGAATGTTTTATGAGGTCATTCTGTCCCTGACTTTTTCAGTAAGATGTTAATAATCAGAAAATAAATCAGCATGCTTAACAATAAAATATGATCCAAAATGTTCTATTGATACTTTAGTAATAACAGAAAAAAATAGCAAAAATACTACTATTACTACACTTAATTGTTCCCCCAATTCTCCTTATAGCCATAAAATATCTATACAGACAAATCTTCGTTCAAATATCTCACTCCAGTTTAGACACAGCTTTCCTTACAAATACACACACCCTGTTTGTAATCTAGAGAAAATAACTAAAAGTTATTGGATTACGAATAACTGCAATTTAGCCACAGTGATAAAGGCAAATGAAGGCTTCTGTTTATTTCTCAGCTATGTTGATCTGTAAGCCAACTTGTGATGATGCTTCCTTCACTGTTTCTATTCAGTGATCTTCCTTTCCATCCATCAAACAGACATTATTACTAGGTATGTTGGCATTCACTGTGGTCCAGGCCAAGCCTGCCAATCCTCAGGATTTAGAACCAACTCATAAAACACATTTGCAAACGGATGTAACACCTTAAGTCCAAGTAGATTTTTTTCCTGCCCATCTCTCTGGTAGCAGATGAATAGATCTACTCAAAGCCACAAAAGAGGCCATAATTTTTAAAATTTACTTTTATTTTTTAATTAAAGTGTAGTTGATTTACAATATCATGTTATGCAATAGTTTTAGGTGTACAGCAAAGTGATTCAGTTACATATATTTTTTTTCAGGTTATTTTCCATTATAGGTTATTACAAGGTATTAAATATTGTTCCCAGTGTTAGATAGTAAATCCTTGTTGTTTATCTATTTTATGTATAATAGTTTGTATCTGTTAATCCCATACTCCTAATTTACCCCTCCCACCCCTCCCTTTCTCCTTTGGTAACCATAAGATTGTTTTCTGTCTGTGAGTCTGTTTCTGTTGATCAACAAATCTTCTAAAAAGAGAAGAGCAGCTCTCAAGGGAAAATCTTTTCCTTTGACCAAAGATTATCTGCACAATCTCTTATGAGATAGGGGTAAGAAGAAAAAAGAAAGAAATTAACTTGATTATATTAATAAGACTGTTAAAAGATCTAGTATAATAGTTTTCTTCTTTTGGAAATTAAATGTTTTTTGTGGACTACCCTGGTTTATTAACCATGATTATTAGTACTACTTATAGTAGAAAATGTGTTCTATGTTCTAAGTACTTAATACATACAACTATCAGAAATCAACTTCTGTTTGAAATTTTATTTGGCTTCTTGGAGTTTCTAAACAACTCTATGAGTTCCAGCTTTATGACAATATAAACCAATGCTTTTATACAAGTTAGTTTTTCTAAGGTACACTAGAAACTGTTTCTCTTTTCTGCTAACTTAGCATTTTGATTTTGTGCATAGGCACACACGATTGACAGGTTTTATTAAAAATTTTAATTTGGTTTCATAAACATTTTTAAAGTCTACCTTATGGTAAGTAACACAAATTGTGGTTTGTGGGTTGTTCTTTGTTTTGCTGGGGGATGGGGTGAAGAAAGGCCATTTACATTTGGATACCTGCTGGATTAAAAGATCCAGTTGAATTTTAAAAATGAAGTTTCTGGGACATCCCTGGTGGTCCAGTGGTTAAGACTTCGTGCTCCCAATGCAGGGGGCACAGGTTTGATCCCTGGTCGGGGAGCTAAGATCTTGCATGCCACCAGGCACAGCTAAAATAAAATAAAATAAAATAAAATAAAAAATAAAAAAATAAAAGAGAGAGAGAAATGAAGTTTCTGTTCATCAACAGTTGTGTAATTAGAATCTTCAAGAATATTTCATTTACCAACTCAAGAGATTCCTTGCCCTCTCCCAGGGTTAGGGTCTTTATTTTTTTTTTTTAATTTTTATTGGAGTATAGTTGCCTTACAATATTGTGTTAATTTCTACTGTACAGCAAAGTGAATCAGCTATATGTGTACATATATCCCCTCTTTTTTGGATTTCCCTCCCATTTAGGTCACCACAGAGCATTGAGTAGAGTTCCCTGAGCTACACAGTAGGTTCTCATTAGTTATCTATTTTATGCGTAGTATCAATAGTGTATATATGTCAATCCCAATCTCCCAATTCATCCCACCCCCTCTCCCCCCTTGGTATCCACAGGTTTGTTCTCTATGTCTGTGTCTCTATTTCTGCTTTGTAAATAAGATCGTCTAAATGCCATTGTTTCACTGTGGGAATTTCTATAATTTCTTTGCTTTCAAATTGCTCAATCTCTATCATTTCCCCTGTTCTTATTTCTCAGCCACAAATGTGGAGTCTACTTCAGGGAGATGTTCTACCTAGATTTTGATGCAACTTCTCTCCAGGAAAAATTCACTAATGCTGATTTACATCTCCTGGGCTTTTACTCAATTCCCAAGTCACATACTTAAATTTCAACCACAACCTAATATATTATCCCAATGTATTGCCTTTATATATGCATGTGTCTCTATAAAGCCTCCTGTATCATAGGTTCTTAACTTCTATCAGTGGTGTATCAGATGCATAAAGCAAAGCAGTAAATAAAGCTAAACATACAAACTTCTTCAGAGTATTATGAGATAAACAGTCTCAATACTACTGACAGGAATCTACATTGATATAAGGCTTTTAGAAAAACAATTTGGCAAATATATATCAAATCCTTGAGCTATTGGTACTCTTTGTGTGACTGTACTTATGATAAGCTATCTTACAATAGAATATATTACTCCAAATATATTTTAGCACAAACATGGTCCTAGAAAAGTTATTTATAAAAGGGATCTAATTAATTTCAAGTGGAAAAATAATAAAAAAAAAGACTCTCAAACAATCATAGGACACATTATCATTTAATTTTAAAAGGGTTTAGAGTGAATTATTACATCTTTGAGAAAATCTTGTATTACAATGTTGAACTGTGTGGTAGGCTACCAAATTGAGTATTTACTCAAGTATGAAACTTGCAAATTATATATAGTTCAAGAATGAAGTGAAAATGCTTAACTAGTAATAGCTATGTCTTTGGGTAGTGGTACTTACATTCTGTTTTCACTCTGTAAATTTCTGTATTTTATAGGTATTTAGGAAAAATAAAGTATAAGCTTATGATTATAAAAATAAACTTATTTTTAAATAAGGGGGTTGCCAGAAGTTATTTTAAATATAGTGTTTAAATTTTTGTTTTGGTTTGCAAATAAAAGCATTTTAAAAAAATCTTTTCATTTTCTCATTTCAGATACAGGAAATTCTCATTTCTTCCTCTGGAAGTTGGTTAAGACTGAAAATGAAGAAACTCACCAGGCAGTGAGTTATAAAGATATATAAATATATTTCTGTATATTTCTTTATATAAACATAAAGAAAAGCTAACATTCTGAATATGGTGTTCATGCTGCTGTATTCACAACTACAATAAGCCTTAGTACAAATATTGCCAAAAATACCCTGAGCAAATGATTGAATTTGCTTTTAGAAAGGTTCAAGTGAAACTTGCAATATATCAAAATGAGCATTCCATTATGATTTACATTCTTTACATTTATTATCTTTGTTTTCACCTTTATTTTTCTTTCTTTTTTCACCCAACAATGTATTAAGTACTTTAGACTAAACAGAATCATTTTGCAAATGAAGCATATTAATTAATTAACAAAATCTGTTAAATTCATATTTTATATGAGAAATTAAATGCAATCCCCCCCTCACTCTCTACTCCCCAAAATCCTGGACAATAATTTTTATACAGTTATTTCTTTCTAATTTGTAAAATTTGCAACCACCATCACAATTTTCCTAAACACATGCTCTTGCTCTCCTTTCCTGGTTTTGTCTTTCTCCATAACAACTGACTTTTAAAATAAAATGTGGGGACTTCCCTGGTGGTCCAGTGGGTAAGACTCCGCACTCCCAAGGCAGGGGGCCTGGGTTCAATCCCTGGTCGGGGAACTAGATCCTGCATGCATGCCGCAACTAACAGTCTGCATGCCGCAACTAAGACCCGGCACAGACAAAATAAACAAATAAATAAATATTAAAAAATAAAATACAATGTGAATTTACTTCTATATTTTATTCATTTTAATCTTCTCACACCAGAAAGGAAGTTCTGTGAGGGCCAATTTTGTCTTTTTTTTCCTCATTGCTGTATCCCAAGTCCTAAAACAAAGCCTGGTACGTGTTAGCCCCTAAAATATATAATTAATAATGGGAAAAAATATTTTCCATCTTAGTCTTTAAATGTTCCTTTTAAGTATAAATATTGGTAGTATAAATGTTTACAAAGAGAAATGAAAACATATGTCTATACAAAGTCATATACACTAACATAGCATTATTCATATTGGCTAAGAAGTGGAAATAACTTAAATTATCAACTTCTGAATAAATTTTTAAAATGTAGCATTTCCATACATTGAAATACTATTCAGCATTCAAAATGAATAGTCTACTGATACATGTTACAAATTGGATAAATCTGAAAAACATCATTTTAAGTGAAAGAAGCCAGACACAAAAGACAATGTATTGTATGATTCCACTGATACAGGAAGTCTAGAAGACGTAAATTTATAGAAGCAGAAAGCAGATCAATGGTTTTCTAGTGCTTTGGTTGGGAGTGATGGTTAATTGAAAACTGGATCAAGAAAACATTTTGTGCTGATGGAAACATTAAGACTGAATTGTGGTAATGGATATACAACTCTATACATTTACTAAAATCATTTAATTGTGTACTTAGAAAAAATGAATTTTATTTTATGTAAATTATAACAAAATAAAGCTTTTTAAAATATATATGCATATAAGCTATATTCACATACACACAGAAACATATGTAAAAATATATGCAACTTGTTTCTCTGGAATGAATCACAGGAAACTTAGTGGTTGCATTTGGAATAAAAAAAAAATTGAGGGTATGAGAAACTTTCCCTCATCATTTAAAATTTTTACACAAGTTGAATTTATAAGTTTAATTTTATACAAACAAGTATAAGTTTATACAAACTTATAAATGTATGTCTTTTTATTTAAATATGAAGATGGAGCAGAGAGAGATTTGAAGATGCTGACCTTGATGATTGAAGTGATGCAGCCACAAGCCAAGAAATGCTGTAAACTACCAGAAGCTGGAAAAAGCAAGGAAAGGATTCTCCCCTAGAGCCTCCTAAGGCACCATGGCCCTGTTGACACCTTGATTTTGGCCCAGTGAAAATTATTTCAGACCGTAAGAGAATCAAAGTGTTAAGCTGTCACTTTGTGGTAATTTGTTAGAGCAGCCCAGGAAACTAATATAATCATCATGGGACAATGAACCAACTAAACAATAGGTAAACTAAACTGGTGTTACTTACATTTACTGGCTTGGAGGAGGAACCCCCTGGCCTTCCTTGTTGGATTCTCTTTGCAAGCTTCTTCACAGTGATCAGAGTAAGAGCAGTCATAATAGAAAACTGATAAAACTTTTTAGCACATTTCAGAAATGGCCAGTGAAACTGCATTAACGCATTCATGAGTCAATCATGCCCTTATTTTATCTATGAGTTATGCTTCTTGCTAGATCCAAGATGGCAAAATGGAAGGACAGATACAAGGAGGAAAAAGAGGGAAAAGAGTGATGGATATAGCACACCATAATTAGTGAAGAAAGATCAAGAAACAGAAAAGTGCAGAGGAACAATGTGGTGCTTGAGTTCTAATGTATATGAAATTGATTCATGCATCCATTCATTCAACTATCATTTAACAAATATTCACTGAACATGTATTCAGACCACTGTGGTAGAAAAACTAAAGACACTGTAGCAAGAAAGATAGACATGGCCCCTGCCTTCATGAAACTTACATCAAATCTTAGAAGACAGGAAGTATAATAAGACACTGTTGCCTAGCCAAGTTTATGCATAAAACTTTCTTCACTCTTTTTCATTCTTTTACCTTTCTGCTCCTCTGACTAGGTAATTTCAAATGACTTCTCTTGGAGTTTGCTGATTCTTTCTTCTGCTTGATGAAGTCTGTTTTTGAACCTCTCTAGTGAATTTTTCAATTCAGTTATTGTATTCTTCAACTCCAAAATTAATGCTTGGTTCTTTTTTATATTTTTTCCTCTTTGTTGATATTCCAATTTTGTTCATGCATCATTTTCCTGAGCTTGTTGAGTATCTTTATGATCGTTATTTTGAATTCTTTGAACTATCAGATAATTCATATACTTTCATTTCTTCAAGGTCAGTTTCTAAATATTTATTTTATTCCTTTAATTAGGCCATGTTTCCTTGTCTCTTCATGTGCTTTGTCACTTTGTTTTGGGATCTGCACATTTGAAAGAATAGCCACCTCTACCAGTTTTATGGACTGGCTTTGTACAGAGAAAGACCTTGACTAATCAGCACAATTAGAGATTCTGCCAGCCTCCTAAATCTTTCCTGTTGATGCATCTTCTCTGGACTAGTGCCTGTAAATTCCCATGTAGAGGGATTTGCAGGTTTCCTTTTTCAGGAGCTCATAATCTCCTGCTCCCTCTTGTGTCTACATGAAGTTCTGCAGGTTCTCTGAAGCTGCTACAGGCCATCCAGCTCTCTTTTGTTCTCAACAGCATCCAGACTTCTAGAGTATCTTGGGTACTATCAGTGCACGAAGTCAGGCAAGACAGAAACCAGTTCCTCAGGTAGCCCCCCTGAAAAGCTAGAATGTTGGTCAGGTGCTCCACTTTTCTTTTTTGGGGGTTTTCTCCCACTCACTCTGTACTGAGCTGGGGAGAGGAACTATGGAGAGTAAGTGTGTGTTAGTTCAAATTGTTGCCTTTGTAGTCAGTTACCCCCAACCTAACACCATTTCCTGTTAGCACTTAGATTCAAGAAAAACCGAAACAAGTCCCTCAGGCAGACCCCTTAAACGTTTGAACATTGGACTTGTGTTTCAACATTTTCTTTTCCTTCTCAGGGAGAAACAGGAGTTGGGAATTTTCTCCCCATTGCACCATGCTGAGCCTAGAGGAGGAACTATAGCAAGTGGGTGGCATGACATTTCCTACCAGTTTCATTGTGGCTGGTTTCACACTTGCCTTGAGTGCAGGAGCCTCTCCACTGGTTTCTGGATTTATCACTAAGTGAATTGGTTCATGTATGGTTGTTGAGCTGGTGTCTCCATGGGAAGAAGGAGGGCCTGGGGTTTACTATCCCACCATCTTGCTGGTGTAACCTTCCTATTACTAATTTTAAAAGTAAAATTTTAGAAGCTTCCTCTCTAAATCCAGAATAAGGAAGATAAAGATGAGTTTTTCACTACTTTTCATCTACATTGTGTTTTATTGGAAGGAACAAAAATAACTTCTTATTTGAAGAAGAAAGAATTGTCTATGTAGAACCTCCCCGCAAATCTATAAAAACAAAATATCAGAAGAAGGAAGTTTGGAAAAGTGGACAGATATACAATTAATCCATGAAAGTTATTTGCATTTCTGTACACTATCAACCACAGTTAGAACATGTAAACAAATCAGATATTTAGGCTGCATAACAAACTGCCCTAAAATTTAGTGGCTTAAAACAACAATAATATTTTTTTTTATAAGTCTATAATTTTGGCAGAGTTTTCTGGGGAGAGCTTGTCTTTTCTCCATCTGGCGTCTGTTGAATCAGCTTCATTGAGATATGGAGGATCCACTTTCAAGATGACCATTTGGTGCTCAATGGTCACCCTAGGCTATGTACTGACATTCTAATTTCCTCTACACGCAGCCCTTTCTGTGGGCTGCCTGGACTTCCTCATGAAATGGTGGCTGGGCTTCAAGAGTGAGTATCCAAAGAACACAAGACAGAGAAGAATTGCATTTTTATAAAAACATCAGATGTTAGTGTCATTCTGCCAAACTTCATGGCTTAAGGCAGTCCTCTCTGTTTCAAAGACAAGGCACATAAATGCCAATCACACTGGAGGGAGTGTCAAAGGAAGAGTATAACATTGTAGGAAAATCAAGTGGTCATTTTCGGAAAATACAATCTTCTTTTAAAAAAAATGGTATCATTATAAACAGCAACAAAAATGGAAAGTTATACCATGCTTATAAATGAGAAGATTCAATATCATAGAAGTATTCAGTTTCTCCTAATTGAATTCTAATTTCACCATTCGAAATTGCAACAGGATTTTGAGGTACATGTAGAAATGATTTTATAATTTATTTGGAGGTGTGCTAATATGCAAATGGCCATGTCTGAGAAAGAAGAGAGGGAGATTTGCCCTACATATATAAGGATTTATCTTAAAGTTGTAGAAAAGAAGATATGACATTCAGATGGAAATATATTAACAGATTTAACAGAAAAGAAAGCCCAGAAAGAGTCCATAATGTGCATAAAAATGTATATACAATTAACATGGCATTGAAGATAATTGAGGAAGTAAAGAACTAAATGGTCTTAGAAAAAATTAGTTATCCATTTAATAAAATATTATATCCAAACTTCCAACATTTTATAAATGTGATTTTGGATAGATTAAATGCCTGTGAGAGGCATAGTATTAAAAATTATAAAAGAAAATATTCTAATGACTTCTGGAATAAAAAATATTTCTTTAAAAATTTTTTATGGAAGTATAGTTGACTTACAATGTAATAATAATTTCAAGTGTACAACATAGTGCTTCAATATTTTTATGTTACACACCATAAAAAGTTATTATAAAATTATTGACTATATTCCCTGTGCTGTACATTACATCCCTGTAATTACCTATTTTATAATTGGTGGTTTGTACTCTTAATCGCTTTCACCATTTCCCCCAGGGCTCTTCACTAGCTAGTTCTCCATATCTGTGAGTCTGTTTTGTTATGTTTGTTTGTTTTGTTTTTATATTCCACACATAAGTGAAAACATACAGTATTTGTCTTTCTCTGTCCATGGTGAGATATCACCTCACACCTGTCAGAATGGTTATCAACAAAAAGACAAGAAATAATAAGTGTTGGTGAGGATGTGGAGAAAAGGGAACTGTAGTACACTGTTGGTGGGGATGTAAATTGGTGCAGCCATTATGGAAAAGACTATAGAGGTTCCTCAAAAAATTAAAAATAGAACTGCCATATGATCTAGCAATTCCACTCTTGGGTATATATCTGAAGAAAATGAAAACACTAATTTGAGAAGATAGATGCAGCCTCATGTTTAAAGCAGCATTATGTACAATAATCAAAATGTGGAAGCAACCTAAGTGTTCATCAACAGATGAATGGATAAAGAAGAAGTGTATACACACACACACACACACACACACACAATGGAATATTACTTAACCATAAAAAGAATAAAGCTTGCCACTTGTGACAACATGGATGGCCCAGGGGGGTATTATGCTTAGTGAAATAAAAAATGTCTCTTATATAAGAATTTTTAAATGCTTAATGTGGAAAAAGTTTAATAATTTTGCTACCTTAAAATTGAGAATTACTCTTTAGCAATTAAAACAGTTAAGGGAGTGCCAAATACTCTGAAAATACAACTGACAAAAGATTAGAATCAAGAAGATATTTTTAAAAACACCCAAAATCAATAAGAAGAGTTACCTAAAGAAACTAAAGTATATGAATAGCTATCAAACATAAGAGCAAACTGAATGATGAATAAAAATATGAAATGGTAATATTTGATATTAATATATATTTAATGTTTTAGTCTAATTATATTTAACGTTAAGCTATATATTACAATATATTTATTATATAAATAATAAATACATATTATATATTTAATGTTAAGTTATATAACTTAGGGAATGGCTTTCATATGTGTACCAGAAAACATGTTCAACAATGTTCATTTATATCAAAAAAAGAAAAAAATAGAAACAGTCAATAACTTATTAGCATAGTACATAGCAATGAAAGTAAAAGAAACACCTCCACATGGCAAAGTATGCTTGAAATTTAGATGTATTCTTGAATATAATAAAGAAATGAATACATAATTAAATGCATAAATAAAAGTAATCTTAGAAGACTAACTTCAGTGTGATACCATATTTATAAAACTCAAAATCAATGAAAGCTTAACTATGTGTTGCTTACGGCTAAATCGATAAAGTTAGGTAAACTCAATATTTAAAAAGCATGTGAGTGATAAGCAGACCATACAAGGCAATGATTACTTTGGAAATGAGGCAGTGTGCCAGTATTGGAAAGAAGCATGGAAGTAGCTTCCCTAAATTGCAATTTTTGTTTTTATAATTTGTGTGATAGGTTTATACACTTTACATACAGTGTGTATGTGTGTGTGTATGTAATAAATTAAAATTTTAGATGTTTGGAGAAATGCTTCCAAACTTTTACACAGGTGAGTAGAAATCCCCAGCTTTCCTATATTTTATATGTAACCTTATATCTGTCAAGGCTCAGAGAAGCACGTGGCAAAGTAGAAAAGAAGATTATTCGGTTAACTGTGAACTTCTTTTATGCATCTGTTCATACCAACAAAGAACACACAGGGAAAAGTGGCCAAAGAAATTTCTCAATGACTTAGCATTATAATCACAGTCTTATCCAGATAAAATGCATGGTGCCCACCCATTGAACAGAATATCGTATTAGTTACTGGGAAAATTCTAAAGAAATAAGAGAAGAGCATTTGTTCTTAGATAACTTACAGTTTAGTTGAAGTAATGATGAAAATACTCGCCAGTTATCCACCCTGTTACTGGAATTAAGTGCACAACCAACAGGGGGCATCATTTTACTTCTGGTTGTTCTGCAGTTTCCAGAGTCAACCAGCCCTTTCCAAAAAATCTAACATTGTGCCCAAGAGTGGGATTCAAGAACAGTGTTAAAATTATTAGTCATTGGAGTGCCCTTTGCTGTTCTGTGCTTCTTAGATTTCTGCATGAATATGCTGCTGGAAGTTGAGTAACTTTCATAATACAGTTCTTCACAGAAATAAAATTCTACATTGGAATACAGAATCCTCTAACTTTCATAAATCAGACAAGAGCAAATGTATACAAATATTTAAGATTTATTCCAAGGCAGTATAGTAACAGGTGAAATTAAAATACAAGTAAAAAACAAAAGGTAATATTTCACTCAAAATACCTGCACCAAAATGCAGGTAGGATTCCAGAAAAGACTGTGAGCAGGGTAAAGTAGAATTATTTTTCACATTTTTTGCAATGCAGCATGTATTTCATGAGATCATACCATTTGCAAGTTACGTAAGAAGATGCAAAGGCAGATTAAACATGAATTCTGACCTCACGAATCTTATAGCTTTGTACATGTGATAAGAAGCACCAAATATCATGCAAGTCATACAAGAAACACTATAGAAGACAATGCCCACTGCTGCCATTTCTGTACCTAACACCCCAGCCCCACCCATGGGCTTTTAACAGCCAGTCTCTATGATTTTTATTGATGGACTGCTCTTCAGCTACTGGAGCCACTTGGTCCAGACAGATGGAACTGAGCCGACTGTGGGACATCTGCCTAGGATCCCACCATTGCTTGGCTTCTCCCTTTCCCTGGCCCAGTCTTCCTATCCCTGGTCTCCCCTGGAAGCACTTCTTAGTATATAAATGACTTCCACAAGTCTTCATCTCAGGATCTGCGTCTGATAATGCATCCTAAGTCAAGTTTAGGATAAATCTGTAGATCCTGAGAAGGAGAAAAGAAAGCTCATTGGGAAGCAACCCTGTTGTTTGATTTTGCATGTTATACGGAGCAAAATCATCTTGACTTTGTTCAAATGGTTTTATTACTTTCAGTGTACTATTGCTTATTAGTTTATGTTACAGAGAGTATCTAATCAACATACTTAATTTTAAACATGATCTTTCCTTTCCTTAATGTAGTACAGTCTCAAATCTATTCTAATCATTATAGTCAATTACTAGAAGAATGAAGCACATGGACCAAATGATTAACATTCATAGGAAATTGCCATTTTTTTTCCACAATGATATTTAGCTTGTCCATGTGAAATGCAATTCAGGAGTCTTTCAGCATTTTTGCTATTTTAATTACAGTTTACAAAGTTTAGCTTCATTAATTAACACTAGATTGATGTAAACTAGATTCATGTTATGTTTGCTGTGCTGATAATGAATTTCCATTTATCAAAAAATGGAAATCAGCTCTGTCCATTGGAAGGAAGTTTTTCTTCTTCTTTCTTTTTTCCTCACTTTCAAAAGTATGAATTGACTTAAACTCTATAAAATAGTTCAGGGAATTATATCACATACTTAAATATTTTAAATGCCACAGGAAAGCCCTAGTAACCATCACTTAATATGTATAAAACCGTTATATCTAAAAGTGATGATAGAGTATTTTTTTAAGTGAGAAAGGAGAATTTGTTAAATGAAAACTGAATCAAATCACTCTCTTACCACAAGTTAGCCAGACTGAAATACATTTAAAAAGGATGGAGTTCACACATCGGGACCTGAGGTTCAATATACATCCTTTGAAAAGGACTAGTCACTATTGCACTATTCACAGGGATGACAGACCTCGGATAACATCAGTGCTCCGTGAGAAGCCGGTTGATCTTCAGTTTTGTGCTGTAGCTTCAGCTAAACGCTAGTAATTGAATCTAGGGTGTAAATGTTGGTAAAGTTCCTGAGGCAGAGAGCTAGGCATATTATTTTGGGTTGCCTACAACCAAACTAAAACAGATTAATCAGACAGAAATTCCAAGAATGAAATATGGTTAATTGGCCTGATCTGCACAAATCAGAATGAAGTCAAGTGGATTAAGTGAATTGCAGCAGACCAGACAGACTAGGATACTTCTAGATTACATTTTGAGATCTGAAATCTTGGGAGTCTGAATCTTTTATGAGGAGAAAGCTGGGACTTTTTAAGTTAAGAAAACCCTATTTATAAGCCAAAATATTGATACCTTTCAGAAAGTTTTGCATTTACTTTTCCCAAATGGTAGCAATATTCTAGTTGCTCCAAATTTGCATTTTATCATATAACAGAAAGCCTGCCAGTTGTCATATCAAAGCAAAAGAAACATAAGGAGGGAGGGCAGGGCACAATGTAGCCAAATGTGGGGGTGGGGTGGGGAGGCAATAGGCTCTTCTTTTTCTTTCTTTCCTTCCCTCCCTCCCTCCCTTCCCCCTCCCTTCCTCCCTCCCGTCCTTCCTCACTTCCTTCCTTCCTCCCTCCCTCCCTTCCTTCCTTCCTTCTTTCTTTCATAAAAGAATAAGAAGTTGTGTCCCTGTACACAAAAGAACTAAATTCCCCCCGAAAGCAGAAGAGGATGATGTGAGACAGTAGAGGTGAGGGATGGTAGAGGCCAGTGGATGGTATAGAGGTAAGACATGTTAGTAGCCAAGTGCTTGTCACACAGGCAAGACAACCCTCAATGTGTATATAAGATAGGGCTTTCCAACTCTATTTAGAAAATCTCAAACTTAATAAATTCAGCATCAAACTCGTTCTTGGCCAGACCTCTACAAACATCATAGAAGCTTTTTAATTCACTCACCCATTTATTCATTCATTTGAAAGGCATTTGAAAGGCATTTGAGTATCTTCTATGTGCAAATTTAGCTGCCAGGTTTGGGGAAAAGTGCATAGGCAGAACAAAATACATATCTCTGAGTGTTAGATACGATCCCAGCTTTCCAAATACCTGCAACCAGGTATGTGTAGAAGCAATATTTATTTTATAAAATCATAATGACAGACATCTGTGGACTTGAGTTGTCAGTGAAATTTTTGAAGTAAGAACTGGCAATTCAAATGGCTTTCTGAAAGATGGCAAGAATTCCTTCAGTTAGAACCCCTGTGAATAATTCCTGAGCACTGAAGACACTGATACTGAACAATGCTGGTAGAAGACGAGGGGGGAGAAGCCAACTTTCTACACGATGCCAATATAGTACTTTAAAAAATGATAATAAAAGAACTCATTCTTCATATCTGAAAGCAACCTAATTTACAGTAAGTAATCAGTATTTATATTAGTCACCTCTAACTACTTACCTATTTAAAGAGTGTCCCTTAATTATGCATTACATTGAATGCCTACTTCTAATTACAGAATAACATTATTTTGGGTACTGGATACATATGTCTTTATTTTTGCAAAACCTTTTGATTACTCTTTTTTTGTGATGTGCCTCTGAAATCCTACTTTGGGTGAGAAGAAATCCTCCATGGGTAGGTCTTTGGCCAAGTGTGTTTTGATAAGGTTCTTCACGTGGATTTGATGTCCTTTTCAAACTGAGAAACATTGTTGTAGAGGAAGCCTTCCAGTCTTACCTTTACAGTCTAAATGCATTTCGTTCACCCCACAAGACTGCTATTTTTATTTCTCCATCCAGCCTATTTTTAATCTACGAAATAGCAACAATTATACTTACAGTCAGTGTGGCCTAACATGTTACCATTACAGGTTTCCATGAAGATTGATTTTCCCTAAGAATAACACTGGCTTCTTTCCATTTTCTTATTCACTCTGTTAGTAAGGAGTAGAGTGTCTTGGAGAGCCTATGTAGACATGCTTCACATCACCTTGCTCTTCCTTCTCTTGGGAAGATGTCTCCCAAAGAGAATACTTCATGGAGTAAGTCTTACCAGTGCAGGCCCACTATATAACACATACAAAATCTATCATGTAATACAAACAGTAACTCATAATATTATCATTTATATGTATTAGTATATTGTTTGAATTGGGCATGTATAAACTGATCGTAGGCAAAGTAAGTTGCCACTTCTTGATCATCCCTCTATAAAAGCTGGCTAACATCCTACACCCAGGATGTGCATTATCAATTGCTCATTAAAGTATTTAAAGTTCTTTCTCCTTAACAGTCATTATAAGATAGGGAAAGAAATAGTAATGGGAACAATAAACAAATAAATAATTTGCTCACACGAGAGCAAGTTTACATAATTTGGATGAGTCACAAACTGCATTTAGATAAGTAAAAATTATCTATGCAGTTTTTAATAAGGAGCCCTTGGAGAGAAAAGTGGTTTCTCACCATGGAAGTTTTTTTATACTACAAAATAAAATAATATTAATAATGTACATGACCAGAGAGCTCTCTGAAATTAATGTTCAGGTCCCAAATTAAAAATTGCTCCACTGAAGGTACATGGTATTACCCAGGACCCTGCTCTTCTGGGGGAAAGCCTGTTTGATAGACATATGGTGTAAAGGCTATTAGACCCTGATAAATCCACTTAACAAGAGGAAGAGGCACAAGAAAGCCTGATGCAGAAGGGATGCTACAGGAAAACAAATTAGATTGAACCAGTTGCTAGGAAACAGGGCAAACTAAGTGCATTGGAGCAGTTAGATGGGGCAACTCCGAAGGATTAACAGCCCTCCATTTCCATGCAGAGACCAAAGCAGACCAGGTTTGCAGCCTATGTCAGAGAACAACACAAGCTGTGTAATCTGGCCTTGTAGGTACAGAGAAATCCTCATTGTACACATTTCCAGAGCCAAAAAAATGGGAAAATAATCAAAGTACCTTATTAGCCCACATCTATAGTCCATCACCAAAGTAGATTTGAATGTGGCTCAAACTTTATTTCAGAGTAATATCATTTCTCACAAGATCCACTGTAGACAGATTTATGTGTAGGAATAACTTATACCCAGAGCATGAACAGACAGAACCTTGAATCAGGATTTAAGAGAGTGGACGAGATGGGAGGTACTTTCTGGGTCATGAACTGACACTGAATTTTCAGTTTTTACGAAGGTTGTCTATATTGTCCAGACAAAAAGTCCTGTGCCACCTACTTCTTGAATTTCATCTTTAGTATCTCTCTCTCATTAGTGCTGACCACTCTTTTCTGTTCAGTGGATTTAGTGCATTTGATTAGAATATGACCTCATAAGGGTCAGTCTCCTCTCTGTTAATTTATATGCATGACATCTAGATTAGGCTGTGAGTGACAGTAACTGTCCAGAAAAATATCTGTTGTATATTTGAAAGAATGATTGAATATTTATTTTATCATTCAGGCATTTAAAAAATTTCTTTACATGCATAGTCTAGCTTCCTAAAAAAATATTTAAGCTCTTTTAGAACAATACATAGTATTCACATTATTTATCTTCCCATCGAAGAAGTAGGTCAATATTAAGCAGATAATAGATATTCAAAGAGTACTCCTTAAGTTAAATCAAATATCTATTGTCAGGTGATCCATTTGGAGAAAGGGCAAAGCTATGCTAGCAGGATATGAAATAGATTTTGTTATGAGATTACAGTACTTCATAACAATGACAGCAACAAAAACAACAAAAATAAACACAGTAATAATAAACATTCATTAAATACTCAAGTAAAATTCTAAGGACCAGGAATATAAAAATAAAGGAAACAGACAAGAACCTCTGCCTTCATTGAGTTTACATTCTAGTCGGGCGAAGCAGACAATAAACAACCAAATATATAGTTAGATGATGATAAGTGTTATAGAGAAAAAAGAAAAAGGAAAAAGGAAAAGGGAATTTGGAGCATTGGGATGTTGCAGTCTTTATCCTGACGACATAATCAGGTGAGATGGTAATAGTTGAATAGAAATCTGCACTCAGCGAGGAAAGGAGCCCTGAGACTAGGCAAAAGGAACAGCAATTCTGAAATGGACTGTGCCTAGCGTTTGACAAGCAAACACCAGCAAGGAGGGCAGTGTGGCTAGAGCTGAGTGAGCAGAAGGAGAAGTAATAGGAGAATTAACAAGAGGCAGATGCTGTACAGCCTTGCTGGTCAAAGTAATGCCTTTGGCTTTTTCTTTCAGTGGAGCAGTGGGTAATTAAAAGGTATGAGAACAGCCATGTCATGTTCTGACCTTGTTTTAGTAGAACCACTCTGGCTTTTGTTTTAAGAAAAGACTGAAGGAAGACAAAGAGAGAAGCAGCTAGACCAATAAACAGGCTGCAGCAATAACCTGGATTTGGCTTGGATCAGGGTTTATCATGGAAGTGATAAGAAGTGGTTAGATTCTGGATATATCAATATTTCAAAGGTAGAAAAATTGTATTTTCTGACAGTGTGAATGTAGAGACTTTGGTCTGAACAACTAGAATGATGACATCATCTTTGACAGAGAAAGGGAATACTGAGGGGTAGGTTTAGTGGTAAAGGAGTTGGGGCTTTTTGAGGGATTAGGGTTAGGGTTAGGGTTAGGGTTAGGGTTAGGGCTAGGGTTAGGGTTAGGGCTAGGGTTAGGATTAGGATCTTGGTTGTGGTCACTTAAAGACTGCAATGCTTATTATGCAACCAAGTGGGCATGTTCAGTAGGCAGCTGGATATATAGGTCTGGAGTCTTGGGAGGAGCACTTGGCTATAGATACAAATTTGAGCAAAAGAAGACAATTAATTGAATTATGTCTTTGCTGATGTAAGAGTTGGTGAGATCTATTAAGTGGAATTGTTTGCCTTTCTTAGCTGCACAAAGAATTTATCTATATTATCAACTGAAAAAAAGTCAGGGTAAATGGGAATGAATTTAAGTGGGTATATGTGGTAGGCTGAGATTCTGGAAGTTCTCTTTCAACTTCCTTTATTTTCTTAATGAAATAGAGAACAAAGTTAATAACAAAGAGTGATAATTAAGGATGAGGGCTAGGGTTGTTAGGTTTCCTATATATAAAGAATGTGCTCTGTAACTAATCATTTTACCGTGTTCCAAAAATAACTTTGTTAAGATACCCTAAATGTCGTATACTCAACTTTTTTCAATAAATAACAAAAATTCCAGAGTTAGAGCTATTTTTCTATCACACTAATTGGCAGCCCGAATCAGTTAAATGGCAACCTAACTGAAAGCTATTCCTCCACAAATAAAAACTGGACAGTACCTATGGTCTTTCCCGCAGGTTTGGCTGAAAGAAGGTCAAAAGAGAGAACTGAGAATCAAAAGTACTTATTTTTCATATTCAGAAAAGATCGTTCTTTAGAGAAAGTTCCAAGTTGTGAAAAAGTAACCATTATTTGGGATAACTTGAGATTAGTATGCATGTTTTGAAAATCAGCCAATCAACAACAGCCGTACTCAAGTAACTATGACTTGTGAAAGTCAGTCAAGCAATGATAAAACGCCAGTCTTGAAAGTCAGCCAACCAGTGACAACCTCACGTTAAACAGTGGCGAATCAGCAAGTGCCTCAGTCACTTTCTGTGTTATGAAAGGCAACCAGACAACACCAGCCTTACTTCAGTGACCATGCTACCACAGCTGGAAGTTCTATATTCCCTGAAGACTCCCTCTTCGGAAAGTCTGCCAATCTCTGAAAGCCAGGCTTCCCAAAACCTTACATACCGTTATCTCTGGTTTGTTCACAGAGACAATGCATTACAAGTGCTCTCTCATTTGCAGGTACACTGAAAGTTCACATTTTTGCATCAGATAGTTTGATACAGTGTTTGCAAGTTCACAAACTTTTCAACAGCTGAACCCCTGTTTATGATTACTTAGGAGTTTGGACTTGTGACTTTGGACTTGAATTACAAACTTTTCAATTCTCGTGGTGGTTTCTAGTATCTATTTTTTAAAAATTTAAACCCCCAAATGTCAACATACAGGTGTAAATTTTGTGATGAATTTTCTGAACAGTGGACATTACTAAATAAGGAAAAAGGTATTTTTTGGAGCTCTTTGTGCAGAATGCAAGTATTCATTCAATATTAAAAATGGTAGAGGCGGAGGGGCAAGATGGAGGAAGAGTAAGACGCGGAGATCACCTTCCTTCCCACAGATACAGTAGAAACACATCTACACGTGGAACTGCTCCTACAGAACACCTACTGAACGCTGGCAGAAGACGTCAGACCTCCCAAAAGGCTCTTGGTGCTCCAGCCAGGCATCAGGGCTGTGCCTCTGAGGTGGGAGAGCCAACTTCAGGACACTGGTCCACAAGAGACCTCCCAGCTCCACGTAATACCAAACGGTGAAAATCTCTCAGAGATCTCCATCTCAACATCAAGACCCAGCTTCACTCAACGACCAGCAAGCAACAGTGCAGGACACCCTATGCCAAAAAACTAGCAAGATGGGAACATAGCCCCATCCATTAGCAGAGAGGCTGCCTAAAATCATAATAAGGCCACAGACACCCCAAAACACACCACCAGACGTGGACGTGCCCACCAGAAAGACAAGATCCAACCTCATCCACCAGAACACAGGCACTAGTCCCCTCCACCAGGAAGCCTACACAACCCACTGAACCAACCTTAGCCACTGGGGACAGATACCAAAAACAACGGGAACTACGAACCTGCAGCCTGTGAAAAGGAGACACCAAACACAGTAAGTTAAGCAAAATGAGAAGACAAAAAAACACACAGCAGGTGAAGGAGCAGGGTCAAAACACACCAGACCTAGCAAATGAAGAGGAAATAGGCTATCTACCTGAAAAAGAATTCAGAATAATGATAGTAAAGATGATCCAAAATCTTGGAAATAGAATAGACAAAATGCAAGAAACATTTAACAAGGACGTAGAAGAACTAAAGAGGAACCAAGCAATGATGAAAAACACAATACATGAAATTAAAAATACTCTAGACGGGATCAATAGCAGAGTAACTGAGGCACAAGAACGGATAAGTGACCTGGAAGATAAAATGGTGGAAATAACTACTGCAGAGCAGAATAAAGAAAAAAGAATGAAAAGAACTGAGGACAGTCTCAGAGACCTCTGGGACAACATTAAACGCACCAACATTCGAATCATAGGGGTCCCAGAAGAAGAAGAGAAAAAGAAAGGGACTGAGAAAATATTTGAAGAGATCATAGTTGAAAACTTCCCTAATATGGGAAAGGAAATAGTTAATCAAGTCCTGGAAGCACAGAGAGTCCCATACAGGAAAAATCCAAGGAGAAACACACCAAGACACATATTAATCAAACTGTCAAAAATTAAATATAAAGAAAACATATTAAAAGCAGCAAGGGAAAAACAACAAATAACACACAAGGGAATCCCCATAAGGTTAACAGCTGACCTTTCAGAAGAAACTCTGCAAGCCAGAAGGGAGTGGCAGGATATACTTATAGTGATGAAGGAGAAAAACCTACAACCAAGGTTACTCTACCCAGCAAGGATCTCATTCAGATTTGATGGAGAAATTAAAACCTTTACAGACAAGCAAAAGCTGAGAGAGTTCAGCACCACCAAACCAGCTTTACAACAAATGCTAAAGGAACTTCTCTAGGCAAGAAACACAAGAGAAGGAAAACACCTACAACAACAAACCCAAAACATTTAAGAAAATGGGAATAGGAACATACATATCAATAATTACCTTGAATGTAAATGGATTAAATGCTCCCACCAAAAGACACAGGCTGGCTGAATGGTTACAAAAACAAGACCCATATATATGCTGTCTACAAGAGACCCACTTCAGACCTAGAGACACATACAGACTGAAAGTGAGGGGATGGAAAAAGATATTCCATGCAAATGGAAATCAAAAGAAAGCTGGAGTAGCAATTCTCATATCAGACAAAATAGACTTTAAAATAAAGACTATTACAAGAGACAAAGAAGGACACTATATAATGATCAAGGGATCGATCCAAGAGGAAGATATAACAATTGTAAATACTTATGCACCCAACATAGGAGCACCTCAATACATAAGGCAAATACTAACAGCCATAAAAGGGGAAATCGACAGTAACACAATCATAGTAGGGGATTTTAACACCCCACTTTCACCAATGGACAGATCATCCAAAATGAAAATAAATAAGGAAACACAAGCTTTAAATGATACATTAAACAAGATGGACTTAATTGATATTTATAGGACATTCCACCCAAAAACAACAGAATACACATTTTTCTCAAGTGCTCATGGAACATTCTCCAGGATAGATCATATCTTGGGTCACAAATCAAGCCTTGGTAAATTAAAGAAAATTGAAATCATATCAAGTATCTTTGCCGACCACAACACTATGAGACTAGATATCAATTACAGGAAAAGATCTGTAAAAAATACAAACACATGGAGGCTACACAATACACTACTTAGTAACGAAGTGATCATTGAAGAAATCAAAGGGGAAATCAAAAAATACCTAGAAACAAATGACAATGGAGACAGGACGACCCAAAACCTATGGGATGCAGTAAAAGCAGTTCTAAGTGGGAATTTTATAGCAATAGAAGCCTACCTCAAGAAACAGGAAACATCTCGAATAAACAACCTAACCTTGCACCTAAAGCAATTAGAGAAAGAAGAACAAAAAAACCCCAAAGCTAGCAGAAGGAAAGAAATCATAAAGATCAGATCTGAAATACATGAAAAAGAAATGAAGGAAACAATAGCAAAAATCAATGAAACTAAAAGCTGGTTCTTCGAGAAGATAAACAAAATTGACAAACCATTAGCCAGACTCATCAAGAGAAAAAGGAAGAAGACTCAAATCAATAGAATTAGAAATGAAAAAGGAGAAGTAACCACTGACACTGCAGAAATACAAACGATCATGAGAGATTACTACAAGCAACTCTATGCCAATAAAATGGACAACCTGGAAGAAATGGACAGATTCTTAGAAATGCACAACCTACCGAGACTGAACCAGGAAGAAATAGAAAATATGAACAGACCAATCACAAGCACTGAAATTGAAACTGTGATTAAAAATCTTCCAACAAACAAAAGCCCAGGACCAGATGTCTTCACAGGCGAATTCTATCAAACATTTAGAGAAGAGCTAAGACCTATCCTTCTCAAACTCTTCCAAAATATTGCAGAGGGAGGAACACTCCCCAACTCATTCTACGAGGCCACCATCACCCTGATACCAAAACCAGACAAAGATGTCACAAAGAAAGAAAACTACAGGCCAATATCACTGATGAACATAGATGCAAAAATCCTCAACAAAATACTAGCAAACAGAATCCAACAGCACATTAAAAGGATTATACACCATGATCAAGTGGGGTTTATTCCAGGAATGCAAGGATTCTTCAATATACGCAAATCAATCAACGTGATACATCATATTAACAAACTGAAGGAGAAAAACCATATGATCATCTCAATAGATGCAGAGAAAGCTTTCGACAAAATTCAACACTCATTTATGATAAAAGCCCTGCAGAAAGTAGGCATAGAGGGAACTTTCCTCAACATAATAAAGGCCATATATGACAAACCCACAGCCAACATTGTCCTCAATGGTGAAAAACTGAAACCATTTCCACTAAGATCAGGAACAAGACAAGGTTGCCCACTCTCACCACTATTATTCAACATAGTTTTGGAAGTGTTAGCCACAGCAATCAGAGAAGACAAAGAAATAAAAGGAATTCAAATCGGAAAAGAAGAAGTAAAGCTGTCACTGTTTGCAGATGACATGATACTATACATAGAGAATCCTAAAACTGCCACCAGAAAACTACTAGAGCTAATCAATGAATTTGGTAAAGTAGCAGGATACAAAATTAATGCACAGAAATCTCTTGCATTCCTATATACTAATGACGAAAAATCTGAAAGTGAAATTAAGAAAACACTCCCGTTTACCATTGCAACAAAAAGAATAAAATATCTAGGAATAAACCTACCGAAGGAGACAAAAGACCTGTATGCAGAAAACTATGACACTGATGAAAGAAATTAAAGATGATACAAACAGATGGAGAGATATACCATGTTCTTGGATTGGAAGAATCAACATTGTGAAAATGACTATACTACTCGTAGCAATCTATAGATTCAATGCAATCCCTGTCAAACTACCAATGGAATTTTTCACAGAACTGAAAAAAAATTTTCACAATTTGTATGGAAACACAAAAGACCCCGAATAGCCAAAGCAATCTTGAGAACGAAAAACTAAGCTGGAGGAATCAGGCTCCCAGACTTCAGACTATACTACAAAGTTACAGTAATCAAGACAGTATGGTACTGGCACAGAAACAGAAATATAGATCAATGGAACAGGATAGAAAGCCCAGAGTTAAACCAACACATATCACCTTATTTTTGATAAAGGAGGCAAGAATATACAATGGAGAAAAGACAACCTCTTCAATAATTGGTGCTGGGAAAACTGGACAGCTACATGTGAAAGAATGAAATTAGAACACTCCCTAACACCATACACAAAAATAAACTCAAAATGGATTAAAGACCTAAACGTTAAGCCAGACACTATCAAACTCTTAGAGGAAAACATAGGCAGAACACTCCATGACATAAATCGCAGCAAGGTCCTTTATGACCCAGCTCCTAGAGAAATGGAAATAAAAACACAAATAAACAAATGGGACCTAATGAAACTTAAAAGCTTTTGCACAGCAAAGGAAACCATAAACAAGACCAAAAGACAACCCTCAGAATGGGAGAAAATATTTGCAAATGAAGCAACTGACAAAGGGTTAATCTCCAAGATTTACAAGCAGCTCATGCAGCTCAATAACAAAAAAACAAACAACCCAATCCAAAAATGGGCAGAAGACCTAAACAGACATTTCTCCAAAGAAAATATACAGATGGCCAACAGACACATGAAAGAATGCTCAACATCCTTAATCATTAGAGAAATGCAAATCAAAACTACAATGAGGTATCATCTCACACCAGTCAGAATGGCCATCATCAAAAAATCTAGAAACAATAAATGCTGGAGAGGGTGTGGAGGAAAGGGAACACTCTTGCACTGTTGGTGGGAATGTAAATTGATACAGCCACTATGGAGAACAGTATGGAGGTTCCTTAAAAAACTACAAATAGAACTACCATACGACCCAGCAATCCCACTACTGGGCATATACCCTGAGAAAACCATAATTCAAAAAGAGTCATGTACCAAAATGTTCACTGCAGCTCTATTTACAATAGCCAGGACATGGAAGCAACCAAAGTGTCCATCATCGGATGAATGGATAAAGAAGATGTGGCACATATATACAATGGAATATTACTCAGCCATAAAAAGAAATGAAATGGAGGTATTTGTAATGAGGTGGATGGAGTTAGAGTCTGTCATACAGAGTGAAGTAAGTCAGAAAGAGAAAAGCAATTACAGTATGCTAACACATATATATGGAATCTAAGGGAACAAAAAAAAAAAAAAAAGGACATGAAGAACCTAGTGGCAAGATGGGAATAAAGACACAGACCTACTAAAGAATGGACTTGAGGATATGGGGAGGGGGAGGGGTGAGATGTGACAGGGTGAGAGAGTGTCATGGACATATATACACTACCAAATGTAAAATAGATAGCTAGTGGGAAGCAGCCGCATAGCACAGGGAGATCAGCTCGGTGCTCTGTGACCACCTAGAGGGGTGGGATAGGGAGGGTGGGAGGGAGGGAGATGCAAGAGGGAAGAGATATGGGAACATATGTATATGTATAACTGATTCACTTTGTTTTAAAGCAGAAACTAACACACCATTGTAAAGCAATTATACTTCAATAAAGATGTTAAAAAAAATGGTAGAAAGTCATATGTAAACCACCATATTGATATAAGATAGGTATGATTTCCTCAACTGGTACCAAAATTGTGATAAAATAACAAAAATTTTGATTGAGTGAAATTCAGATGAAGAAAAAATAATTGCAGTAGAAGTTGTAATGGCCTTCCACATTGTATATCATCATCAGTCTTTCAGCTCAAATGCCTTTTGAATGTACATCTACCAAAAGTATTTTCTGATTCTAAAATTGAAAGCAATTTTTAAGTTCCAGAATTAAATTTACTGCAATGATAATAATAATAAATTGTTACATTTACTATTACAGAGATTATCAAGGATCTAAATGCTTTACTTTTCAAAATAGCTGTGGTGCAAATAATCACAATGCAGAGAAAACTTTGTTTACTTGTGCAATGTTTTTCTCATGAAAAAGGCTTCTTTACAAGACTATGGGGAATAAAATTCCTTTCAGCTGAGACTTCAGAAACAATAGCAAAATTTTGCAGAGACTCTCTTTTTAAGTCAGGAGGTAATGAGGAAAATTGTACTGCTTTTGGTAGGATAAAAGTACAAGTTTTGGTAAATGTCTGTGTAAAAGTGAAAACAAGATTCATTTAAACTTGAAGCAAAGCATGATTCCATGGAAGATGTTGGCTACTCCGCCCATATTCTGCATGATGCTGCTCAAAGAGCATCCCTTGTCCTTTCTATTAGCAATGAAGTGATTCTATGAAATTGTTCTCTAATTTCAGCATTTACACTGTAAAACTGAGTGATTAAATGATTTTTGTGATTTTGTTGGAATTCAGTTTTCTTCAGTTCTCTCATATTCAACAACTTAATTGGCTCTCTTTAACAAATACAGTTGAAAGCATCTCCAACTGTATTTGGAGATTGGTTTGAAGCCCTGAAATAAAATGTTAGTTCTGAATAAGAGGACGCCCCCAACATTTTGTTGACTTTTTAAATAATCCATTGACTGACTTCTGACTTCTACTTTTTCTCTTATTTATAGTTTCAGTACCTCTTTAGCATTAGTATTATGCAAACTGAAAGAAGAGCAAACAGTGTTAAGTAATTCATTGCTTAAAGACACCTGTGGAATGCATTAAAGAAAGAATTGATGAAAAGCGTTATCCCTTTAAGGATCCCTCAAAGCCGTTTTTCAAAGGGAAAACATTACCATGAATGGACAGGAATTCTATCTTTAAATGTATAATTATTATGACACTTGCCATGACTGCCTACTGAAATGTACATCATACCTTGAAGAATTGGATTCTTTCATATGAATGTTACATGGAAACAAGTGGAATTATCATATGTAGTGTTGAAGAACAAGAGAATGAAAATTGAAGATAATGCTTTTTCTATTCAAGGCACAACATTTGAAAAGTCATCTATCAAGGGATGCCACATTGTCCTGAAGAATGGGAAAGCAAACTATGCCAGGCAAGATGGCATTATGTGTTTCAACAAACAAAATTTGAAGAGCAATTCTTGGACTTAACTTTTTCCATACATAATTGTGCATTGGCTTATAATGCCAATGTCGAGTGTGTTTTTTCATTAATAAATTTTCAGTGGACAAAAGAACAAAATAAGTTGGATGTGACCACTGTCGATGCTATGTTACAATGTATATGGGACATAGACTGCAAAGAATTTTATAAACAAATTCTGTGAAATAAGGAACTGTCAGAAGAGCCAAATCATCAGGGTAAAATAATTTTTAAAAATAGAGGTATAGGGCTTCCCTGGTGGTGCAGTGGTTGAGAATCTTCCTGCCAATGCAGGCGACACGGGTTCGAGCCCTGGTCTGGGAAGATTCCACGTGCTGCGGAGCAGCTAGGCCCGTGAGCCACAACTACTGAGCCTGCGCGTCTGGAGCTTGTGCTCCGCGACAGTGAGAGGCCTGCGCACTGCGATGAAGAGTGGCCCCCGCTCGCCGCAACTAGAGAAGGCCCTCGCACAGAAATGAAGACCCAACGCAGCCAAAAATAAATAAATAAATAAATAAAGATGCTTTCATTAAAAAAAAACCAAAAAAAAAAAAACCCCAGAGGTATAGTTCAGATAAACAATGAATAATTTGTTAGTATAACTATGCCCAGTGCAATCTTTTTCTTTTGTCTTTTTTTTTTTTTTTTTTTTTTATTTTTGGCTGTGTTGGTTCTTCGTTTCTGTGCGAGGGCTTTCTCTAGTTGCGGCAAGCGGGGGCCACTCTTCATCGCGGTGCACGGGCCTCTCACTATCGCGGCCTCTCCTGCTACGGAGCACAGGCTCCAGACGCGCAGGCTCAGCAATTGTGGCTCACGGGCTTAGTTGCTCCGCGGCATGCGGGATCTTCCCAGACCAGGGCTCGAACCCGTGTCCCCTGCATTGGCAGGCAGATTCTCAACCACTGCGCCACCAGGGAAGCCCCTCTTTTGTCTTAAAGTACATATGCACAGCAATTAGAAATAATTCAAATGTACCTGAGAATCTTGTATTTTCATTTTCATTTTCTGGCAACCTTAATGAGGTTTTGAGGAGAAATTAGGAGATATGAATCACCTTAGAGACTGCCAGAATCAATGAGTCAAGAAAATATAGTATGATTGTCAGACAGCATTTTAGGGCCCCTTGAAGTTTGAAGTCACAAATTCAAAGTGACACTAGTTAGCATGGCTATGTGTTTGTCTCTGATCGCCTTCAGTTTTGTGGGTGTAAATGTGGAGTAAACATAGAAATATTTTCATTAAAAATAATTGCTATTTGATTCCAGTCTGCACTTTTAACCAATATGCTAAACTCTCTCCCAATGAGAAGTGATTACTTAAGATAAACTGTCATTTCCTTATGATTATGAGATCTGAAGTATCAAATTGCATTTAATTTTAAAATATTTATAAATCAGGTATGCCATAAATGGTAATCTCCAACACTGAAAGACGGCTGATGTCTCTTATAGCTTGTTTCTATTTTTGCTCTTATTTTTCTCAAAGAATGTAAGGAAAGTCACATTTATTAGGATATAATAGAGAACAAGAAAGCTGAATGAGCTTTACAAGACGCAGAAACGGCAGATAGCTAGAAGCAAGGATTTAGGAAACCTAGGTCCTAATTCTGGTCAATTCATCAAACACCATATCTCTGTGATCACACCTGCAAATGTGGTGTCATTCCCAAAATAACATGCAAATGCTGAGGAGATACATAGGATCTTACTTGACACACCTTGAGCATTTCTGAAGGTGGAACAAGTCATCTACAAGCAGAGAGAATCACTGGGCCAAAAGTTTTCCCCTCAGAACTCTATCTGGGGTTGTCATGACTTATTCTTATGATAGCAAGGTTGGAGGCCTTTGTTATTCTTTAATTAATTTTTTTATTCTTATATATCTGAGTTTGTATTTCCCAAAGGATCTTGACTATGAGCAATATATATTTCCCATCAAAAATGCCTCTGTTGTATTGCAGAAACAGAATATATTCTCCATTTTTCTACTTGTCCCATATCACAAATGCTTTTAGACATTCAATGATCTATTTTTTTTAGTAAGTCTCTTTCTATTTCAGTGTTTATGCATGAGATTGATCTAATGCCCAGAGGAGAAATATTGTCATCAGCTTTTACAGCATTTTCAGAAAGGCACACATGCATTTTGCTTCTCCTGTTTTATGAAGCTCTTTTTACTGCTTTCTCTTAAGAATATATTATGAAAAATCCAATTTCCTTGCAGATATGTCGGACTGTGCTGTTTCTTGAAAGCTGGAACAAAATCTGCTTTCCAGATGACTTATGCAATTTGGAACCAAATAGGTAGGTGTTGAGCTTGACAAATTCTCATAGAATTATCATTTGCAATATTTCCACAGTCTGGAAACAGGAATTTATTGATTGTTTTTAATCTGATGTACATCCAGTAATAAGGTGCCAGGCACCACGCTGAGCATAGATTTGCATAACCTCACAAATTGTTCTGTACTAAATGGCTCAGTGAGCCAAAGAGGAAGTCTTAAGGAAATAAAATGGCTCTAGAATGGAGCTGTGGAAGAAGGAAAGGGAAGATGGTCGAGGAGTAAGGGGAAGGTGCCAAAGAAAAAGCAACTGTCATCTTTGTCCTCAACTTACAGTTTGTGTGCTTGATTATATATTTACTTATTTTTAATGTAGTAGTATTTGATATGGAAAAGAATAAATGTAACCTATTTGTACAAACTAAAGCAAAATCATAAAATTAATATCTGTGAACCCACGATCCAATGTAAGAAGTAAAATTTTGCAGTACCATTCTATCCATCCTGTGTCTTCCTCCCTGTTCATTGACTCCACCACAAATGTGACTACACCATGCGTGTTATTTTTATATCCTTCTTTATTTAGTTTTACATTTTTACAACTTATATATTCATTTATAAACATTTCAATTGTCAGTTTCCCTTCTTTTTGACCTTTGTAAACCCAGCATCAAAGTATAAGTAGATTTCTTGGATTGCTTACTTATGCATATTGTGGCCTATAGCTTTATTTCATCCATTTCCATATGCAAAATATGCGAGTGAATAAATCATTCTGTTTATCCATTTTTTCTGTATATTTGAGGTCTTTCTGTCCGTCTTCCTTTTTCGCCCCGCCCCCACTTTTCTTTCCAACTCCTTCTTTCCTACCTCTGTCTCCCTCCCCCCTCATCCCTCATCCTTCCATTATTTTCTTCCTCTTTCTCTTCTTTATTTTCTCCCATTCCTTCCTCCTCCTTCCTTCCTTCCTTGCTTCCTTCCTTCCTTTTTATTTTCTATTGCAGTAGTTTTGCCACAGATTTTTTTTTAAGATTTTATTTTTTAAAGCAGTTTTAGGTTCACAGCAAAATTGAGAGGGAAATATAGAAATTTCCTACACATCCCCTGCCCTCACACATGCATAACTTCCCCCATTATCAACATCCCCCACGAGAGGGGTACATTTTTACAACTGACATACCTACACTGATGCATCATAATCACCCCAGGTCCATAGCTTACATTAGGATTCACTCTTGGTGTTGTACAACCTATGGATTTGGACAAATGTATAATGACATGCACCCATCATTAGCATATCATACAGAGTATTTTCTGTGCTCTGCCAAGTCATCCCTCCCTGCCATCCTCACCTCGACACAAACATTTCCATAGCTCTCTTTTGACACTTGACAAAAAGAAAGCACCTAATATATTTACATCGAATTGAAATTGTTGGATCATAGGTAATGCAAATGTTCAACCTCACAAAATAATGCTAGTTTATGTCTTCATATTTTCACCAGAAATTGATTGATTCATCTCTCTAATACCCAAATTTGTCTGACTTCTTTGTTGTGGGAATTATCATCCATGGAAATAAAATCATATCAATAGGTTTAAAATGGTAATTTGTTCCTTATTACTAATGAGGTTAAACATCTTGTCATGTGTTTTTTCTCTTATCATGTTTCCTCTTCCGTGAGATGCCTGTTAGTCTTTCCTCTAATTTTCTATTGAGTTTTGTCCTTTTTTAATTGATTTGTAAGTGTGTTAATAATCCTTTGTAAATTACATGTATTGCAAACATTTCTCAATTTGTCTTGTCTTTTCACTGTCTCTAGGCTGTCTTTTGTTGAACAGAAGTTTCTAATTAACAAGCAGTTGAATTTATCCATATTTTAATGCATGTATTTTAATTTATCTTTCCCTAGCTCAAATTTGGAACAAAAATAAATATTACTGCTTATTTTCTTCTAAGGTCTCAGAGATCCTCCTTGAATTTTTAAGTCCTCAACCCATCTGGAACTGACTTTTGTGTATGGTGGAAAGCAAGAATCCATTTTAAGGATCCAATTTGTGAGGGCAATTAATTGTTCAATCACCCTATTGAATAGTCCTCCATTCCACAGTGATCTTAAATCCACTTCTGTGATGTATCAAGTTGTAAAACACAGTCTATTTCCCAGATCTTTATTTTGTTCTATCAGTCAATATTTCTCAATCCCTGTGCCAACTCGATACTGACTTTATCATTACAGCCTTACAATATACCTTGGTATCTGGAGAGGCACATCCTTTACTCTTCTTCCTCAGAAGTATTTTAGCTATTCTTATTCTTTTGCTCCTCCAGATAAATTTTAGAATTAGCTTGTCAAGATTCATGAAAAACTCTGTTGGAATTTTGATTGAAGTTGTACTGAATTTCAGATAAATTAGAGGACAATTGATGTTTGTATAATTTTGAGCTTTCATATCTGTAAGAACAATATAGCTCTCCATTTATTTAGATCTTTCAGAAAAAAACTGATTGGATGTGGAGGCTCATCTTCTTCCCCTATTTTGAAGCTTAGCAAAGTGCTGGCTCAGCTGGTCCAAACTGAGTGAAGCTCTAGACCAGCACTGTACTCTCCAATAGTTATATAATGCAAGTCACAAGGATAATTTAAATTTTTCTATTAGCCACATTAAGAAAAGAGTAAAAAGAAAAGACTAAAAAGGAAGTTCATTTTAATAAAATATTTATTTAACCCAATATATATTATAATTTTGACTTGGAAGCAATATAAAAATTATTGGGATCTTTTACATTTTTTCACACCTTGTCTTCAAAATCTAGTGTGTATTTTACACCTAAGATACATCTCAACTAGGACTAATCTAACTTCAAGTGCTCAATAGCCATATGGGACTAGCGGCTACAATATTGGAAGCAGAGCTGTAGAGTTTCCCCATGTATTATTGAATGCATAATTACCTACATGTGCTTTGGGCCTTCTTTTAACTACAGATATCTAAAGCAGTACTAGGAATGTCTTGTACCAGAACTCTTCATGAAGCACTCACCCCAGTGATGCCTGTGCTTGGAAAAATGTGCATTTTCCAATTGCTGGATGCTGATTTACGTATGTCTGTTTAACCGTGCTTATTGGTTACATTGTTCATATCACATATATTTTTGAATATTTTGTCTGCTTGATCTATTAATAATTGGGAGAGATGTGTTAAAATCTTACTCTATGATAGTGGAGTTATCCTGAAACTGTTTCAGGATTTTTGGTGCTATCAGCATTTTTCTACAGAACCACCCTACTTGTTCTTTTCTCTGAGTTCAAAGCATCCAGCATCAATTTCAGTCCCTTTTTTTGGTTTTACCTTTCTAGGGGATTTATTGGTATAGGAAGTGGGATAGCATGTGTTTGAAATTTCCCTTACTTCAGCAAACCCAGTCTGTACTACATTAAAAGTATGCTTTATTCAGGATCCACTAGTTTTGTAGCAGGAGTTTCTTTTAGTATCTAGATATTTCTCCAGGAGTAAAACTCCTTTATTTGTATTTTTAAAAGCACTTTTACTTCCATTATTTTTTTCATTATCTAAAAATTCTTCAAGAATTTGTCTATATGTTTGCTCAATTGTTTTTCAAGTTGTCGTTTGACTTATTTTTTTTATACTGAGAATTTTTCATTTGCTTATTTTGCAAATGTTTTAAATGTATATGTGGCCAAAGCTACTCACTATAGCTTCGTGTTTTCTGACTATTTTCTTATTTACAAATATATTCTTCAATACAAGATTCCATAGATACCTATCAATCTTTTCGTAGCATATTTATGGTTTTTCTGTTAATATTTGCCTCTAATTTATCTGAAGTTTATTTTAAAGAAATGATCGTGTAAAAATCTCATTTAATTTTTACTTCAGTGATTATCCAATTTTCCTGAAATAATTAATGAATAATCCATTCTTTCATTGCTGATTTGAAATGCCACTTTTATCACAGAATAAATTATCTTGATTTCTTGGTCATTTTTCTGATTCTGCTATTCCAATAATCTCTCTATATCTCAGATTTCAGTGTTCTACTGTTTTAATTAATTCAGGTTTAAAGCAAGGCATAATAAGTATTAGCATATATATTTCTTTATTGCTTTTATTATGTGTGGATTTTTCTTGCATGTTTGTTTTCTGTTATACTTTACACATCCTTCAATGAAGATAAAAAGATGTGCTAAGATTATAATTGTTAAATTTTTATATTAATTTTGGGATTTAAAAAATTTTTAACATTCCTATTCGAGCAATGGTTTCTTACTCGATTTACTCAACTTGTTAGTGTCCATTGTTGAAATTTTAAACTTATTCTCAAATGGTTCCTATAAAATTTATTACTAAAACAAGCAATTTTATATTTTAAACTTTTTATTGGAGAAAATTGCAAACATAATTGAAAGTAGAGAGAATAGTATAAAGAACATCTGTTTATCTATTACCTGGATTCAACAATTATCAACCAATGGCTACACTTGCTTCATCTATGCCTTCACCCAGGTCCAAATCACCCCTTTTATTTTGAAGCAAATTCCAGAAACTGTGCCAATATTTCAGTAAGCATCAAAATATAAGGACTCATTGTTTTAAACATAATTACATTACTACTCACAGCTCAAAAATTAACTACAGTTCCAGGGCAAATCAATTAAACTTTACAAACTACAATTTCCTCATTTGGAAAGTGAAAAAATAGTAGTACTGCCTCTTAGGTTAAAAAAACCCAAACTATTGCTATTATTAATAATAATAATTTAAATGATTATATTCATTTATCATTTGATCTATTATATGATGGGTTTTACTGACACACTTTTATGTTGAATTGTCATGCATTTCTAGAATGAAAGCTCTCTGGTAATTATATATTGATATTTTAATATATTTTTGGAATCGAGTGATGAGTATCTTACTTTGTATTTTTGCATTTATTTTATGTGAGATTATTTTCTAGACCTTTAATTCATTTTCTCAGCTGTTTAATAGGTTTTACTAGCTCATTGTATTAATTTTCTTTCTTTCTTTCTCTATGCCCAGAAATGGTTTGACTATTACCAGAATTTGTTACCAACACATTTGAAACTTGGTCATGGAGGCATCTGGACTTGACAGCATTTGGGGAGGTAACTATTTTTCAGTTTTTTCACCTGGCTTTATTTCTTCTCTTTCTTAAAGTCAGATCCAGATTACATGCCTCTTTCTAATCTCCTAAAGGATATTATGCATTAATATTGTACTTGTTTTATAATTTTTCTGTATGGTCTTTCTTTCCCATAGAGTGTGAACCTTTCAAAGGTGAGAACCATTTCTGACAATAGATACTCAACAAATATTGACTCGATAAATGAGTGAATAAATTAATATATATGTAAAACACCTAATACACTAACTGACATAGATATCAGTTACTCTTTTTAATATTCGCCAAGAAGAAAAAAAATTTCAATCATAGGTTTTGGGGATGAAGATAATAATCCCATTGTGCTCTATAAATCACTCTGTCCTTTTGGAGTCTTTACATAAAATAGTGTCTATAGAGGCAACTGTCCTCCCAGAGTGCCCAGGATATGTGAATTGCCTGTGTTTGGCTTTCTTTTTCTACAATCTCTATTTCCTGTTCTAGCTTTCTCAAGGAATATAAATTGATGAACTATACCATGTACTGAGAGTAAAAGAGACAAAATATTTGAAAGGGTGAGAAACAAACTTTCTCAAAATCATAAATTATATGGTAATGCCATTAAGCGTTCTTCATGCAGATAGAAAAAGGATAAACTCAGCAGGTGATGTTGATAAAGGCTATAAACATTCATTTTTAGTCTGCAGGAGACTTGCTGTCATTCCTTAAGGAAAACATTTAAAATGTGTGGGACTCAGTGTCTTTATCTCTTACTCACTATGATAACTTGTTTTATAGGAATTTAGTCTACGAACTTAATAATAATTAAAACCCCAAAAAGAAAATGAAAAACAAGAACCATTAAAAGGATTGTAGATATCGAATAATAATAATGTGAGAATTTTAAACCATATAAAAGCTGTGCTAGGAAAAAAGTACTTAGCTTTGATCACGAAATTGTGAAATGTTTCAGATTTCTGTTTTAGATCTGAAAATGAATTTATATACACCAGGAATTTTTGTCAGCCTTATGGCTCAGTGTAAAAATTAATCTTGGACAGGCAGGGCTATTCCTCAATTTCAATTGTCCTGGAAAGAAAACAAGTTTTTTTTTCAATGAATTATAAACATTTTGCTTCCATTCAATGTCAAACACTAGCTCATGTCCTGCACATTTGAAGCATGTACTAGTTTGGATGATGTTCCAGGTACTTCTCTCATATTTTGTTTGATTTCATTGTGTTTAATGCTTTTGTTTGCTTTTCACAAAATATATATTTTGAAGTTTGTACTTTGTTGGATTTTATTTCTCTGTCCCAATTTGAGGCAGTTGGTAGAAAGGATGGAGCCTACTATGTATACAGAACAACTATTAAAATATTTCAGAGCAAAAGTAAAAGTTTCCAAATTGCACTGAAAGCAATTTTATTTTTACTGAAGATTCTACATTGTATGCTTAATCTCTCCAATTCACTTTTTCAAAATGCTTTGTCTGAAACAGCAGTCCCTCACCCCCCCAACACACATACAATGTGCATATACAAATTTACTAACATCTTTTGACCTTTTGGACATGTTAAAGAGAGCCCTGGAAGCTTGAATGAAGAGATTTAATTCAGCTCATCAAACTGTAATCATCTAGTGTACATCTGTTCATGTCAATATAATAGATATTCACAAGACACATAAAGGAAAATCTACCATTTGCTCACTGCAGTACTAGAGAACAGTGGGATTCTAACAGCAGCCAATATCACGTCTCCACTAAGTTCTGTGTTTCACTCTGAAAGTTTAATAAAACGAAGCCCTCTTCCACATTACCCAATCAACCCATTTTAACACCTATTTTACTTTTTCTTCACAAGCATTTGCGTCTTAAGCCCAAAGATGCAAAATATAACACTGTATTTTCATACACTGAAAATACACATTAATTTCTTAAATCATGCCTTCATCCACACACAGGCACTGTGAAATGTAGATGTCTCTTCTTTTGAAGATAAAGTTTTCCTCTTGCCAGTTCCTCGCAGTTTTCCTGACATCAAATATAAACACACAGCTGGAGGTCCTTGGTGACCTCTTAGGGAAAGAGGAATCAGCTAAAGCAGATACCATATAGGTCGGAAACCTGGGTTTTTAAAAAGAGCCTCTCACCTGTAATTGGCCTTTCTTCCATTACTGTATTGCCATCAGTAATACTGAGATTTTTGAGATTTTTTAATAATTTTGAGTTTTTTTAATATTAGGAGAGACAAATTATAAAAACTTGTTGTTAATTCACAGATAGCACCAAAATTAGATAAGATGACTGTTGATATAATTACTGTCATAACTGAAAACATGTCTGAAGATCTTGAAATAGTTATTCCTGTTTTTCAACCATATTTGACTTCACCAATGAGATTATAGTATTATCAAAATTGCCCAAAGACCAATTACAAGATTCAACAGTTAAATACCACAATTATAAAGGAATTAACTATAGAAAAGTGTGTCAGTCCTTAATATCAATTTTACAGGGCCATTATTATCTTCTGCATACTCAAGTGATCTCTAAAGTCCACTGCTTTTAGATATTAGGACATAGGTAGCAAAATCATAGACATATGCTTGAGAAATACTGCTGTATCTCAAATTGAAAGGACAGAAAATGACGACTCCTTGAAATGATGTACAAGTTTCCCCAGGAAGCAGACTTTGAGATGGAGATCTGCCAAAAGACGTTTACTGGGGAGTGCTTTCAGGATCAACACCTGTGTGGAGAGTGAAGGAAACTGGACTGGGCAGTGTGAAGCTGAAATACAATGCAGTCACAGTAAAGGCTTCAGCTAATTTTATGAGGAGCTCTGGAACCAGGAAGACCCTTCAGACCACAGAAATCAAAAGGATATTTTGCCAAACTTAACTATATTGAAACTCATTAGATAATGAGTGACTTTACAGCATTCAAGCAGCACTTAGGCTTGGCATCTTTGACCAGGTCCCCTACTACTGTAAATTGCCCTGGATTACAATTTGGAATTCACTTGTGTTGTGGTTCTAGAAATTACATGAAACTTGACTGGGTACGTATAATAGTGGTCTAATGACATTTTTCTTCTGTTCACACTGGGATTTTTGTTCAAAGGTTGTGTTAAAATACTTGGCTATATTTCCCTATTTCTCAAGCCAGAATCCTGTAAGTCACTGTTCTTACCTGTTTCTTTCTCACACCACCCTCTAGAGCCTTTTAAGTTCAAAGCCTTTCAAATTTAACTAATAAATCTCTCTTGAATTCCCTTTTCTTTGTCCCTTGTTACTATTTCTTTAATTCAAGTCATTATCTTTCCTTGCCTGGGTTACTGAAATAATGTCCTCACAGGTTTCCTGGATTTGACTCTTCCTGGATATAAGCAATGGCTGATTATCATAGTAGTTTGCCCAACTGGAGGTTTTGAAAATAAAACAAAACTTCCTTTTGTAGAGTTTTTGGAAGAAACTCCCTTCTGATGCGGCATTTAGTCTCCTTATTTATTTTTTTATTTTTTTAAGTAATTTTATGTTTTATTGCAATTATTAATACACGTTTGCAAACAGAATAAGAGTACGTACAGATTTAAATATTAAACCAACTTGTTCTGTAGCTATTTTCAATCTAGTGACTGAATATCAGCCGTAAATGTATTAAGAAAAATATAAAATGGAAGGGGCATCCACAATTTGATAAGTAGAAAAGTGAAATGACAGGAAACTACTTTATGAGCAAATTAATGTTTAATACAATTGCCTTCAAATCTATGCCCATGACGAACAAAACTATATATTGGGTACATTTGCCAGATTTACCTATCTTTTGTACAGAAGGTAATATTGAAATATACATAATTTGTAAATGTAAAATACTTTCATATAATTTAATAACAAATTTAATATAAAATACTCCATATTACTTATGGAATGAACTGAAAGTTTATAATATCCTTCTAGTTCTCTTCCATTTTTTATAAGAATCTGAAAGTTACATATCTATATATCTAACTAAATTCATTCTCCCTGTCCTCGATTTGCTTCCCTCATTGGGATTCTTTTTTTTTTTTTTTTCTTTTTTAATTACCATCTTTATTGGAGTATAATTGCTTTACAATGGTGTGTTAGTTTCTGCTCTATAACAAAGTGAATCAGTTATACATATACATATATCCCCATATCTCCTCCCTCTTGCGTCTCCCTCCCACCCTCCATATCCTACCCTTCTAGGTGGACACAAAGCACCGAGCTGATCCCCCTGTGCTATGCGGCTGCTTCCGACTACCTATCTATTTCACATTTGGTAGTGTATATATGTCAATGCCACTCTCTCACTTCGTCCCAGCTTACCCTTTCCCCTCCCCGTGTCCTCAAGTTCATTTTCTACATCTGTGTTTTTATTCCTGTCCTTCCCCTAGGTTTTTCAGAACCTCTTTTTTTTTCTTTTTAGATTCCATATATATGTGTTAGCATAAGGTATTTGTTTTTCTCTTTCTGACTTACATCACTCTGTATAACAGTCTCTAGGTCCAGCTACCTCAATATAAATAACTCAGTTTCCTTTCTTTTTATGGCTGAGTAATATTCCATTGTATATATGTGCCACATCTTCTTTATCCATTCATCTGTCAATGGACATTTAGGTTGCTTTCATGTCCTGGCTATTGTAAATAGAGCTGCAATGAACACTGTGGTACATGACTCTTTTTGAATTATGGTTTTCTCAGGGTATATGCCCAGTAGTGGGATTGCTGGGTCGTATGGTAGTTCTAGTTTTAGTTTTTTAAGGAAGCTAGATACTGTTCTCCATAGTGGCTGTATCAATTTACATTCCCACAAATAGTGCAAGAGGGTTCACTTTTCTCCTCACCATCTCTAGCATTAATTGTTTGTAGATTTTTTGATGATAGCCATTCTGACCGGTGTGAGGTGATACCTCACTGTAGTTTTGATTTTCATTTCTCTAATGATTAGTGATGTTGAGCATCCTTTCATGTGTTTGTTAGCAATCGGTATATCTTCTTTGGAGAAATGTCTATTTAGGTCTTCTGCCCAATTTTGGATTAGGTTGTTTGTTAGTTTTGATATTGAGCTGCATGAACTGTTTATATATTTTGGAGATTAATCCTTAGTCAGATGCTTTGTTGGCAAACATTTTCTCCCATTATGAGGGTTGTCTTTTCGTCTTGTTTATGGTTTCCTTTGCTGTGCAAAAGCTTTTAAGTTTCATTAGGTGCCATTTGTTTATTTTTGTTTTTATTCCCTTTCTCTAGGAGGTAGGTCAAAAAGGATCTTGCTGTGATTTATGTCATAGAGTGTTCTGCCTATGTTTTCCTCTAAGAGTTTTAAAGTGTCTGGCTTTACATTTAGGTTTATAATCCATTTTGAGTTTATTTTTGTGTATGATGTTAGGTAGTGTTCTAACTTTATTCTTTTACATGTAGTTGTCCAGTTTCTCAGCATCACTTATTGAAGAGGCTGTCTTTTCTCCACTGTATATTCTTGCCTCCTTTATCAAAGATAAGGTGACCATATGTCCGTGGGTTTATCTCTGGGCTCTCTATCCTGTTCCATTGATCTATATTTCTGTTTTCATGCCAGTACCATACTGTCTTGATTACTGTAGCTTTGTAGTATAGTCTGAAGTCCAGGAGCCTGATTCCTCCAGCTCCGTTTTTCTTTCTCAAGATTCCTTTGGCTATTCGGGGTCATTTGTGTTTCCATACAAATTGTGAAATTTTTTGTTCTAGTTCTGTGAAAAATGCCATTGGTAATTTGATAGGGGTTGCACTGACTCTGTAGATTGCTTTGGGTACTATAGTCATTTGCACAATGTTGATTCTTCCAATCCAACAACATGATATATCTCTCCATCTGTTTGTAATTTCTTTCATCAGTGTCTTATAGTTTTCTGCATAGAGGTCTTTTGTTTCCTTAGGTAGGTTTATTCCTAGGTGTTATATTCTTTGTGTTGCAATGGTAAATGGGAGTGATTACTTAATTTCTCTTTCAGATGTTTCATCATTAGTGTATAGGAATGCAAGAGATTTCTGTGCATTAATTTTGTATCCTGTAACTTTACCAAATTCATTGATTAGCTCTAGTACTTTTCTGGTGGTATCTTTAGGATTCTCTATGTATAGTATCATGTCATCTGCAAACAGTGACAGCTTTACTTCTTCTTTTCCAATTTGTATTCCTTTTATTTCTTTTTCTTCTCTGATTGCCGTGGCTAGGACTTCCAAAACTATGTTGAATAATAGTCGTGAGAGTGGACATCCTTATCTTGTTCCTTATCTTAGAGGAAATGCTTTCAGTTTTTCTCCATTGAGAATGATGTTGGCTGTGGGTTTGTCATATATGGCCTTTATTATATTGAGGTAAGTTCCCTCTATGCCTACTTTCTGGAGTGTTTTTATCACAAATGGGTCTTAAATTTTGTCAAAAGCATTTTCTGCATTTATTGAGATGATCATTTGGTTTTTATCCTTCAGTTCGTTAATATGGTGTTTCACATTGATTGATTTGTATACTGAAGAATCCTTGCATTCCTGGGATAAACCCCACTTGATCATGGTGTATGATCCTTTCAATGTGCTGTTGGATTCTGTTTGCTAGTATTTTGTTGAGGATTTTTGCATCTATGTTCATCAGTGATATTGGCCTGTAGTTTTCTTTTTTTGTGACATTTTTCTCTGGTTTTGGTATCAGGGTGTGGTGTCCTTGCAGAATGAGTTTGGAAGTGTTCCTCCCTTTGCTATATTTTGGAAGAGTTTGAGAAGGATACGTGTTAGCTCTTCTCTAAAAGTTTGTTAGAATTCGCCTGTGAAGCCATCTGGTCCTGGGCTTTTGTTTGTTGAAAGATTTTTAATCACATTTTCAATTTCAGTGCTTAGGATTGGTCTGTTTATATTTTCTATATCTTCCTGGTTCCATTTCGGAAGGTTGTGCTTTTCTAAGAATTTGTCCATTTCTTCTAGGTTTTCCATTTTATTGGCATATCGTTGCTTTTAGTAATCTCTCATGATCCTTTGTATTTCTGCAGTGTCAGCTGTTACTTCTCCTTTTTCATTTCTAATTCTGTTGGTTTGAGTCTTTTCTCTTTTTTTCTTGATGAGTCTGGCTAATGGTTTATCAATTTTGTTTATCTTCTCAAAGAAACAGCTTTTGGTTTAATTGATCTTTGCTATTGTGTCTTTCATTGCTTTTTCATTTATTTCTCATCTGATTTTTATGATTTCTTTTCTTCTACTAACTTAGGGGGTTTTTTATTCTTCTTTCTAGAATTGCTTTAGGTGTAAAGTTAGGTTGTTTATTTGAGATTTTTCTTATTTCTTGAGGTAGGACTGTATTGCTATAAACTTCCCTATTAGAACTGATTTTGCTGCATACCATAGGTTTGGGGTGGTCGTGTTTTCATTGTCATTTGTTTCTAGGTATTTTTTGATTTCCTCTTTGATTTCTTCAGCGATCTCTTGGTTATTTAGTATTGTATTGTTTAGCCTCCATGTGTTTGCATTTTTTTCAGTTTTTTTTTTGCCTTAATTGATATCTACTCTCATAGCATTGGGGTCGGAAAAGATACTTGATATGATTTCAATTTTCTTAAATTTACCAAGGCTTGACTTGTGACCCACGATATGATCTATCCTGGAGAATGTTCCATGAGCACGTGAGAAGAAAGTGTATTCTGTTGTTTTTGGATGGAATGTCCTACAAATATTAATTAAGTCCATCTTTAATGTGTCATTTAAAGCTTGAGTTTCCATATTTATTTTCATTTTGGATGATCTGACTGTTGGTGAAAGTGGGGTGTGAAAGTCCCCTACTATGATTGTGTTACTGTTGATTTGCCCTTTGTGGTTGTTAGCATTTGCCTTATGTATTGAGGTGCTCCTATGTTGGGTGCATAATCATTTACAATTGTTATATCTTGTTCTTGGATTGATCCCTTGATCATTCTGTACTGTCCTTCTTTGTCTCTTGAAATAGTCTTGGTTTTAAAGTCTATTTTGTCGATATGAGAATTGCTACTCCAGCTTTCTTCTGATTTCCATTTGCATGGAATATCTTTTTCCATCCCCTCACTTTCAGTCTCTATGTGTCCTGAGGTCTGAAGTGGGTCTCTTGTTGACAGCATTTACACGGGTCTTGTTTTTGTATCCATCCAGCCAGTCTATGTTTTTGGTTGGAGCATTTAATCCATTTACATTTAAGGTAGTTATCAACATGTATGTTCCTATTACCATTTTCTTAATTGTTTTGCATTTGTTATTGTAGGTCTTTTCCTTCTCTTGTGTTTCCTGCCTAGAGAAGTTCCTTTAGCGTTTGTTGTAAAGCTGGTTTGGTGGTGCTGAATTCTCTTAGCTTTTGACTGTCTGTAAAGGTTTTAATTTCTTCATCGAATCTGAATGAGATCCTTGCTGGGTAGAGTAATCTTGGTTGTAGGCTTTTCCCTCTCTTCACTTTAAATATGTCCTGCCACTCCCTTCTGGCTTGTAGAGTTTCTGCTGAAAGATCAGTTGTTAACCTTATGGGGATTCCCTTGTATGTTATTTGTTGCTTTTCCCTTGCTGCTTTTAGTATTTTTTCTTTGTATTTAATTTTTGATAGTTTGATTAATATGTGTCTTGGCATTTCTCCTTGGATTTATCCTGTTGGGACTCTCTGCGCTTCCTGGACTTGACTATTTCCTTTCCCATATTAGGGAATTTTTCAACTGTAATCTCTTCAAATATTTTCTCAGTCCTTTTTTTTCCTCTTCCAACTCTGGGACCCCTATAATTCGAAGGTTGGTGCATTTAATGTTGTCCCAGAGGTCTGTGAGAGTGTCTTCAATTCTTTTCATTCTTTTTTCTTTATTCTGTTCTGTGGTAGTTATTTCCACTATTTTATCTTCCAGGTCACTTATCCCTTCTTCTGTCTCAGTTATTCTGCTATTGATTCCTTCTAGAGAGTTTTTAATTTCATTTATTGTGTTGTTCATCATTGTTTGTTTGCTCTTTATTTCTTCTAGGTCCTTGTTGAATGTTTCTTATATTTTCTCCATTGTATTTCTAAGATTTTGGATCATCTTTACTATCATTACTCTGAATTGTTTTTCAGGTAGACTGCTTATTTCCTCTTCATTTTTGGTCTGGTGGGTTTTTACCTTGTTCCTTCATCTGCTGTGTATTTCTCTGTCTTCTCATTTTGCTTAACTTACTGTGTTTGCGTCTCCTTTTCTCAGGCTGCAGGTTTGTAGTTCCCGTTGTTTTTGGTGTCTGCTCGCAGTGGGTAAGGTTGGTTCAGTGGGTTGTGTAGGCTTCCTGGTGGAGGGGACTGGTGCCTGTGTTCTGGTGGGTGAGACTGGTTCTTGTCTTTCTGGTGGGCAGGACCGTGCCTGGTGGTGTGTTTTGGGCTGTCTGTGAACTTATTGTGATTTTAGGCAGCCTCTCTGCTAATGAGTGGGGTTGTGTTCCTGTCTTGCTCAGTTGTTTGGCATAGGGTGTCCAGCACTGTAGCTTGCTGGTCATTGATTGGAGCTGGGTCTTAGCATTGAGGTGGAAATATCTGGGAACGCTTTCACCGTTTGATATTACGTGGAGCCAGGAGGTGTCTGGTGAACCAATGACCTGAACTCAGCTCTCCCACCTCAGAGGCTCAGGCCTGACACCTGCTGGAGCGCCAAGACCCTGTCAGCCACACAGCTCAGAAGAAAAGGGAGAAAAAGAAAAAGAAAGAAAGAAAATAAATAAAATAAAATGAAGCTATTAAAATAAAAAATAAAATATAAATTAAAAATAAAGAAATCAAAAAGTATTTTAAAAGAAAGAAAGAAAGAAGAGAGCAACCAAACCAAAAAATGAATCTACCAATGATAACAAGTGGTAAAAACTATACTAAAAAAGAAAAAAAAAGGACAGACAGAACCCTAGGCCAAATGGTAAAACCAAAGCTATACAGACAAAATCACACAAAGAAGCATAGACCTACACTTTCGCAAAAAGAGAAAAAGCAAAAATGTATATATGAAAAAAAAAGGAAGAAAGCCACCTAATCAATAAACAAATCTACCAACTATAATAAGCTCTAAATACTAAACTAAGATAAACATAAAACCAGAAACAAATTAGTTGCAGAAAGCAAACCCCAAGTCTACAGTTGCTCCCAAAGTCCACCACCTCAATTTTGGGAGGATTTGTTGTCTATTCAGGTATTCCACAGATGCAGGGTACATCAAGTTGACTCTGGAGATTTAATCCACTCTCCTGAGGCTGCACAGAGAGATTTCCCTTTCTCTTCTTTGTTCACATAGCTCCTGGGGTTCAGCTTTGGATTTGGCCCTGCCTCTGCGTGTAGGTAGCCTGAGGGCGTCTGTTCTTAGCTCAGACAGGAAGGTGTTAAAAGAGCAGCTGATTCGGGGGCTCTGGCTCACTCAGGCCGGGAGGAAGGGAGGGGTATGGAATGTGGGGTGAGCCTGCAGCGGCAGAGACTGGCGTGACGTAGCAACAGCCTGAGGCGTGCTGTGTGTTCTCCCGGGGAAGTTGTCCCTGGATCACGGGACCCTGGCAGTGGTGGGCTGCAAAGGCTCCTGGGAGGGGAGGTGTGGATAGTGACCTGTGCTTGCACACAGGCTTCTTGGTGGCTGCAGCAGCAGCCTTAGCATTTCATGCCCATCTCTGGTGTGTGCACTGATAGCCACGGCTCGCGCCCATCTCTGGAGCTCGTTTAGGCGGTGCTCTGAATCCCTTCTCCTCGCACACCCCGAAACAATGGTCTCTTGACTCCAGGCAGTTCTAGACTTTTTCCTGGACTCCCTCCCGGCTAGCTGTGGTGCACTAGCCCCTTTCAGGGTGTGTTCAACGCAGCCAACCCCAGTCCTCTCCCTGGGATCTGACCTCCAAAGCCCGAGCCTCAGCTCTCAGCCCCCATCCGCCCCGGCGGGTGAGCAGACAAGCTTCTCGGGCTGGTGAGTGCTGGTCGGCACTGATCCTCTGTTCCAGAATCTCTCCGCTTCGCCCTCTGCACCCCTGTTGCTGCGCTCTCCTCTGTGGCTCTGAAGCTTCCCCCACCCACCTATCCCCCATTTCCGCCAGTGAAGGGCCTTCTAGTGTGTGGAAACTTTTCCTTCTTCACAGCTCCCTCCCAGAGGTGCAGGTCCTGTCCCTATTCTTTTGTTTCTGTTTTTTCTTTTTTCTTTTGCCCTACCCATGTACGTGGGGAATTTCTTGCCTTTGGGAAGTCTGAGGTCTTCTGCCAGCGTTCAGTAGGTGTTCTGTAGGAGTTGTTCCACATATAGATGTATTTTTGATGTATTTGTGGGGAGGAACGTGATCTCTACGTCTTACTCTTCTGCCATCTTGAACTACATTCTAGTTTCTTTAAACATGCTCCTTTGCATAGCTCTTAGGTGGCAAAGAAAATTATCATAGGTAAAAAGAAATATATATATATATACATACACATATATGTATGTATAAATATATGACATCTATAGAATAAAGTAAGTCTATCATAGCAAAAAATTGTTACAGAAACAGTTAAGATATTCTGACACCAGGTTCACTGTTGTACCAACTGCCATTATGAACCAATAAGAAGCCAAAAAACACAGGGAATCCTGAGGTTTATGCCTTTTCTGGGGATGTAGAATCACTGAATACAAGACTACTGATAGTCACTGCTGGAGCTTAGAACAATCTTAAATTGAATGATCTTAAATTGGTTGAGGTAGTCTCTTTGAATCTGTTCTCAAAAGCCTGGGGAAAAGAGCCCAAAATAGAAAAGCAGACTCAAATTTTACAGCTAGATCTAGAAAGCTGTCTGGCATGTGCTCTATGAACCCAGGCCAGGTTACTGCTCTGTCCTTATTTCCCTTCCTCCTGTTCCGCCTGCAGTGTGTTTCCTGATGTTGCATACCTGCCAATGCATCGAATAAATTCTCTTTTTTCCTTTTCACAGAATATTTCTAAATTATTTTCATTCAGAGGCCAAGTTGTTTTTATTCTCCTATCAGTTTAATAATACAATGATTTTTTAATGTATCCAACATATATTAAAACAAACTGAAATTGTTTATTAGAAGATATCTAGATGTGCTGATTTCTGATACATTCTGTATCACTCATAATGATGATAATAATAATACAGTTATATTGCTCATTATATGTACTGTTCTAAGTAGTTTTCCTGCTTATGAATTTTGAGTAATCGTCAAAAAACATAACCCTGCAACGTATGCAATATTATTATGCCCAATTTATTGATGAGGAACTTGAAGTACAGAAATCTTAAGCAACTTAACCAAAATCACTCAGCTAGAAAGTAGTAAAGTCTAAATTTGAATCCAGGCAGGTGGAGCTCTAGAATAGATTCTTTGAACCCTTCTATTCTGCTGCCTCTCACTAAGAGAACCACTATCTTCCTAGATCATCAAGCACGGAACATCAGATTATAATACATCAGGCCAAAACTCTAAACTTAACCCAAATCTTAAACCAAACACTTATCCTAGTTCTTGATCATAAATGTTTTCAAACAAGTTTGCTGTCAACTCTTAACATTGCTCCTTCTAATTCACCGGGAACTCCTACCCTTGCCCTTTGACATGAGGGCACCAGTTCTACACATCCCGAAAGTAAACCACTGCATGAATGAATGTGTGTCAAACTGCCCATATTGTTATTCATTGCCACAATTTATTAAAACATCTCTCATGCAAGTCCAATGGCATAGTTAACGTCACCTAAACCACAAAGCAGAAAAAAATTTATGCAATGCCCACAGCCAACATGAAAGTCCATTGATTTTTTTGGGTTACATATAATGAATTCTCATCACAAATTTTATGTTCATGAGTTAATGAAAAGAGACTAATAGTAATGATCAGGGTCAGGGACAACATTTGGGAGAACTGCATGCAGAAGATTACAGTATAATAATATCACAAGAATCCAATCAAATAAACAAAATTAATCATTCAGTGTATTGCCTTAAGATGGCATTTATTCCAGAGCATATAGATTTGGAAGGAACATGAACTTCATATCTATTATTCTAAGAAAAATGTATGAATAGGAAGAGGAAGACTGGGCATGAAAGAAACATGAGTCAGAAAGAAAAAAGATTTTTAAATTATTGGGAAAGTTGGTTACTGTCTCATTTTGGTGTCCAGTCTCATCAAATGGAAATGTGGTAAGAAGTGTGGGGAAAGTACACAAGCATAGTATGGCCAGGAGTATAAGATTAGTATCCAGAAAACTCAATTTGATTTCTAGTTACCTCTTTGCTGCATGCAAAACTTTGAGCAGGTTACAGAAACACCCTATACCTCAATAGTTACAGGTGTATATTATTTATGAATTTATATTGTATAATGTATTAACTAATATAAATAAAAGTGCTTAATGCCATGACAAGAAAATAGGGATCTTTAAATCAATGTTAATTGAATTTGATTTCCTTTGGTCCTTAGGGATACTAATAAGAGTCATTCTATAATTAAAAAAATAAATTTAAAACATCTTATATATTTGTAGAGCCCTAACTATTAATTGTATTTTCTATTTAAGATAATTGAACTGTGTGAGATGTTATGGAGTGTAAATTTGCTTAAATACCATAGCGTTCAGGGTCAAATCAGGAGACAGAAACCACAGAGTAATTTGAAGAATGCCTAATATAAAGGGTTATTAACTAGTAACAGGGGATTAGCTATCAAGAGGATAAAGGGAAACATAAAGAATACAGGAGCAGCAGATACAGGGATCAACTACTACCGAACCCATAGGACTGAGGTAGAGTACCAAAGAAGAGGCAATTTGGGAGAAGGACCCCACCCCCAAGGCTGAGTTGCAGACCCTGTTGTAGCAGATATGGCTGTAGCCTACTTGTTCATAGAGTAGTTCATTAAGATGCCACAGTATAATGTTTGCACACATGCAACCACCCAATGGAGTGCTGAAAAAAAACCCAAAAACTCACCTAGAAGCTACCTGGGGAGGTGCTGCTGAAATTACCAGTGTACTGTCTGGGACACCAGCAGTATTCATCAGGAACTGCCTGAGTGCCCATGAAACTCCCCAGGACGTTGTTCATGGGGAAAATGCTGAAGCTCTTTGGGAGTGAGTACCACTAAATGTCTGCCTTTACATGTCCTTTACGTGTCTGCCTTTATGTTGCAGCCAAATGCTGCAATAGCAAGAAGAAAAAGGATACACTGGGACAAGGAAGAGAAGCCCCTTTATCCTGCGTTGTGCCTCAATGCAAATTTAACAGGGTTAAACTAAGGAGAAATGTTTAAAAGGTTTAGCTGAAGTATCACAAACAGGGCAATAAAGGGAGAAGTTGGAGGTGAGAGGCACCAATTTTATACATAGGGATACATATCTATAAAGTGTATACAGATCCATCTTTTGGGGAGATGGGATATCGTTTACTGTTTGTTGGCTCTTTTAATTCAACATCGGAGGACTGATGCTCATTTAGGAAATAGAATATGACCATTTATCTTTAGACATCATTTACCATTTAGAGATTATGAGGAAGTGCCCAGCTACTGCCAATTGCAGTAAGTAAAACTTAAGAAGTAAAAACTGCAAGTATTGCTGGAGACTACTGTTTCCCCTCTATAAGGTAAATATGTAGTGAGCAGTTAGCTTTCACCAAACATCCTTGCCTCTATGTAGATGAAGTGCTATAAATCCCAGATAGTGAAGAGAAATAGTGTCACTGATCTTGTTTCCAGAGGAGTGGTCAACTGAGAACAAGAGACTGTGTGATGTCAACAGGCACTGCACACATGGGGCATTTTTCTTTAGCCAAAAAGTGTCCTCAGTGATATACGCATCAGGGAAACTCTCTCATCCTGCAGGTGAAGGAATATATTGGCATGACCAATTTGGAGACCAACTAACAGTATATAGTAAAAATGAGGATGCACCATCCCATTGTTAGCTTAAATCTCAGAGAAACTCTTATTTTATATATATATATATATATATATATATATATATATATATATATATATATATATATATATATACACATATATATATATTTAGTTATTTAAAGACATGTACATGAAAGTACATAAAAACATTGTTATGGCAAAAACAAAATTGGTATCAATATAAATGTTCATCAACAGAAAAATAGATGAATAAACTGTTGTATTCTCAGAGAGTGAAATACTATAGAGCAGCAGAAACAAATTAACTAGACCTATTCATGTCAGTAGAAATGACCAATTATCTTTAGAGAAAAATACAAATTATAAAATAATGTATATAACATTTATATAACATTTAAAGTAATATATATACACACATATATATATGTACAGTTTAGAACAACACGGATCAGTAATAAACGTAAAAAAATACATATAGGGCTTCCCTGGTGGCGCAGTGGTTGAGAGTCTGCCTGCCAATTCAGGGGACACGGGTTCGAGCCCTGGTCTGGGAAGATCCCACATGCCACGGAGCAACTGGGCCTGTGAGCCACAGTTACTGAGTCTGCGCGTCTGGAGCCTGTGCTCCGCAACAAAAGAGGCCGCGATAGTGAGAGGCCCGCGCACCGCGATGAAGAGTGGCCCCCGCTTGCCACAACTGGAGAGGGCCCTCGCGCAGAAACGAAAACCCAACACAGCCATAAATAAATAAAATAAATAAATTTAAAAAAAACACAAACATATAGATGATACACACACATTTCAATATAATGGTTGCCTCTGGGAGTGGAGAGAGAGGAATGATATCAAGAATTCATAGGAATCTTTAACTTCTTATGTAGTATTTTATGCCTTAAGCTAGAGGCAAATACATTGATACTCAGTCAGTCGTTATTTCACTTATGCATGTCTTTGAAAACTTTATACCACATTTTCTTAATTGGAGAAAGGTTTTTCTCAGGTATATGGCCATACTGATATTGGCTACTAGAGGTGTTTTGGAACATCATGATGGAGGAACATCTTTACTCTTTCTCCTTAATAAATCACAGCTTCTATGATTAACTGCTTGGAAATCACTTACATAAGGGAAGAATGGGAAGTTTTAGAGCTTGAGGAAGTAAATAATTTTTATTTCATAGTAGAGAAACATTTCCATATTACAGATGGGGGGGTGGTCAAGAATCAAGAATAAAAAGGGAGTCTAGAGTCCAATCCCCGGTAAACCAAGGACAGTGTTTACTATTATACTGGTACTACTTGATTTTTTAAGTCTTTTCTTTCCCTACTCCTAACAAATTAAATTTTGAGTACATACTTGCTTAATAAATGAAACACTTACGATTGATCAAGAAGTAAAATTAAGAGTAAGCAAGAAAAACTTAGCTATATATTAAGGTAGAGTCAGACCAAAATAAAAACAATTATACTCTGTCAGGAAATTCAGGCAAACCTGACTTGCTTAGAGCAAAAAGGGAATGAATTCTGGAGATGAATGTTCTTCCCTTAAGACATTAAATTCATGGCCTAGAGATAAAATACAACATTAAAAAAAATGTAATCAGAGAAAGAAAGAAAATCTTGGGCCGATTTCCTAATAGTATAAGGAGGCGAGAAAAAACCACAAAGAAATGTGGAAGGACTATATCCACTAAGAAATAGAGACGCTCAAGGACCTTACCCACCAACTTCCACCCCACCACCGCCCCACCCCAACGTGGCCCGATGATCAAGTAGTTCAGCAAGCTGAAGAGAAGAAATTTTGCACACAGTGGGTAACAGATTTTGGTGGGAGAATTGCTGGGCATGTTGTTGGCAAAACAATTAATTTTGTTTATACCCATTACATGTAATATAGCCATATTCCTTTCAAACAAATTGAATTCTAAATATTGTCTACTACTATTTATTGATCAGCAAACACTCATTCATTCTTGTAATGATTTATTAAGCATATACAAATTTACTGAGCAATTTGGGGGATGTCTGTTTTTCCTAGTGAACTCTAACAATATGTGGAGGTTTGGGAACAAAAAAAAAAGCATCCCTGGAATAAATGAAGGAAGTATGTCAATGAAGATAACTTAAACTTTGAAAATAAGAATTATGATCAAAACGCTTTGGACAAGTTTTCACTTTATGGGTCCTTGCCTTACCTCTCCCACTTGCTCTGAATTTTTCACCGTTACCTGTCATTAATCCTTCCACCCGATACAAGAATAGTAGTTGCATGAAAAACATTAGTTATTGTGCAAAACATTTAAAGATTTGAAAGTTTCAGTAATCATTAAACCACTGACCTTGTCTAAGAATTAAATAAAGGACACAATCAACGATGTCTAGGGTACAGGGTCAATTCAGAAAACAACAGAGAAGGGATAGCAAATAACACGCTGGAATACAAACAGTGAATTGAATGGGAGGGGAGAACTATTAGGATAAACAATCTGCTTATGGGTTTGTAGACCAACCTAATCAATTATCAGTAATAGTCACACATTTGAACCTTCAAAACTAGATTCATTTCTGCACAGTCTCTGTCAACAATTCCAAGTAAATTCGGTTCTCCTCAATTTCCTTAATACATTGGAAATGGCGCTATTGATGTCCAATTCTTATAAACATTTATAATAGAGATTTTCTCCTACTCTCTTCTTAAAAATATTTGATGACTACATATTTTAAAACTTTCTGTTAGAATATCAAAAATTTACATTTATGCTTCAAATTCTATTATGATTTAGAAAAAAAGGAAATCTGGATTCAAGTCTTCCAGGAATAAATTATGTTTCCCTAAAATTTTCTGTGATTGTGGTGTCTAAAGTATAAACCTATGTTGACCAATACCATTGGCCAATACATATGTGGCTATGGAGCATTTTAACAGTGGCTAGTCTAAATTGAGACATGCTATAAGTTTAAGATACACACCCAATCTCAAAAACTTAGTATACAAAAAGAAAGGATGTAAAATATCTCTTTAATAAATCTCTATGTAATTATATGTTGAAATAATATTTTAGATGTTTTGGGTTAAATAAAATATATTATTAAAATTAATTTTACTTGTTCCTTTTTAACTTTTCTAAATGGAGCTACCAGAAGATACAAAATTAAATATGTGGCTCACATTTATGGCCTGCATTATTTCTCTATTGGACAGTGCTGATATAGAGAAAACGTAAGCATTATCGGTTAGGCACTTTTCCTGATTTGTTCGTTGCTGTGTTCCATGCAAACATAACTGTGTCTGGTACACAGAATATATTAAACGGTTGTTGAATGAATGACAAGAGTCAAGATGTTTGGACCCAACCCACTATTTGACCTTGAAAAGATTTTAAATGCACTGTAGAGGACTCTCGTAAAGAATTAGATTAATCTAGTGGATATTATTCCCAGAAAATACTTCACAATGAAAATGTGTTCTGTTCTGACTGTTTTACTTCAAATTTTCATATACACAAACCTCGTTAGGGTCAAAATACTATGGCCCAAAACAACTGTGTGATCAAAAAAGTATAATCAGAATATTTTGTATTTCAACAGTGTGATTATTTTAACAAGAAATATTTTGTCTCACTGTTAAATTATGCTTAATTTAACAAATAAAAAATATACTCAAATTTGAGACTTGACTGAAAACACATCAGAAGCCTAAAAACTAGAACTGATAAATTGAAAATGGGTGCAAAAATAATAACTTGATTTCTGATGGCAAAAATATAATGCACAGGTCACAATATAGATAGTCTGAAATGAAAGTCTCAAATGGCAGATATACTATAATAAAATAGTTTACACTTAAATTATGAATAGTTCAAAACTATTTCTAAATGATTCATTGTAAAGATTATTGTGGAGGGATTTCAACCAAGTACTAGACAATGCCAAATCTCTTTGCTATGTAAGGTATGTAATTAAGGTTCATTTTCTATTAGATTCACACCTTTTTTTTTTTTAAATACAGCAGGCAAAGACTTGCAAGTTCAAGCATTAAATATTTATCTGCTTATTAAACATACACACTGTGAGGTCTAAATGAAAAAAATTGCATAATGCAGCATTCAAATGCTTATAGTAGGCATCAAATAAAGGTAAATATTCAGCTTAAATGCTGCTTTGTGCATTGCTGTTTACTGGCACAGGAGAACACAGAAAATCTAAAATTGTCCTATGAATAGGAATTTAAGAACTGAAAGAACACATAAAGTATCCTCTCTCTTCAAAAGGTAGACATGAAAAACACACAATGGAAGTATGGTATATGGACACAGAAGCTGAATGAAAGAGTTCCCAAAAGCCAATGATTTGAGCAACAAAATAAATAATGTAGTACTGGGTTATAAACCAAAGCAGAGAATACATTTCCATGAGTCCACAATAATATAAATAAATGATTGAATGAATGAATGAATAAATAAGTCAATAAATCAATAAATAAGAAGAGACAAATCTTCCATGCAGAATTCCAAAAATTTGTGTAGATACTCCCTGTCAAGGAGGAGGAGCATAACCTAAATTCCTTAACTGAGAGTCTACCTAGTGACTTCACTCCAAAATTTATGATAGGGAAAGCGGGGAACAGAGTAGCTTTAGAGAGGAGAAACCCGACAAACGCTACCTTAGACAAGTGCTCAAGGTCCACATCAACAATGATAAATTATGCTGATAGTATATACCCTTGATATGATATGGTGAGAATGGCATTTTACTTCTGTGGTATTCTTTCCAAAATCCATAACCCCAGTACAGTAATGAGAAAAACATTAACAAAACTAAGACATTCTACATTCTATGAAATACATGACCAATAACTTCATAACTGTCATAAAATATAACGAAAGACTGAGAAACTGTCACACTTTAGAGGAGTCTAAGGAAACATGATGACTAAATGTAATGTGGAATCCTGGATGGGATCCTAGAGCATTAGGTAAAATTAAGGAAATCTGAATAGACTTTGAACTAATGTACCAATATTGATTCATTATATGTGACAGTTGTACTATGCTAATGCACTATGTGAACAGTAAGGGGAATTGGGTGTGGGATACACAGGAACTTTCTGTACTATCTCCACACCTTTTCTGTGAATTTAAAATTTTTCCAAAATTAAAAGTTAATTTTTAAAAAAATGATGATATGGCTGTCTAGTCTTCACCTTCACTTTGCAAGTAGTAAAGGCAGAAAGTAAAAGAAACAACCTGAACATACCTTGAATGCATTTGTAAAATGAGGGCAATAATATTACTTTCCTCATAGGGTTGTGAAACTAAATTGTGTTAGCATGGGTAAAATACTAACAATTGTACTTGACTTATATACAATGGGATCAAAATTATTACTATTAATTATAGTAGCAGTAATAGTATTACCACTCTTCCACAATCTCCCAAAAGACTGGCATTTGCTACAAATATCTGAGGTAAGTGTTTTACAAGAGCATAATGTCAGAGTAATGGCCCGTCAGCTGATAATATCAGAATGACCATCTCCTGAGCAAGGTTAGAATGCTCTTAAAAGTCTGAGGTATATGTGTTTGCTAGAAAACACATGGTTATCTGATTAAGAAGCATTTGAAACTTATAAATAAGGTGAAGATAGATAAAAATGTAAGTAAAATTGTAAAATTCTGAACTTCAAAGCATATAAAACATGGGAAAATGACAGTTTCATTCAATGTAATTATTATTATTATTATTAAGTTTCATTCAATGTAATTATTATTAATAATTATTAAATGTTATTGAGTTCCCAATATATTGATCTAGACTCTGAAGAACACATAAGGATGTGTTCATCCCATACGGAGACTTTTACTACTGGTACGTTAGGTGGTAGTCATGAAATCTCAACTTTTCAGCACTAGAAAGTTCAAAAGATACACTGTATCCAATATCTCTGGTCAATAACATACCTTTGAGTCATGTGAAATGATGCTCAACATTGCTAATCACTAGAGAAATGCAAATCAAAACCACAATGAGATATCACCTCACATCTGTCAGAATGGCTATCATCAAAATGTCTACAAATAAAAAAAATGTTTGTGAAGATGTGCAGAAAAGGGAACCCTCGTACACTGTTGGTGGGAATGTAAATTGGTGCAGCCACTGTGGAAAACAGTATGGAGGTTCTTCAAAAAACTAAAAATAGAATTATTATAAAATTCAGCAATTCCATTGCTGGGTATATAGCTGAACAAAACAAAAACACTAATTCAAAAAGATACACGCACCCCAATGTTCATGGCAGCATTATTTACAATAGCAAGATATGGAAGCAACCTAAGTGTCCATCAACAGATGAATGGATAAAGAAGATATAATGGAATATTACTCAGCCATAACAAGGGATGAAATTCTGCCATTTGCAACAACATGGATGGACCTAGAGGGTATTATGCTTAGTGAAATAAGTGAGACAGAGAAAGACAAATACTCTATGTTATCATTTACATGTGGATAAAAAGTAAAACAAACAAATGAATATAACAAAAGAGAAACAGACTTATAGATATATGGAACAAACTAGTGGTTGCAGTGAGGAGAGGAAAAGGGAGAGGGGCAAGATCAGGGTAGGGGGTTAGTAAGTACAAACTACTATGAATAAAATGAATAAGCTACAAGGATATATTGTACAGCACAGGGAAATATTGCCATTATTTTATAATAATTTTAAATGGAGTATATTCTATAAAAATATTGAATCACTGTGTTGTACACCTGAAACTAATATAATATTGTAAATTAACTATACTTCAATTAAAGAAAATAATGTACCTGAGGAATACTGAGAGACTGGAAAATATTGGTTCCAGGAATTTCCATAGTTTGAGTGATTCACGTTTAGATTATATCAATGCAATGTACCTCTGTCCACATTAAAGCTGTCTTTATCTTAATCTGTTTGCCTATGGACCATTTTTTGTCCTTCCTTCATTATTCCTTCTTAATGCATCTGGAGATCTAGCTGTAGATGTAAAATTCCAAGATCAGGTATCAACTTCTCCTTCCCTTTTCTCACTCTCATAGCTTGATTTCCTTACAGCATTTGTCCTATCACTATACCCAGTTTCAAAACCCTATAGAGAATAAAAAGTTGAAGTTTGTATGTAAAGTTAAGGAAACTTATAACCAAACACTTACCAGTAATTAATGGCAAATTGCCAATCACCATTAGTCTTTCCTTGCTTATTGTTCACTGTGAAGTCTTCACTCTAAAATTCTCTTGCTTCTACTTCTACATGATGACAGATAAGGGAGAGATTAAGAACTCTCTTAAGCATAAGAACTCTTATGCTCCATGGAGTTTTGATCTCCAGTTGTCTTCTGACTCTCCAATCACTACCTTTCTGACTCCCCTCCAATCTCTCATGTTGTGAATGAGGACAATTCCATTATAAGCATCCTTTTCCTTTTACCTTTTGCCCTGAGCAACCTCCCCAACCTGCATACTTTCATTATCACCTCCACCTGTATCTCTCAAAACACAGCATTTGCTGATGTCAAACTGGACTACCTGGTAGCCTGAAGCAGACACTAAGCCTTTAAACCTTTGTCCCCTTGCTCTTTGTATTCCCCTTCCCTTCTATTTTACAAATCCAACTTTCATCTCACGATCTTTTCTTCCTAGGAGCTCTCTTTGATTATCCTAACAAGAAGAAATGTCGACCCCCTCTGATATTCCATCATACTTTATCTATATTTCTCCCTTATATTATTATAAGTAACTATGCTGTATATCAATCACAACATCTTGCACATTATAGCCACTCAACTGGGTGAGAGTAAACTAAAAACAAGTTAGGAAAGAATGATATAAAAAGTGGTATAAATGAAGACATATTTCAAAGGGAAAGAGGCAGGTGAGTGATATTGGTAATACTAAAATCTAAAAGTCACATCAGCCAAGCGGAAAATGCTCTATTTTTTATCAAGATACTTAAAGAATATCGGAAGGATGTCCTCCATTTGAATTTTTTAGGGTAACGTCAACAGAGGAGAGGGAAGTTATAATTTATTGGGAGTGTTAGTGGGGATTCAAGGCAAGGAAGGAATAAGACAGTATGATTTGGGAAATGATATAAACTGCCAGAATGGAAGAAGATTGTACTTTGCGAAACCATGAAATAGGGGTATATGGATGGAAGAAAGCAAAGCATGAAATTGTACCTAAGATTGGGGAAGGATTGCTAAGGATTCTATTTCAAACCTTGAGAGGAAGTTCCCTAGACTAGAGGAAATTCACCCTTCAATAATGAAGAAGCAAGAGGAAGAGTGAAGGAGACCGGCTGAAGAGGATGGTGTTTCTAGTTTCTAACGACTTCACTGTTCAAACTAGCTTAACCAGTTTTCCCCTTTCTTTTCAGGTGTTGGTTTCAGCTGTTGTTTTCAGAAGTGTTGTGCCTCCTCAGGGGAAGTTTCCAGATAAATTCCTCCTGATGAGCTGCCTGTGGGTCAGGTTTACATCCTGCCTTATCTGTGGCAGAACAGATAATACCTTTTGAAAAGTGAAAAATATTTGCTTCTTGCTAAGGGGAGCTGTATCTCTCCCAGCTGGAAACATAGCTATGGGCAAGAGCCAGAGAATTCTCAGGTGCACACAGATCTAAGTCCATGCAGGAAGGGCATGGGTGGAACCTGTCCTCCTCTCCATACCTGAAAGGTTTAATTACCAGCCTCCTTTCACCTGTAACCAGAATTGAACTCCATTCCATTATCTGGAATGAGATACACAGAGTACAGCAAATGAGAACTTAAAAAATACTTTCCTTTATACAATGAGTAAAAAACCTTAAGATGAACATATTAAAACACGTTTATTTCTATGAAGCAGAGACAAACATGCAGTAGCTCTTAAAGCAGTGTTTTTTTAATATCAAAAAGATGCCAGAATCACTACATTGTGCTGGTGTACTTCTGTCAGCATATGGGGTGTGTTTGTACACTGTGTGTATGTGGGTGTGTGCAGTGTTGGTGGAAGATATTTGTAATTTGACAATGTTTCTCAAGAGACTCTGTTGTTTATAAACACCACTTGAGAACCACTCTCCTAGGAGTAGGGAATATTTTCAGAGACTAAGTGGGACTGGACACATAAGGACAACATTTATCTTTGCCCTGTGCCCTAAGCACCAATATTGCATTAATAAGAAATGGATATTTTATTAAATCTTTTTAGAAGGGTTGTATTTTCAAGTTGTGTAAGTTCCTCTCAGAAAAATCCTCTTCAAACATGTCTTCTGGGAGTAATGGCTCCTTTTAACCTATTTTTCAGATCCCCTATAACTACAGAACTCTATCAACTCCATCTTGTATGCCCTTTATATTCAGAGCAATGTAGTTGTCTCTCTGCTTCATCCATTTTTCATCCTCACTTATTATTCAGTGACTTAGAACCTTTCCAATGAGATGTCAAGGTGAGGTATATTATAATGCATATATTATATAAATTTTAAAATATTAAATATGAATATTAAACATACATTATAATACATTTTATATAGAAGAGAGGGATCATGTCAGAATCTTCCATGTTTCCCAACCCACTTCCTTCTGGTCTCTAACAAGACATGCCCTCTGCAGTTTTAGGACTGTTCACCCTCTGAGATTACTCCTGACTTTGGACTCAAAGCCCTAGCCATATCAACCATATATTTAGTTGCTGAAATATAACCATTCTGGATAAGCAGACTTCTCGAGACCCAGATTCCTGTTCTGTTCTCTTGTTTCACTGGCCTCTGAACTTCTTATCCACTGGACTCTTTATGTGCTGACTTGCCTGAGCTGACAGGACTTGACTTGATCTCTCTCTCACATGCACTGTTCTTGGTACCAACCATATTCATCTTATCTAATTGCCTCCCAATGTTGGCTGCTCTTGGCTTGCCTAGCCGTGCTGATGCCCAAGTTTAATTCTTATATTTCTCTCCATTTGACATTGATCCTCTAAGCCCTCAGGACTGTAGTCATTAACTACACTTTTGAATTCTAGTGTGACTTGGTCTTCAAATTTTTGACTTAAATTGGAAGGGAACTGGAAGATTATACAACCCATCTCTTTTGTTCAAGAGATAAGAAAACTGAGGTATAAAAAAAATATTTGGCATTGCTAGAAATAAAACTAGAGCTTTCTAATTTCCAAGCCAGTGGTCTTGCCACTTAATCTTGCTCCTCCTTGCCGAAATATCTGAAGGAAGACACTTGATATCTTGGGGCCTTAGTTTTTCATCTTTATAATAGAAATAGCTTCTAAGATCTCTCTTGAATCAGATTTTTTGTGATTCACTACCACTACTCTTTTATACTTCCAAATATATAGAGATTGGTTCTGTGAACAAGAACTGTTTGCTTTAAAAAAAAAAAAATACTACAGAGGATTAATTGCATATTTATTCAAAATATTTTTACAAAAAAAAGATTAAGATGAAAATAAATTTAGTCAATTTGTTTTGGTGATTATTGAGAGCCTTAGATGGAATTTCAACATCTCTTTATATGAATACTTTAGGACTACTAGTGTTTATCAACAAATATAAGTGATATAAGTATTGGGGAGATTGGTTCAAAATGGCAGAGTAGAAGGATGTGTGCTCACTCCCTCTTGCGAGAGCACAAGAATCACAACCAACTGCTGAACAGTCACTGACAGGGAGACACTGGAACTCACCAAAAAAGATACCCCACATCCAAAGACAAAGGAGAAGCCACAATGAGATGGTAGGAGGGGCACAATCACAATGAAATCAAACCCCATAACCACTGGGTGGGTGACTCACAAACTGGAGAACAATTATACCACAGAAGTCCACGCTCTTGAGTGAAGGTTCTGAGCTCCAAGTCAGGCTTCCCAATATGAGGGTCTGGCAACGGGAGGAGGAATTCCCAGAGAATCAGACTTTGAAGGCCAGAGGGATTTGATTATAGGACTTCAACGGGACTAGGGGAAACAGAGATTCCACTCTTGGAGGGCACACATAAAGTAGTGTGCACATCAGAACCCAGGGAGGAAGGAGCAGTGACCCCAGGGGAGACTGAACCAGACCTGCCTGCTAGTGTTGGAGGGTCTCCTGCAGAGGCGGGGGTGGCTGTGGCTCACCACAGGGACAAGGACACTGGCGGCAGAAGTTCTGGGAAGTGCTCCTTTGTGTGAGCCATTCCTGATTCCACCATTAGCACCACCAAAGAGCCTGTAGCCTCCAGTGCTGAGTCACCTCAGGGCAAACAACCAACAGGGAAGAAACTCAGCCCCACCCATCAACAGACAAGCAGATTAAAGTTTTACTGAGCTCTGCCCACCAGAGCAACACCCAGTTGCACCTACCACCACTCATTCCCATCAGAAATCTTGCACAAGCCTCTTAGATAGCATCATCCAGCAGAGGGCAGACAGCAGAAGCAAGAAGAACTACAATCCTGCAGCCTGTGGAACGAAAACCACACTCACAGAAAGGTAGATAAAATGAAAAGGCAGAGGACTATGTACCATATAAAGGAACAAGAAAAAAACCCAGAAAAACAACTAAATGAAGTGGAGATAAGCAACTTTCCAGAAAAAGAATTCAGAATAATGATAGTGAAGATGATCCAGGACCTCGGAATAAGAATGGAGGCAAAGATTGAGAAGATGCAAGAAATGTTTAACAAAGACCTAGAACAAATAAAGAACAAACAAACAGAGATGAACAATATAATAACTGAAATGAAAAATACACTAGAAGGAATCAATAGTAGAATAACTGAGGCAGAAGAACGGATAAGTAACCTAGAAGACAGAATGGTGGAATTCACTGTCACAGAACAGAATAAAGAGAAAAGAATGAAAAGAAATGAAGACAGCCTAACAGACCTCTGGGACAACATTAAATGCACCAACATTCGCATTATAGGGGTTCCAGAAGGAGAAGAGAGAGAGAAAGGACCCGAGAAAATATCTGAAGAGATTATAGTCAAAAACTTCCCTAACATGGGGAAAGAAATAGCCACCCAAGTCCAGGAAGCACAGAGGGTCACAGGCAGGATAAACTCGAGGAGAAACATGCTGAGACACATAGTAATCAAATTGACAAAAATTAAAGATGAAGAAAAATTGTTAAAAGCAACAAAGGAAAAATGACAACACACAAGGGAATTCCCATAAGGTTAACAGCTGATTTCTCAGCAGAAACCCTACAAGCCAGAAGGGAGTGGCATGATATATTTAAAGTGATGAAAGGGAAGAAACTACAACCAAGATTTCGCTACCCTGCAAGGATCTCATTCAGATTCGACTGAGAAATCAAAAGCTTTACAGACTAGCAAAAGCTAAGAGAATTCAGCACCACCAAACCAGCTCTACAACAAATGCTAAAGGAACTTCTCTATGTGGGAAAGACAAGAGAAGAAAAAGACCTACAAAAATAAACCCAAGGAACTTCCCTGGTGGTACAGTGGTTAAGACTTTGCCTTCCAATGCAGGGGGTGCAGGTTCAATCCCTGATCAGGGAGCTGAGATCCCACATGCCTTGCAGCCAAAAAACCAAAACATAAAGCAAAAACAATATTGTAACAAATTCAATAAAGACTTTAAAAATGGTCTACATCAAAAAAAAAATCTTTAAAAAAAAAAACCTGGACTTCCCTGGTGGCGCAGTGGTTGAGAATCCGCCTGCCAATGCGGGGGACACGGGTTTGAGCCCTGGTCTGGGAGGATCCCACATGCCGCGGAGCAACTAAGCCCGTGAGCCACAACTACTGAGCCTGCGCATCTGGAGCCTGTGCTCCGCAACAAGAGAGGCCGTGATAGTGAGAGGCCCGCGCACCGCGATGAAGAGTGGCCCCCACTTGTCACAACTAGAGAAAGCCCTTGCACAGAAGCGAAAACCCAACACAGCCAAAAATAAATAAATAAATTAATTAATTAAAAAAAAAATATGTACTTAAAAAAGTGTTTCAGGATGACTACTTTCCTGCAAACTTTAAAAAAAAACAAAAACCCAAAACAATTAAGAAAATGGTAATAGGAATATATATATTGATAATTACCTTAAAAGTGAATGGATTAAATGATGCTCCAACCAAAAGACACAGGCTCGCTTAGTGGATACAAAAACAAGACCCATATATATGTTGTCTATAAGAGACCCACTTCAGACTTAGGGACACATACAGACTGAAAGTGAGGGGATGGAAAAAGATATTCCATGAAAATGGAAATCAAAAGAAAGCTGGAGTAGCAATACTCATATCAGATAAAGTAGACTTTAAAATAAAGAATGTTACAAGAGACAAGGAAGGACAGCTCATGCAGCTCAATATTTAAAAAACAAACAACCCAATCCAAAAATGGGCAGAAGACGTATATAGACATTTCTCCAAAGAAGATATACAGATGGCCAAGAGGCACATGAAAAGCTGCTCAACCTCACTAATTATTAGAGAAACGCAAATCAAAACTACAATGAGGTATCACCTCACACCAGTCAGAATGGGCATCATCAGAAAATCTACAAACAACAAATACTGGAGAGGTTGTGGAGAAAAGGGAACCCTCTTGCACTGTGGTGGGAATGTAAATTGATACAGCCACTATGGAGAACAGTATCTAGCTTCCTTAAGAAACTAAAAATAGAACTACCATATGACTCAGCAATTCCACTACTGGGCATATTCCCTGAGAAAACCATAATTCAAAAAGAGTCATGTACCACAATGTTCATTGCAGCTCTATTTACAATAGCCAGGACATGGAAGCAACCTAAGTGTCCATCGACAGATGAGTGGACAAAGAAGAAAAAAAAAAATGGTTCTGAAGAACCTAGGGACAGGACAGAAATAAAGACACAGATGTGGAGAATGGACTTGAGGACACAGGAAGGGGGAAGCATAAGCTGGGACAAAGTGAGAGAGTCGTATGGACATATATACACTACCAAATGTAAAATAGATAGCTAGTGGGAAGCAGCTGCATAGCTCGGTGCTCTGTGACCACATAGAGGGGTGGGATCGGGAGGATGGGAGGGAGACACAAGAGGGAGGAGATATGGGGATATATGTATATGTATAGCTGTTTCACTCTGTTATAAAGCAGAAACTAACACACCATTGTAAAGCAAATTTTAATTTTTATACCCCAATAAAAATTAAAAAAAAAATAGACACATGCACCGCAATGTTCATTGCAGCACTATTTACAATAGCCAGGTCATGGAAGCAACCTAAATGCCCATCGACAAACAAACGGATAAAGAAGATGTGGTACATATATACAATGGAACATTACTCAGCCATAAAAAAGGAACGAAACTGGGTCATTTGTAGAGACGTGATTCCAAAAGAGAAAAACAAATATCGTATATTAACGTATATATATAGCATCTAGAAAAATGGTAGAGATGAACCAGTTTGCAAGGCAGAAATAGAGACACAGATGTAGAGAACAAATGTATGGACACCAAGGGAGGAAAGCGGGGGTGGGGGGTGTGGGATGAACTGGGAGATTGGGATTTGACATGTATACACTAATATATATAAAATAGATAACTGATAAGAACCTGCTGTATTAAAAAATAAAATTCAAAAAAAACTATAAGTATCGACTATACTGTAAAAAAAAAAAAGTATCTAATAAAATAAGTAAAATTGGTTTCAACAGCAGACACTTTCAGTGATAAAATAGTCATATTGATCTAAAATTTCAAATAATGTCAATTTTATCAGTAAAACTGAAAACATCAAAGCAGCAGGAACTAATGGATGAAGCTCTGCTAAACGCTATGTTGAGTGATTAGGTGGAATTCTTGTACACTGAGGGCTTAAAATTTAAAGTGGTAGTGTAAAAACTGACGTGACCATGAGTAAATGGCATGAAGAAAGCAGGGCATAATTAAGTCAATTCCCATTTCATTAAATAGCATTACTATAAAGATCCCTGAATGATATATTTCTGTGTCATAAATAATGGCTTGTTTATTTTGACTAGTACTTAATAATAAAGTTCTGTTTGATTAAGAAGGGAGGGGGCCATATTTTGCTAGAGCTAATTGGTGTCATTTCTAATGCTCCTACTTAGGGAACAGAAGTTGGAAATGGCCGGGAAGAAACAGCACAGAGATTTCAGGATCTCCTCAGACACTGCTGCGCAAAAAGGGCATGGTAATATGAAGTTATGTGCAGTGGGCACAGAGGAAATTATCAGAGATGACGGCAAACAAAAGAGAAACAGGAAGAATGAAGACCAGGAATAACACTGCAACGCCCTCTGTTTTGTGTTTGTCTCCATGTCTGATAAGAACACTAATAATATATGGTAGAAATTAAGCTGATCTTTCAGAATAAAAGGCTAAAGACTAGAAGAATGTTTCTGTCTATTTTAACTGCACCCCAACGACCTTCCACCATCAACTGTACCGATTTTAAATGTCATCATACAAGGATATGGTCAGAAATGAGATTTATTAAATTCATTATTTCAGAAGTGTGATAATTCTGGATGACAATAACATTCAGGATGAGTTTTTGAAAATGGGTGATTCAGAATGAACTGGCATGCATGTCATTGCAGGTAAGAACATTTTTTTTGCTAGACATATGTGAAAGAGTTCAATGTCAATATATAGACACAAAAGAGAAGAAACCCAGGGTTCTGGGATATACAATAAAAAAAGTCAGAAGAAGTTGGCATGACTCCACAGTCTAAGGTTGCAATGTTCTCTGTGGCATTCTCTTAATAGTGTTGCCTATCAGAGCACTTAAACTTTCACAGTTGTTCGTTACATGTCTGATTTCCTGCTAGGTTATAAAGTACTTACAGGTAGAGATCTTATATCTTTATGTTTTTCTTCACAGTACAGTTCCCAACAGATAGCAGCCCCCATCAGTGGCGATGTTGATTTCTACCTCTTAGTGCCTCTCAAATCCATCTCCAACATCAGTGTTTGGTGATGTACTTCACAATCACATCAGCTCCTGCCTGGACTTCAATACCCTACATCTCATTTCTCTCAAATCCAGTCTCCCTTTTCCAACAAGAGTGATATTTCCAAGACTAATATTATCGCTTTACTCTTCTACTTAACACCCTAGAGAATTCCCCCTTTCCTACGAGAAAAATTCCAAGTTCCTTAGCATGGGATTTAAAAATTCCCAAGTCAACTCTTAAAACATTAAATCCTGTCTCTTTTCCCCTTCGTGTTGCGCCATTTCAGCCATCATTTATCCCACCTGGATACCCATTTCCACTTGACAAACGCCTAATCATTCTTTAAGGTAATTCTCTAAGCTGTCCTCCAAAACAATACCTCCTCTGGCTTTTACAATATTTAAAAAATTTATTTGCACCGCTTTGGGCACTTTATTTGTAGTTATTAATGTGACAGACATTATTAGTGAACACCTGTATCACAGACCCTTTCCTTTTGGACCCATGATTGGAATGTACTTCCCCTCTCACTTTAAAGGTAGGCATGGTCATATGACTTGGACAATGAACTACGTGAGGGAGAAACTATATGAAGCATTTATGTACTAATGCTGAACTCTATTTTCCTTTCTTCTTTGCTGAGACAATAGTGGAAGCACATTTTGATTAGGAATTGCAATACTGAGCCAACTCATGGAGGACAGTTGCCCTAGAGTGTACACAGCCCAGATTTTCAGCAGACTGCGTTTAAGCCCCTGGAAGTTAGGGCTTGGTTTTTTTATTGGTATTATGTATCCTAAATGGAGCCATTAATTTCATTTCCTTCTCCCACACTAGCTGTGAATTTCTTGAAAACAAGTACTGTGCTCATGGTATTCCATATAAGGAAGAAGAATAAAGGGAAAAAATGAAAAATTAACAAAATGATATAATAGCCTGAGTGTGACTAATATACATGTATCCCTTGCTTCTCTTTAGAGGCTATAAAACCTCTTGTAGTTTTATTCTTCTCTGTCCCCACTTGTTCCTGATGATGTGAATTCAGTCTGACCGATACCAAAGTAAAATATGCAGTTCTTCATTTCCTGAGTTGCTATCAATACTTTAGTTTATTATGTTATTAAGGAATGAGTACATAAGGAACCAATTTCACAAGACTGACTGAAGCAATATGTGTGCATTTTAAAAGAGTAATCAAGGTAAAATTGAGTTCATTTTCCATGAAAATTTCATGTACAGCTACTGAAAGAAATCATTTCTGGCAGAGGCATTTTAAGGGCAAAAGTTGTAGGTGCAAATAATCCAAATGTTAAATGTATTTGTTCTCTCATCTTGAAGGTAAATTTCATGTTTTCAACACTAAAAATTCATTAGCACTCTATTTTCCCTCCTCCTTAGCTCAAGTGGACACCAGCAAACATTTGCAAAAAATTCTGAACCATTGCCAATGCAAATGCATCTTTGATTCACTCCCAGTTCTGCTTGGTTCAGGATTCCTCATATAGTGGATTTGGGGATTCCACCCTCAAACCAGTTTCAGCGCTGGAACTCATTCATCTAAAGATACTAATTGCAGCCTCTGTGCCCTGTTTTTAACCCACAAGTTCTTGCCATGAATCCATACCTCACTTAGAGGCCTTGTGTACTGTATTTTGGCAATTTGCCAAAGATTTAAATGCACAGTAAAAATTTCTACATGTGAAAATAAGTAAAGGCAGTCTTGAATTAAGTTGCCAATCCTAAAGTACATTCTAATTTTCTGTGAAATCTTTAAAAAAAAATCACAGCTTATTTTTTTCATCTGTGGAATAAAAAATTTATCTGAGAAATTTTTTCTAATAGGATAGAGATACTGAAATTTATAACAGGCATCATTTCTTTGCTGTACTGAAAACAAGACTACCTGTCATAATCTACTGAGTTTCCCGTTAAGAATAATATTAAGTAAATCACACTAAATGTTGGAATACCCTTCTATACATTGTGACACCAAGGACTATGTCTTAAGGACAGTGAATGTATTTTTCATTTTCAGTACATATATTTGAAATAGCAATATAAGTTAAAAAATTAAATTTCACTAGTCATTATACATTAAACTGGTATATACACTAGAATTTGAAATTCTATGATTTAAAAATGGTTATGTTTATTTTGATCTCTGATGGAACTTTTAAATATGTTTTAAATTATTAGTTCATTCAAATATCAGTAATAAACAGTTGCAATCTAGGGAATGTGTTAAAGGAACTATAGCAGTTTATAACTTATTTATAAGTTAAATAGAATTGACTTGTAAAGCAGGACTTGAATAGGTACAACTTTAGATTAATTCCAGGGCTTATATTTGGATTTCAAATGATACCTTGTCATCTTTTAGCAGAGAGTATCTTTCTTTTTTCTGTAAAGGAAGAATACAAAGTATACTTTTAAAAAGTAGAAAATATAGATAAGTTGATTTAAGTGACATGTTTTCTTGCTTAAATCCTATTAAATATGCATATTGTTTTTATGTTACAACTATAAACAAATGAAAGTCAGAAGGAATGGCAAAATTAATTTGTTCTTCAAAAGACTAGAAGCACCAACTAAGTCCATCTCTTTAATTTTTCTAGAATTGTAGATGTGGAAAAGAGCTACCTGTAGTTGTATGGAGGAGATACATTGGGTCATCCAAGCCTGGGTCATCAATCCTCATGGTATTTGACTGCAAGATAAGGCTATGGGTGTGTTATAAATTCCTTCAGTCAGGCCAAAGGATTAAGCCAGGCATAAATAAGTTAGATTTTTAAAAAGTGAAATGAGTTAGATGTGAAAGTATGAAGGGAACTAAATTTCACTTGGGTGTTTTTAAATAGTATTCCATAAGTGTATTTTTATTAAATTATCATTTGGCAATCTTCATGAAGGCACCTGCTTTGAAAAAGATATTTTGTTTAACTCTTTGTGTAACTGATTTGGAAAACATACACGACATCAAGCAAACAACAATTTGTGTTTATATATAAAGGAGAGCTAAATTATAGGCTCAAATAATTATAAATACATTTTTCTTTCACCTATATTAATGATTAGCAGGTTTTTTGAATGTGGGATGTTTGAGACGTTTCTTATTCTGTGATAATATACCCTTCAATGCAAACAATTAGGAACGATAATAAGAACTGGAAGATTGCTTTAAAACAGTTTTAAATATGTCAGAAAACCTATCCTAGGAAAAACTGCCCATCAGTAAGTAAAATCTACCATATTTATTCCCTGTTTACAATTTATGCACCATTACTTCATTTTTTTATCTTTATGATTTACTTATTTTGGCAAAGTATTAAATTCAAATAGCCTGAATTTCTAAATACTATTTTTACACAAGTTCTCTATTTACTGTTTATCATTCGACATTATAAATTGACTCCATAACATGGTGGGTGAGGATCCAATTTCACTGACTTCCATTCTTCCCCCTCTTCCCATCCCCTGCACATGATTATATTTGCTTTTGATCAAATCTGTATTCAGTGGCTCTATTATTACATCTCTGTAAATATTGTCCACACAGAACATCTCGTAGAATATATTTTGTTCTGCAGTTATTTTTTCCCTGAAGGTAATTATTGTTTCACTTTTTTACATTTGTTTTATTTTGTTTGTACATCTAAATAAAATGTCCAGCCTCTTCTAACAGTTCCATAAAAAGCCTGTTGATAATTTATCAATTCTCTTTTTCTTCTTTTCCCTAGAGATACCCCTTTAGATGCCCTCCGACTCTCTTGCTCCCATCTGGATTCATTACTCTCTTAGGTTTCAGCACAGGTACCACTATGGGCTTTCCCTTTCCCATGGTGGGAAAGGAATCTTCATCATCCCTCCTCTGGGTTGACTCTCCTCTTTTCTGTTCTTTCTTGGTTTACTGCCTCATTTTACTAAAACAAAACCTACATTACATGTCTGAAAAATACTAAAAAGAGAGGTGAATTTTTAGGGACCTACTACTTGAATCTTTGGTTGAAATTCATTTTAACTCAGAATTTTGGTATTGCTTCCAATTTTGCTCTGGAGGATACACTGCCCTTGTTATTTCATATACTTTTGCCTGAGATTTTCAAAAATAAACTTATTAATTTGCTTTTTTCTTTGGAAGCTTTTAGGAGTTTCTCTATGTACCTGGTGTCCTAAAATTTCATGATTATATGCTTTAATGTGAATCTATTGTTTTTATTTCATTTTGCTGAACTTTAGATGAACTTTTTTTTTTTTTTTTGGAGAGGCATGTGTGCTAGTTATGAGTAATTTTCTTAAATATTCCTTAGATGATTTTCTCTTTCTTTTTCCCATTTCACTCTCCTTCTTTCATGAATTCTATATTTTTACTCTATCTCTTAGCACATTAATTTTATTTCTTGGACCTCTCCCCATGCATTATCTCCATTTCCTTTGTATATCCTTCTCTTTCTGTTTTCTGCCATCCATGGTGGAGGTTTTCTTCAAATATCTGGTGATCTTTGTTCATTCACATTTGAGAGTAAGGCACTAAAAACTTCTTGATTCATGAGGCTCTATGTAAATCATGGAGCTTCATTCTAGTGACAGGAGTACACCAGCAAGGTTTTTCATTTCAAGTCATCGACAGGGCAGGTATCTGTGGATCTTTTCTCTGGTACATGCAGTTTACCAGACAAGAATATAACAATCTCTTCTTTAGAGAGGGGGTAGGAGTGTTAAGGACACAAATCTCTGTTGTTGCTGAAGAGCTATGCTGAGGAGTAGACTGGAAACTCTCACTCTTCAGCATAAAGATGTTCATAATGACATCTCTTTCCCACCCTCTTTTGGGCCAGTTGTCTTAGAATCAGAAAGCTCTTTAATTCAATTTTCCTGAGAATAGACTTGTTGTGTCCTGCAAGTGTAGAGGATGGATAGTCACTTGATTATGCAGGTTGGAGGTGAAGACCTGGTGTTATAACTGCTCCACATATGTACTTCCAAATGTCCTTTCTGTTTTTCATCCTCTTCTTTTCATGTTACATGCTGACTTGATTACTGAGCAATTTTAGGATTCTTCTGCGCAAGCAGACTTCCTTCTACATACGATACTCTTGAGTTCAGTTATGAAGAGTTGTTACTCTTCTTCTCTGCTATGTCATGTACCATTCTTCCATCTGCTTTTTATCTTCATATATTCTGGTACAGGGACACACATGTGGCCTATTTCATTAAATACCCAGTTTTATGGGAACTCGTTAGATGTACAATAATTTCTCTTTCAAAAGGTACCATCTTCCAGGTTTGAATGATTCTGGATACTAAGATATGAACATGGAAAGTGAATAGTGATCATCTGCAACCATCTATATGCTTTAATGGGAATAACACACAGATGAGAATAAACTGAGGATTTGTGCTTCTAATGACACGATAGCCAAATATTCATTTATTTTTCCCTAAGAGAACAGAAATTATTCAATGCAGAAGAGAAAACAAAAAAATGGTAAAGAACTTAAATACTTGAAAAAATAAATGAACAAGAGTTTGTTTGTTTGTTTTTTATATTTATATCATTTATCCTTTGAAAATAGAAGCAAGAAACTGACAGAGCAAGCAAGAATTCATTGGAGTTTCTTGAAAGAACAATTCTTTCTGTAAAAATGAGATGGTACTAGATTGCTAGTTTTTACATTTGTTTAAGTAGCAAAATGCGTGGATGTCATGATGTTCTTTGAGGAATAATGTGGAACATTAATTTAATACATTTTATTTTATGAAATTGTGTGATTTTTTAAAAAATGGCAAAGTTATTTTTCTTCCAAGTTTACTAAGACTTCTATATAAATGAGTGTGGCATTTTTCAAAAAACTTTGTTCAGCCATTGAAATGATCATATGACTTTCCTCCTTTACTTTGTTAATCTTGTGGATGATATTTATGAACTTTTTAAAGTTAAAACATCCTTTCATTTATAAAGTAAACCAACTTGGTCATGATAAAACTCTTTTTATATATTATCCTGGATTTGGATTTGAAAATATTTTGTTTTACGTCAATATGCTTGAACTGAATTAACTGTAGTTTCCCTTTTTTGTACAAAATTTGTATTTGTTATTAATTTAATTGGAGTAATCTCTCTATGCCTACCTTTTTTTGTTTGTTTGTCTCCTACAGGAGGTGGTGTACATCCAAATTAAGTTTCTCAAATTTTTGATATAGTGAAGCTATCCAAAGTAAATTAGTGGGAATATTTTTGATCATTGATTAGATTTCCCTAATATTATTCAAGCTTACATTTCTTCCTGAATCAGTTTTGATGTTATTTTTCTGAATAATGTATCTGTTTTTTCTGTATTTCTAGATTTATTGGTCTAAAATTATTCTGAAATATTGTTACTATCTTTTTATCCTGCACCATCTATTCTGATTTTCCTTTAGTTTATTCCTAACACTGTTAATTTGGGATTTATCTCTTTCTTGATTACTGAAAGTGTCACTGAAAGTCAATCAATTTTATTCTTCTCAAATGATTAATTTTTCTTTCAATTGATTATTAGAATTCTAGTTTATTAATGTGTATTAGTATCTTTTTTATTCCCTTCTATGCATTCTCCTTGGGTTCATCATGAGTGAGTGTATGCAATATGAAAATTATAAGTTAATTCCATTAAATATATAGTTTTTCTTTGTACCGCACTGATTAATTTAACCATTTCTACTTTTCCTAATATACTCATTTAAAATTATATGTTTTTCTCTAAGTATTACTTTAATGGCATTCCAAAACTTTTGAAATGTGGCATTTTTCTTTTCAGCTATTTCAAAGATTTTAATTTCTATTATGAATCTATCTTTGACTCACCTATTTTGAAGTACTAAATGTTGTCATTTCTTAGCATATCATAATTTTCTAATTATCTCTTAAGTATAGATTTCTAGCCTAAATGCACTATCGTCATAAAAATTAATTTATATTATTTCTATCCTTTGAAATTTCTTGAGACTTTCTGTGTAGCCAGTAAAAGATCATTTTGGAAAACAGTCTATGTATGCTGAAAAACATGGGTCTTACTTTCAGTGAAGTCCAATTTATCGAGCTTTCCTTTATGGTTAATGCTTTTAGTGTCCTTCATGAGGGCATAAAGATGTTCTCCTATGCTTACTTTGAGAGCTTTATTTTTTTACCTTTCATATTTAGGTCTGTGATCTATCTGGAATTGATTTTTCTGTACTGTGTAAAGTGAGGTCAAAGTTATTTTTTTCCCCAAATTGATGCCCAATTTAGGAACATTTATTAAATGTTTAGGAACATTTATTAAAGAAGACATTCTTTTACCACTGCATCACTGTGTCACCTTTGTCATAGTCACCTGACTATGAAAGTTCTGATTTGTTCCTGAATTTTCTATTCTGCTTCATTGGTCTATTTGTCTATGTCTGTGGTAACGAAACACTTTCTTAATTATTAACCTATATAATACATCTTGATAGATAGTAGTGCAAACCTGCCAACTTTTATCCTCTTCATAAGCTTTTCTTTTTCAGTATTTTCTTGGCTATTCTTGGCCCCTTGTATGTATTTCTATATACATTTTAGAATTAACTTGAACCAACTTGTTTATTTCCACAATAAAATATGTTCTGATTTTGATTGGAATTGCATCTGTATATTGGAATCTATACTGTAGATATGTTTGGGTAAAACCACAAACAAACATAACAAAACACATAACAAAAGCCATATTTTTTATTTTAAATTCTTAAAACTGTTTTTTCCTGGCCTTATGGCATAGGCTGAGACATCTAGTAGAATGCTTAAGAGAAGTGATTGTAGTAGGCACCTTTATGTTCTCCTAATTTTGGCCTAATAGTCAGTATTTCACCATCAAATATGATACTTAGTGCAGATTTTTATAGATAGCCATTATCAGAGTAAAAAAGTTATTTTAGATTCCTGCTTTGCTAAGAGTTTTATCATGAATGAATACTGAATTTTTAATTTTGTCAAATGTCTTTTCTGAATTTATAAAGATAAGTGTATATTTTCTTCCTTTATTCTGTATGATGACTAATATTAAATAATTTTAAAACTTTATGCCAACCTTTTTACTAGATAAATTCTACTTGATTTTGACATATTATCCTTTTTAAATATTCCTAAATTTTATATGTTGACATTTGGTTTAGAATTTTCCCATTTTCACATCTATTTCTGTGAAAGGAATTGACCTACAGCTTTCCTTTCCTTTCTTATAATATCCTTGTCCTATTTTGGTAAGAAGCTTATGATAGCAATTTAAAATGATTTGTAAATGATTCCTATTGTTCTTTGCTCTGGAAACTTTTGCATAAGATTAGTGTTTCATCTATCTGAAATATTTGGGAAAATTCATCATAAAGCTGTATGAACTGAGATTTTCATGAATATAGTAACACTATATGATTTTTTAAATTTCCTCTTATCTCAGTTTTGGAATATTTTATTTTTCTAGGAGGTTATCTGTTTCATGTAGAGTTTCTAATTTACTGTTAAAACATCATTCATCATATACTTTAATTTTATTTTCAATACCTGTAGGATCTTTATTCATGCTCTTTTATTGCTGCTAGTAAAGCTAATTTGTGCCTTCTCTCCCTCTCTCTCTCTCTTCCTCTTGATCAATCTTACCATGAGTATGTCAATTTTATATTTCCAAAGATAAATCTTTTTTATTAGTCAATTTTTTATTATGCATTTATTTTCTATTTCATAGTTTTGCCCTTATTCATATATTTTCTTCCTTCTACTTTTACTGAATTTAACTTGCCTTTCCATTTTTAACATGCTATAGTGAATATTTAAATATAATGGATACTTATAAACATGCTTTTAATATATTAATTTTACAGTATGAATTTTTATTTAAGCACAGATTTAGTCACATCCAAGTTTGATATATTATATATCTATTATTAATTAATTTAAAATATTTCCTCACATCCATTAATACTTTGTCTTATTGATTTTTTAGAACTGCATTTCTTAGTTTCCAAATAATAATTGAATACACAAATACTTCAACTGCACATGAAACATTTCCCCAAATTGGGTGCACATATATTCTACATGCACTGGAAAATGTGTGTTCTGCCATTGTTGGAAGCAATGATCTATTCCTGCCAATTAGGCAATTTTGTTTATCACAATATTTATATTCTCTATATACTTAATGATTTTTTTGGTCTGTTTATACTATCAGTTATTGGGAGAGGTCTGTTAAAGTCTCTCAGTATAATTTTTGATTTGTCATTTCTCAAGTAATTCTTTAAATTTTTATCTTATATATTTTGTATCCCTGCTGTTAGGTTCATACAGCTGTAACACGGTTATATCTTTCTAGAACACTGACCCTTGTAACATTATGAAGTTCTGCTAATTGTCTCTTGTTATATTTCTTGTCATTGTGTCTACTTTGTTTCTATTATTGACGAACCAGCTTTACTTTTGTCTGATAGATCTTTTCCCAGCCTTTTTCTTATAACCTTTCTATCATTGTATTTAAAGGGTCTTTGTCAGTAAATTTGTGTTTTTTAAAATTCAGTCTTTTAATTGGAGCATTGTGTCCACTTATACTAAATGTATTGTCTGACATATTTTGGTTCATATTTACCTTTTACTATTTCTATATGTCCCACCTGTTTTATGTTATTTCTTCTCTCCTTCTTGTGAATTAATTATTTCATAATTGATTGATTTTCTTTTAGCTTTATGATATACATCCTTTACAATAATTTCAATGATTACAATACGCAACTTTGACTCATTACGGTCAGAAATAAATTATTTACCTCTCACCTGAAAAAACAATTACCTTAAAGTACATTTACTCTATTTATTCCCCTCTCTCTTATTGTGTTATTTTGTCATTACTTTAACTCCTCATCTATTTTATGCAGCCCAATACATTAATAGTTTTGTTCTGTAAAATCAATATCTATTCATATAATAAGTCTTTGTAGAGCTTTAATTCCCTCATGCATTTCTTAGTTTCCAACTGTGATTGATTACATATCTAAGAAATTCCATTATCTCTTAAAAGATTGCTTCTGCTTCTATCTTATCTTCCCTTCTATGACACCAAGGACATGTGTTTTATTTGTCTTCACTGTATCGCATGTGTCTCTTACTCTTTCTTCTGTACTTTCCACATATGCTTTTCTCCTTCTTTAGCCCAGATTATTTTTACTCACCTATTATTTTACTCATCATTACTTTAATCACCTATTCAGTTTCGTCCAATCTGTAACTCCATGTGCTGAATCATCAATTCCCATTATTGCTTTTTTAACTCAAGAATTTCCATTCATTTCTTTTCCACTAGATAACAGTTCTATGATGAAATTCTTCCTGTTGTTATCTATGTTCTTGGATATATTACTCACAAACATAAGTCTAGTCTCACAGCTATAGCACCTGGATAGTCTATGCTTTGTTGCTATTGTTGGTTTTCCTGTTCCTTTATTTATTTATTTATTATTTATTTATTTATGGCTTAGTTTTTATTTTTTTGATTGAGTGCTGGATATTGTACATGAAATATTTAATGCCACTGAACGATATTCTCCTACTTTAGATAGAACCGATCTTGTCCTTTCTTAGGCAGCCTATGAGGGAGCAGATCACTGTATTCAATCAGGGAATGAGCTGATTCAAGGATATTGTGCAGTTTGGGGGAAGCATTGGATACTTCTCTTTGGATGAAGTTCTTTGGGTTAGCTCTTACAGATCTCAACCAAGAGCCTTTGAGTGTTTACAAAATGCTGTCTTTTTTTGCTAGTCAAGAACTCCCACTGTTGTCTCCTGTTCACCAAGAGACCCATGATAACTGCACAGATTTTCAAATAATCTTTCAGTTTCTTAGTATTCTTCTCCAAGCACCTTAAGAATTCAGTAAGTGCTAAAAAGGGGAAAGAAGAGCATATGGCTCACTTATCAGGACCTCCCTTCTCTCCTGGATGTTGGTCTCTCAAATCCTGCCTGCCTCTGGATGTTTTTCCTCCAGCGCGGTCAGACTGCCAAGGCTCTGCTCACTTCTCTGGTTCTTGGCAGCTAGCCACTCTCTGCCTGGTTTTTCAGCTTCTCACCCAGCACTAGGATTTGGCAAATTTTTTGCGGGAGAAACTATGACAGACAGTTGGGCTCTTCTCTCTATGGCCTCTATTTCTCCAAGAGCTTGGCCTCTTGGTGTTGTTACTTCAATCGCTATAGTCTTAATGACTTTGAACATATCTTAAAGTTTATTTTACCTGGCTTTTCTCATTGTTTTTAGTGGCAATTCTGGTCTACTGTAGCCTATTCAATCAAAACCTACTTCTATGCTCTTAAGAAAATTTTTGTTATCTTTTGGAGCTATTTAAATTGTCTTTAGCCAGTGAGTTGGTCCATATACTCTACCCTGTCCTATTTATTCTAATGCATTTATATGCACACATAAATTACTTTATGTCAGTTGCAATATAAAATGGAAGTGGTAGCATAATTTATTTTACAGAGGTTCAGAAATTCTAAGTGAGTTACCTCTTTTACATACAGTGGCAGAATTTAGAGTAAGAAAATCAGTTCACTCTGAAACCAAGTCTTAATAGTACAATGAACTGACAAATACTCGTGTTTGCCAAAAAAAGAAAAACACACAGAAAAACAAGCAGTTGAGGGAGATTGGTTCAAGATGGCAGAGTAGAAAGACATGCTCTCACTCCCTCTTTCGAGAACACTGGAATCATAACCAACTGCTGAACAATCATCGACAGGAAGACACTGGAACTCACCAAAAAACATACCCCACATCCAAAGACAGGAGAAGCCACAATGAGAAGGTAGGAGGGGGGCAATCACAATAATATCAAATCCCATAACTGCTGCGTGCGTGACTCACAAACTGGAGAACACTTATACCACAGAAGTCCACCCAGTGGAGTGAAGGTTCTGAGCCATACGTCAGGCCTCCCAACATGGGGGTCTGGCAAAGGGAGGAGGAATTCCTAGAGAATCAGACTTCGAAGGCTAGCCAGAGTTGATTGCAGGACTTTGGCAGGACTAAGGGAAACAGAGACTCCACCCTTGGAGGGCACACACAAAGTAGTGTGCACATCGGGACCCAAGAGAAGGAGCAGTGACCACAGAGGAGACTGAACCAGACCTACCTGCTAGTGTTGGACGGTATAATGAAGAGGTGTTGGGGTGGAGGACTGTGTGTCACCTTGAGGAAAAGGACACTGGCAGAAGAAGTACTGGGAAGTACTCCTTGGTGTCAGCCCTCCCAGAGTCTGCCATTAACCCCACCAAAGAGCCCGGGTAGGCTCCAGTGTTTGGTCGCCTCAGGCCAAACACCAAACAGGGAGGGAACCCAGCCCCACTCATCAGCAGACAAGCGGATTAAAGTTTTAGTGAGCTCTGCCCACCAGAGCAACACCCAGCTCTTCCCATCACTAGGCCCTCCCATCAGGAAACTTGCACAAGTCTCCTAGATAGCCTCATCAACCAGAGGGAAGATAGCAGAAACAAGAACTACAATCCTGCAGCCTGTGGAAGAAAACCACATTCACAGAAAGATAGACAAGATGAAAAGGCAGAGGGCTAGGTACCAGATGAAGGAACAAGATAAAACCCCAGAAAAACAACTAAATGAAGTGGAGATAGGCAACCTGCCAGAAAAAGAATTCAGAATAATGATAGTGAAGATGATCCAGGACCTCGGAAAAAGAAAGTAGGCAAAGATTGAGAAGATGCAAGAAACGTTTAACAAAGACCTAGAAGAATTAAAGAACAAACAAACAGAGATGAACAATACAATAACTGAAATGAAAACTACACTAGAAGGAATCAATAGCAGAATAACTGAGGCAGAAGAATGGATAAGTGACCTGGAAGACAGAATGGTATAATTCACCGCTGCGGAATAGAATAAAGCAAAAAGAATGAAAAGAAATGAAGACAGCCTAAGAGACCTCTGGGACAACATGAAACGCAACAACATTCGCATTATAGGGGTCCCAGAAGGAGAAGAGAGAGAGAAAGGACCCAAGAAAATATTTGAGGAGATTATAGTCGAAAACTTCCCTAATATGGGAAAGGAAATCGCCACCCAGGTCCAGGAAGCACAGAGAGTCCCATTCAGGATAAACCCAAGGAGGAACACACTGAGACACATAGTAATCAAACTGGCAAAAATTAAACACAAAGAAAAATTATTGAAAGCAGCAAGGGAGAAATGACAAATAACATACAAGGGGACTCCCATAAGGTTAACAGCTAATTGCTCAGCAGGAACTCTACAAGCCAGAAGGGAGTGGCATGACATATTTAAAGTGATGAAAGGGAAGAACCTACAACCAAGATTACTCTACCCGGCAAGGATCTCATTCAGATTCGATGGAGAAATCAAAAGTTTTACAGACAAGCAAAAGCTAAGAGAATTCAGCACCACCAAACCACCTCTACAACAAATACTAAAGGAACTTCTCTAAGTGGGAAACACAAGAGAAGAAAAGGACCTACAAAAGCAAACCCAAAACAATTAACAAAATGGTAATAGGAACATACATATTGATAATTACCTTAAATGTGAATGGATTAAATGCTCCAACCAAAAGACACAGGCTCACTGAATGGATACAAAAAGAAGACCCATATATATGCTGTCTACAAGAGACCCATTTCAGACCTACGGACACATACACACTGAAAGTGAGGGGATGGAAAAAGATATTCCATGCAAATGGAAATCAAAAGAAAGCTGGAGTAGCTATACTCATATCAGATAAAATAGACTTTAAAATAAAGAATGTTACAAGAGACAAGGAAGGACACTATGTAATGATAAAGGAATCAATCCAAGAAGAAGATATAACAATTATAAATATATATGCACCCAACATAGCAGCACCTCAATACATAAGGCAACTGCTAACAGCTATAAAAGAGGAAATCGACAGTAACACAAAAAATAGTGGGGGAATTTAACACCTCACTTACACCAATGGTCAGATCAGCCAAACAGAAAATTAATAAGGAAACACAAGTTTTAAATGGCACAATAGACCAGATCGATTTAATTGATATTTATAGGACATTCCATCTAAAAACAGCAGATTACACTTTCTTCTCAAGTGCGCATAGAACATTCTCCAGAATAGATCACATCTTGGGTCACAAATCAAGCCTCAGTAAATTTAAGAAAATTGAAATCATATCAAGCATCTTTTCTGACCAAAACGCTATGAGATTAGAAATCAATTACAGGGAAAAAAACGTGAAAAACACAAACACATGGAGGCTAAACAATACGTTACTAAATAACCAAGAGATCACTGAAGAAATCAAAGAGGAAATCAAAAAATACCTAGAGACAAATGACAATGAAAAAACGATGATCCAAAACCTATGGGATGCAGCAAAAGCAGTTCTCAGAGGGAAGTTTATAGCTATACAAGCCTACCTCAAGAAACAAGAAAAATCTCAAATAAACAATCTAACGTTACACCTAAAGGAACTAGAGAAAGAAGAAGAAACAAAACCCAAAGTTAGCAGAAGGAAAGAAATCATAAAGATCAGAGCAGAAATAAATGAAATAGAAACAAAGAAAACAATAGCAAAGATCAATAAAACTAAAAGTTGGTTCTTTGAGAAGATAAACAAAATTGATAAACCATTAGCCAGACTCATCAAGAAAAAGAGGGAGAGGACTGAAATCAATAAAATTAGAAATGAAAAAGGAGAAGTTAAAACAGACACTGCAGAGATACAAAGCATCCTAAGAGACTACTACAAGCAACTCTATGCCTATAAAATGGACTACCTGGAAGAAATGGACAAATTCTGAGAAGGTATAACCTTCCAAGACTGAACCAGGAAGAAACAGAAAATATGAACAGACCAATCACAAGTAATGGAATTGAAACTGTGATTAAAAATCATCCAACAAACAAAAGTCCAGGACCAGATGGCTTCATAGGTGAATTCTTTCAAACATTTAGAGAAGAGCTAACACCTATCCTTCTCAAACTCTTCCAAAAAATTGCAGAGGAAGAAACACTCCCAACCTCATTCTATGAGGCCACCATCATTCTGATACCAAAGCCAAACAAAGATACCAAAAAAAAAGAAAATTACATTACCAATATCACTGATGAATATAGATGCAAAAATCCTCAACAAAATACTAGTAAACAAAATCCAACAACACATTAAAAGGATCACACACCATGATCAAGTGGGACTTATCCCAGAGATGCAAGGATTCTTCAATATACGCAAATCAACCAATGTGATACACCATATTAACAAATTGAAGAATAAAAATCATATGATCATCTCAATAGATGCAGAAAAAGCTTTTGACAAAATTCAACACCCATTTATGATAAAAACTCTCCAGAAAGTGGGCATAGAGGGAACCTACCTCAACATAATAAAGGACATATATAACAAAACCACAGCAAATGTCATTCTCAATGGTGAAAAACTGAAAGCATTTCCTCTAAGATCAGGAACATGACGAGGATGTCCACTCTCACCACTATTATTCAATATAGTTTTGGAAGTCCTAGCCATGGCAATCAGAGAAGAAAAAGAAATAAAAGGAATACAAATTGGAAAAGAAGAAGTAAAACTGTCACTGTTTGCAGATGACATGATACTACACATAGAGAATCCTAAAGATGCTACCAGAAAACTACTAGAGCTAATCAATGAATTTGGTAAAGTTGCAGGATACAAAATTAATGCACAGAAATCACTTGCATTCCTATACAATGATGAAATATCTGAAAGAGAAATTAAGGAAACACTCCCATTTACCACTGCAACAAGAAGAATAAAATACCTAGGAATAAACCTACCTAGGGAGACAATAGACCTGTATGCAGAAAACTGTAAGACACTGATGAAAGAAATTAAAGATGATACCAACAGATGGAGAGATATACCATGTTCTTGGATTGGAAGAATCAATATTGTGAACATGACTATACTACCCAAAGCAATCTACAGATTGAGTGCAATCCCTATCAAATTACCAATGGCATTTTTTACAGAACTAGAACAAAAAATCTGAAAATTTGTATGGAGGCACAAAAGACCCTGAATAGCCAAAGCAGTCTTGAGGGAAAAAAACAGAGCTGGAGGAATCAGGCTCTGTGACTTCAGACTATACTACAAAGCTACAGTAATCAAGACAATACGGTACACAACACAAAAAACAGAAATATAGATCAATGGAACAAGATAGAAAGCCCAGAGATAAACCCACGCACCTATGGTCAACTAATCTATGACAAAGGAGGCAAAGATATACAATGGAGAAAAGACAGCCTCTTCAATAAGTGGTGCTGGGAAAAGTGGACAGCTACATGTAAAAGAATGAAATTACAACACTCCCTAACACCATACACAAAAATAAACTCGAAATGCATTAGAGACCTAAATGTAAGACCGGACACTATAAAACTCTTAGAGGAAAACATAGGAAGAACACTCTTTGACATAAATCACAGCAAGATCTTTTGATCCACCTCCTAGAGTAATGGAAATAAAAGCAAAAATAAACAAATGGGACCTAATGAAACTTCAAAGCTTTTGCACAGCAAAGGAAACCATAAACAAGGCGAAAAGACAACCCTCAGAATGGGAGAAAATATTTGCAAACGAATCAACAGACAAAGGATTAATCTCCAAAATATATAAACAGCTCATTCAGCTCAATATTAAAAAATCAAACAACCCAATCCAAAAATGGGCAGAAGATCTAAAGAGACATTTCTCCAAAGAAGACATATAGATGGCCAAGAAGCACATGAAAAGCTGCTCAACATCACTAATTATTAGAGAAATGCAAATCAAAACTACAATGAGGTATCACCTCACACCAGTTAGAATGGGCATCATCAGAAAATCTACAAACAAGAAATGCTGGAGAGGGTGTGGAGAAAAGGGAACCCTCTTGCACTGTTGGTGGGAATGTAACTTGATACAGCCACTGTGGAGAACAGTATGTAGGTTCCTTAAAGAAGTAAAAATAGAATTACCATATGACCCAGCAATCCCACTACTGGGCATATACCCAGAGAAAACCATAATTCAAAAAGACACATGCACCCGAATGTTCATTGCAGCACTATTTACAATAGCCAGGTCATGGAAGCAACCTAAATGCCCATCGACAGACGAATGCATAAAGAAGATGTGGTACATATACACAATGGAATATTACTCAGGTATAAAAAGGAACGAAATTGGGTCATTTGTAGAGACGCAGATGCATCTAGAGACTGTCATACAGAGTGAAATAAGTCAGAAAGAGAAAAATAAATATCGTATATTAACGCATATATGTGGAACCTAGAAAATGGTACAGATGGACCGGTTTGCAGAGCAGAAATTGAGACACAGAAGTAGAGAAAAAACATATGGACACCAAGGGGGGAAAGCGGCAAGGGGAGGGGGTGGTGGTGGGATGAATTGGGAGGTTGGGATTGACATGTATACACTGATGTGTATAAAATGGATGACTAATAAGAAAAAAAAAACAAGCAGTTGAATTGTAAATTATTGGCTATATTTAATCTTGTTAATTAATATTAATTTGTTACTTTTTCATTCACAGGGTAAGCTACTAGCACTCACTAGAGGATAAATGATAGCAGACACTTTCATTTTAAAGTCGAAATAAAAAGAACAAAAACTTTAAATGAGAAAATTCTATCCATCTATTCTTTTCTAGGAAGCAGAATTTTCTTTGATATAATTAATGGATGCTACCTGGCCAAATCTTACAACCCAGAGTAGAAATAATGTTATGACCTCTTTGTTATATTACAGCAAGAATCTGCATATTCAATTTACTATGTGTTTATTTTTTTTATTTTTGGAGAAAATGACATCAGGATAAATATAAAGTTACATAGCTGATTATTAACAGATTGGATTGGAATTTTTCATGCATCTTTGGATTTGATAATGAAATACCAGAAATGCCATAATAGTGAAAGGTATAGTTCCTGCTCTCTGGAAACATTCTGTTTAGTGAATTAAGTGCCATATGAGTGGTTTAACCAAAAGATATATGAGGCCTTATAAGAATTCAGAGAAAGAATTGAGCAATTTGCACTGGATTTGTCAGTAAAGTAACAGATTTTTTAAAATGCTGCAGGACTTAAACATGTCAGGAGAAAGAGGGAATGAATTTCAAATATCAGCAAAATGCCTTCAGTATCTCAATACTTAGCACTGTGCCCATTGCATAGAAAGTAATCATGAAAGGTTGAGAAAAATAAATACCTCCTGGGTTCTCTAGACTTGGAAAAAAGTTTCATGAAGATTTTAAAACAAACTTTTAAGGTGGCTTCTACTTTAGAGGGAATACCACACTCCATGTTCTTTGCCATAAGGAAAGAAGTGAAAAGTATATCAGTCCTTCTGACCATTTTTTGGCCTCTCAATGTCTATATCCATTCCAAATCTCACCACACAATAAGAAGAGAAACTGTTTGGGCAAACAAGAGGGTGGTAGCAGTAATGTAGGAATGATGGATAAAGACAATTTTTAAAAATCTGACACAATGAAGTAAACTGAGTGTCACCTAAAGTTGTTTGGGTTTTTTTACAAGCAAAATACCTGTAATAAAATTTATTTTGGAAGAGAAGAAATAGCCTAATTGTTTATAATACTGCAGAGCAGATTTCCTTGATAGCAAGGACCATCTTAGCTTTCAGGAAGAGTTCATGAAAGTGATTTCTTTCCTTAAGTGAGACACTAGGCATTTACCGTGCAACAAGACTGTGTAGAATGTTGGAGACTAGCTCTGAGACACATGCTAAAGAAGGAGCTAGTATCATAAATACATGAGATCTGTTATTTATGTACTTAAAGAATTTTTATGTCTTAAACAATAGGATTTTATTGATATTTTGATAGTTTCTTTGTTTGCCTTCATACTCTTCAGCAATGCTGCACTAAAAACAGAAATATAACCAACTATTTTTGACTAAAATCAGAAGAAAACTGAGTCTTTAGTTAAAAAAAGCTCTACATATAGAACAGTGTAAATCTCAAGAAAGAAACAATAAAACCTGCATATTCACATCTTAGCCACTAAAACATACATGGATTACAAATGACTTATTCTTGGAAAGAGTGCCTCAAATCCAAATTGTAGCATAACTCACCATCCAAATAAACATGAAAAAGCTGTCAAATATGGCCTTAAGTCCCAAAGATCCCGTCATCTGCATTAAAAATGAATGAACTGAGAGAAAGGGAAAAACCATCTGCAGTTTAGATTTGTCATTCTTTTGTTATCTTCATGTATTTCAGGATAAAGGGGCTGGCAAAGTGCAGAAAAACCTTCAGGAATTCCAAGGGGATTCATAGTTGCAATTTTAATATTTTAGAGTAACCCATATTTTGGACTAGACAGCCATTAAAATACCTTGTTTCCTAGTAGTCATTTTTCTTTAGACTACAATCTTGTTTTTGCTACAGCTAAAAGAACTGTTAGAGGTTACATACTGCAGATGAGAGGAGAAACAGAAAGAAAATTTCATGATCATTAGTCAGGGACCACTGATCAGAGTACTACTGGGAGTTCCACATCTTTTCCTTGAATTTTTTTCAAAACTAACATGTTCTGGAGCATTTAGAAGAGAACATTCAGTTTAGGTTAAAGTAGACCTCAATCAGACCCCATTGAGCTGTATGGTATTTTTAACATTTTTCTTGAAAATTCCTCTATTAAAAAAAATTCTCAGCTTTTTACATTTTGCAAAATAATGGCACAATTCTCAAAAGGAAGACTTTCCTAATATGTATGAGACTCTGTAATACAGTTGTCAAGGGAGCCTTTAAACCAAGTACCTGGTTCAATGGGAGAGCTAATATACTCCCATATAAGCAGAGCCCTACAGCTCTTAAATCAACTCTGTGGCAGATAGAAGTGTGTGTGTGCATGGGTGAGTGTGAGACATTATTGGTCACCTTGCTTCTACCACCATTGTTCTGGCTACTCAAAAAATGGTTTCATCCAGTCTGGCTCACCGAGAATAGATCTCTCATTCAGCAACTGTCTTTAATAAGAAAAGAAGTACAAGGAAACCTGGAATATGCTCAATTACAGGCATAGGAGCCATTGGAACCTGTGCCACAACATGCCCACAAATGAAGAGCATGTACAATCGATTGCACAAAGCCAGGGGAGAGACAACTGGGGGTGATGCACGTGTAAATATCATTTAGTGCTGGGTTTAAATTAAGCAGCCTTGTAGAGGAACTCAAATTGTTTTTGACAGACTATAAATATATCCTTGGCTATTGACAGTAATAGAAGAATATACTTACATTTCTTTCTTCCTATTGGTAATGGAAATTTAAGCACTGCCATTAACTATTCTCCCAAGGACAACAAAAGGAGGGTGCAAAGGGCTGCAATTAAAAAAAGAATTATTTAGTTTAGATATGTGTACAGAGGCAGGTCTCCAAAATTTGCCACAGAATTAGAGAAAAATCTGATTACAAAAATTTCCATTCCAGGGCAGCTTAATGCTCCCCTGTCTAATACTACAATAAGCCACAAAGAGAGATGTAGACTCTAGTTTCTGAAGAATGTTACAGTTAATTTTCTCATTGCTTTGATCCTTTTTAAGCCAGTAAAGAGAGGAAGGTGTTCTGACAAAGCAAATACCAATAAGTCTGTATACAGAAATAATTAGTAGCGTGGGATGAGGTAAACTTATCAGCATGTTTAGAAATATACCAAGAAACAGGCCCATGGAAAGTCATGTATTTAGCGAAAACATTGTGAAGTAAACACACACAAAATATCAGCAATCATGCCATGAATCAATTAGAGAAAGCCATGGATTATCAATAAGCAGCACCCACACTCAGAATGCAAGTGAAATACATGTATCGTTGAAACAGAAGAGCTCCTTTGCCAGAAACTTCTTACATTAGTTCTGCTAGGTCAGCAGCTACTCCCAAGTGTGAAGTACTTTTGGCCTGCAAAATCATGGACCTGTAAAGTGGCTGAAGTTGTCTAGAACAAATATAAAAAGGAGCATCAGCTAAGCGTGGATGCTGACACAGCACTGGAGTAGCATAACAATGGGAACATTTTGAAGGGAAGCCCCACTGATTTGTCTAGGCCAGTGATTCTGAACTCTGGATGATTTTGCCCCTTGGTGGACATTTGACAGTGTCTGGAAACATTTTTGGTTGTCAAAACTTTGTGACACTGCTGGAGTTCAGTGAGTAGAAGCCAGAGATACTGCTGAAGATCCTACAGTGCACAGAACAGTCCGTCACAACAAAGAATTATCCAGCTCGAAATATGATTAGTGCTGAGGTTGAGAAATCCTGGTCTAGCCCAAAGGCAATGTTATCACAATGGGAAAAGAATGCTTTTCCCATTCTATTTTGTTGCTATTTTGTTTCTCTACTCTACCAGAATGAAAACTTCATAGAGGCAGGGAATTTGTTTTTATTGTTCATTGCTTAGAACATTGTCTGGCACTCAGTAGGCACATAATAAATATGTAATGAATGAATGAAAGAGTAAGAAAACACAGCAGGAGACAAGTTGGCAGTTATGTGGTTTGACTGAAATGGGAGAGAGACAATAAACCCTTAGAGAGTCAGAGATACGTGTGCTGTTACCTTAAAAATCCTAGCATTGTCTGATCATCCCAGGAAACTAGTACAAAGAACTAGTGCTCAAAGAATAGAATTATTAATACTATCATTAATGATTGATACTAATAATAGTATTATTCTTTATTTATGTAATCTTATTCAGTAACAGAAAAGAAGACGTTGATATTCATCAAAAATATTTAAGTCAAAACATTCCACTGCGAACTTCTCTCTCAGAGGGAAAGTGTTATAAAGGAATATTTTAACATCACCTTGACCTTCACAACCAGAAGTTAGCTAGTGACTAGGATAGCATTCAACAGGCATATAATTCTTAAAGTTTGCATATTCTTAGCTGAAGCATCTAAAAACCTCCATTTTTAGGAACTGTTTGTTCACTTTTCTCTCTATTCAGCCTTTGAATTATGTAAGGAAATGCTTTTTTAATCAGTCTGCTTGTGTTAAAGAAACTCACTTCACAGAACAATAAAAACAAATCAATAAAAAAATCCCCAATTTATAAATCTATTTACCTGTTCAAAATGAGGTAAATTTGTTGCTTCGTATTTACATTTGATTACTTAATTTCTCAACATCTATCACTTTCATCTAATTTCTTTTGATATTATTCTGCTTTTGGTTATCTACAATATAAAAGTGTTTTTCCTCTTCTAAATGAATACAATGCCTGAACTGAATGTATTTTTGACTATGATTTTTCTGAGAACATTAAATTATTATCCTTTTTATGGTGGAAGTCAGTGAGTGATTCATAAAGAAATCATCTGGTCATATTGCTGCCAATTGACTAAGTCTGGTTTAATTTCAAAGAGCTAAAAATAGGCATTATTTAAAGTTAAATGGCTTAATTTAAATACTAATTTTACCCCACCATTAAAGATATTTTAAAAATAATTCCTTAGTCCATCTTTGTATTACCCATCCATTTTATAAACGTTTTGGAAAATCACTGGGGCTTGGGAACAGAAGCACAGTTATCTCTATGAGGCCAGAACCCAGGCCTGCACGCCCGACATTCATGGTAGAAAAAGGATAGTGTAGCTCTGTGGTGCCAGCACCTGTGTTAATATGAGGGCTGATTTGGAGCCATCCACTCTTCTTCTTCTAATCACGATTTGTGATCATGGATGTTTAGTCTTTTTTAAATATTTAAATAATTTCATATACTCCACTGGTTCTTTTAATATAGTTTTCTCATTCTTGAGTGTTCTACTTTGATTCTAGCTCTTAATTGCTTGGATATAGTTGTTGAGTAGTTTTATTTTGTTTGTCTTTGTTTTTCAGTAAGGACTCAAGGATATTTTATTCCCTAAATGATTTTGTATTTCAGAATGTCTGTCTGTAGCTTTTACACTTGTATATCACATTGTGTGAGTCTATCTTCTAGCATTACACTTTCTTTTGTTTCAGAATTGTGTAGATATTGCTTCATTATCTTTTGGCATTAATGTGTGGAGAAATCTGAGACCAGCTTGATTTTCTTTCCTCTTTATAGAAAAATTGTTTTCTTCCCAGAGTTCATTTTCTTCTCTTACAGTTTAGTGACAAATAATATACGTCTCTGCGTTAATTGTTCTATATCTACTATAACCAGAACACAACTTTTGCTTTTGACCAGCATATTCCATTTAGTAAGATTTCTTCTGTTATATCTCAGCATTTTTCAGTGTTCCATTTGTTTGGTTTTCTACTTCTGGTATATTTAAGATAGGTTATTACTGTTCCATAGATTTATTATATATCTATAGTTTTTTGTGTACTTTTCCTCTGTGTTTACCTTAATTAAAACAAACTTTTCTTCTGTATAATTAATTAATTTTATAATTAGCTATATCTGGTCTGTTCTTTGACCTTTTAAATGTATTAGGTAACTTTTTAATGTTGCTGTTTTCATCCTGGTTTTTTTCTGCTGCACTTAAAAATTTCATTAATTTCAGTCTGTGACTACTGTTTTATGTTTGAGCTTCTATATCTTGATTTAATATACTTATTCAATTCTTCCCTAATGAGGAGCTCTCTTGGGAAATTTTCTTCTGTTTCTTGGACTTTTTTCCAGATCGGACTCTTCATCTATTTTGTTTGCATATTAGGTTTCTTCCCCCCTCCACCTCCCATGCTGGTGTGTTTACCTGGTTGCCATGCTTTTCTTTTCATTTTCCTCATATTTCAAGTGGAATGATCTGTCAAGATCATCTATGTGCTCTGTAGATAGTGAGTGGACTCTTTTTGACCTCATCCACAGCCTGAGACCTGGTCTACTCTCCCTTCCATCTATAATCTGTGGTTTGAGAATTTCATTTTCTATCCCCCACCCCTTTTTTTCAGTAGCCTCAGGATATGTGAGCAACACAGAGAGAGCTCAACATTGGTCATGTACCATCTTTCTTTGGAATTTTTCCCCTTTAAATAGGATTATATTGTACATACTTTTTGGCTGACTTTTTAAACTGTTCATATTTCACACTATGTCTTAAAAATCATTCCACATCAGTGCATCAAATCTACCTCATTCTTTCTTTGATAATTAGTTGCATTAAAAAAACTTAATAAAGGTGTATGGATATTTAAGTTGTTTTTAAAAGGATTTGGTAATGTTCATAAGCATACATGATAAAAATTATTGGAAAACACAAATTCAAAAGTTATGTTCAGGGGAAAAAACAGAATACAAATAGAAGACTAGGAATTATATAAAAGAATTAAAAATTAATGACATAGTCATACCATCATCTCAATTATCTTGTCTTTATAATATACCTCTAGGTACCCTGTACTAAATGAAATGCAGAATTAATTTCCTGACAAAGATATTTCAGTATGTATTTTTCATTTATAAATGTATTACTATTTTCTTAGCAGCAACTTTTTATTGATATTAATAGTGACTGAAGTACTCTAACAAATTTGAGATTATCGTTTATATTTTATTTTAAATAAATGATAGCTCATTTAATACTTTAAAATGTGTTATCCTCTCCCTTTACAAAAACTTATTGGTTTGCATAATCCAGTTTTTTCCATGGAGCTCATCTGTACAGCATACATATGCAGACATATAGGCACTCTATCAGCCATTCCTCTCCAGATTTTACTTATTGCAAATCTGCTTATTTGCCTTCAGATATCTTAATAGTGAGGACAGTCATGGATTGTCTAATCTTGAGGGCAAAAATAAGGCAAATAACTCATCAGTAAAATCTTACTGATAATAAAACAACAACAACAAAAATTACCATGCCTTTAATCACATACTTAAAAGCTGCAGTTTTAAAGAGGATTTGACTGTAAGTTGGGGCCACATGCAGCCACATAGATGGGTCCCTTTTTGTTAATAGTCCTCACAAAGTTTTCTATAGATTTTTCCTTGTCATAAATTTCCAGCTTGTAAGCCCTAATTATCTCTAACTCTTCCTATTCACTACAAACAAATCCATCTCTCTTATTCGTCACAAACTTGGTAAAACCTTTGGCCAGTAGTTATAGCAACTGACGGTGTTAAAAGGTAAACTGAAGCATATTAAAATGTTTAAGAGTTTATTTGAGAGCTTCAAGATGGCGGAAGAGTAAGACCCGGAGATCACCTTCCTCCCCACAAATACATCAGAAATACATCTACATGTGGAACAACTCCTACAGAACACCTGCTGAACGCTGGCAGAAGACCTCAGACCTCCCAAAAGGCAAGAAACTCCCCACGTACCTGGGTAGGTTAAAAGAAAACAGAAAAAACAGAGACAAACAATGGGGACGGGACCTGCACCAGTGGGAGGGAGCTGTGAAGGAGGAAAGGTTTCCACACACTAGGAAGCCCCTTCGCGGGCGGAGACTGCGGGTAGCAGAGGGGGGAAGCTTCAGAGCTGCGGAGGAGAGCACAGCCACAGGGGTGCGGAGGGCAAAGCGGAGAGATTCCCGCACAGAGGCTCGGCGCCGAGCAGCACTCACCAGCCCGAGAGGCTTGTCTGCTCACCCGCTGGGGCCGGCGGGGCTGGGAGCTGAGGCTCGGGCTTCGGTCGGATCCCAGGGAGAGGACTGGGGTTGGCGGCGTGAACATAGCCTGAAGGGGTTAGTGCGCCACGGCTAGCCGGGAGGGAGTCCGGGAAAAAGTCTGGAGCTGCCGAAGAGGCAAGAGACTTTTTCTTGCCTCTCTGTTTCCTGGTGCGCGAGGAAAGGGGATTCAGAGCGCCGCTTAAAGGAGCTCCATGGATGGGCGCGAGCCGCGGCCATCAGCGCGGACCCCAGAGACAGGCATGAGACGCTAAGGCTGCTGCTGCAGCCACCAAGAAGCCCGTGTGCAAGCACAGGTCACTATCCACACTGCCCCTCCCGGGACCCTGTGCAGCCCGCCACTGCCAGGGTCCTGTGATCCAGGGACAACTTCCCCGGGAGAATGCACGATGCGCCTCAGGCTGGTGCAACGTCACGCCGGCCTCTGCCGCCACAGGCTCACCCCGCATCCACACCCCTCCCTCCCCCCGGCCTGAGTGAGCCAGAGCCCCCGAAGCAGCTGCTCCTTTAACCCCGTCCTGTCTGAGCGAAGAACAGACACCCTCAGACGACCTACATGCAGAGGCGGGTCCAAATCCAAAGCTGAACACCAGGAGCTGTGCAAACAAAGAAGAGAAAGGGAAATTTCTCCCAGCAGAATCTGGAGCAGCGGATTAAATCTCCACAATCAACTTGAGGTACCCTGCATCTGTGGAATACCTGAACAGACAACGAATCATCCCAAATTGAGGAAGTGGACTTTCGGGGCAACGATATATATATTTATTTCCCTTTTTCTCTTTTTGTGAGTGTGTATGTGTATGCTTCTGTGTGTGGTTTTGTCTGTATAGCTTTGCTTTTACTATTTGTCGTAGGGTTCTGAATGTTCTTTTTGTTTTTTATTACTTAAAAAATTTTTTTTCTTAATAATTATTTTTTATTTTAATAACTTTATTTTATTTTACTTTATTTTTTTTTCTTCTTTCTTTCTTTCTTTCTTTTTCTCCCTTTTATTCTGAGCCGTGTGGAGGACAGGCTCTTGGTGCTCCAGCCAGGTGTCAGGGCTATGCCACTGAGGTGGGAGAGCCAAGTTCAGGACATTGGTCCACAAGAGACCTCCGAGCTCCACGTAATATCAAATGGTGAAGATTTCCCAGAGATCTCCATCTCAATGCCAAGACCCAGCTCCACTTAATGACCAGCAAGCTACAGTGCAGGACACCCTATGCCAAACAACTAGCAAGACAGGAACACAACCCCTTCCATTAGCACAGAGGCTGCCTAAAATCATAATAAGGCCACAGACACCCCAAAACACACCACCAGACGTGGACCTGCCCACCAGAAAGAGAAGTTCCAACCTCATCCACCAGAACACAGGCACTAGTCCCCTCCACCAGGAAGCCTACACAACCCACTGAACCAACCTTAGCCACTGGGGACAGACACCAAAAACAACGGAAACTACGAACTTGCAGCCTGCGAAAAGGAGACCCCAAACACAGTAAGTTAAGCAAAATGAGAAGACAGAGAAACACACAGCAGATGAAGCAGCAAGGCAAAAACCCACCAGACCTAACAAATGAAGAGGAAATAGGCAGTCTACCTGAAAAAGAATTCAGAATAATGATAGTAAAGAGGATCCAAAATCTTGGAAATACAATGGAGAAAATACAAGAAACGTTTAACAGGGACCTAGAAGAACTAAAGAGCAAACAAACAGACATGAACAACACAATAAATGAAATTAAAAATTCTCTAGAAGGGATCCATAGCAGAATAACTGAGGCAGAAGAACGGGTAAGTGACCTGGAAGATAAAATAGTGGAAATAACTACTGCAGAGCAGAATAAAGAAAAAAGAATGAAAAGAATTGAGGACAGTCTCAGAAACCTCTGGGAAAACAATAAACGCATCAACATTCAAATTATAGGGGTCCCAGAAGAAGAAGATAAAAAGAAAGGGACTGAGAAAATATTTGAAGAGATTATAGTTGAAAACTTCCCTAATATGGGAAAGGAAATAGTTAATCAAGTCCAGGAAGCAAAGAGAGTCCCATACACATAAATCCAAGGAGAAACATGCCAAGACACATATTAATCAAACTGTCAAAAATTAAATACAAAGAAAAAATATTAAAAGCAGCAAGGGAAAAACAACAAGCAACACATAAGGGAATCCCCATAAGGTTAACAGCTGATCTTTCAGCAGAAACTCTGCAAGCCAGGAGGGAGTGGCAGGACATATTTAAAGTGATGAAAGAGAAAAACCTACAACCAAGATTACTCTACCCAGTAAGGATCTCATTCAGATTTGATGGAGAAAATAAAAGCTTTACAGACAAGCAAAAGCTGAGAGAGCTCAGCACCACCAAACCAGCTTTACAACAAATGCTAAAGGAACTTTTCTAGGCAGGACACACAAGAGAAGGAAAAGACCTACAATAATAAACCCAAAACAATTAAGAAAATGGTAATAGGAACATACATATCGATAATTACCTTAAATGTAAATGGATTAAATGATCCAGCTAAAAGACATAGACTGGCTGAATGTATACAAAAACAAGACCCGTATATATGCTGTCTACAAGAGACCCACTTCAGACCTAGGGACACAGAGAGACTGAAAGTGAGGGGATGGGAAAAGATATTCCATGCAAATAGAAATCAAAGGAAAGTTGAAGTAGCAATTCTCATTTCAGACAAAATACACTTTAAAGCAAAGACTATTACAAGAGACAAAGAAGGACAGTACATAATGATCAAGGGATCAATCCAAGAAGAAGATATAACAATTGTAAATATTTATGCACCCAACATAGGAGCACCTCAATACATAAGGCAAATACTAACAGCCGTAAAGGGGAAATCGACAGTAACACAATCATAGTATGGGACTTTAACACCCTACTTTCACCAATGGAAAGATCATCCAAAATGAAAATAAATAAGGAAATACAAGCTTTAAATGATACATTAAACAAAATGGACTTGATTGATATTTATAGGACATTCCATCCAAAAACAACAGAATACACATTCTTCTCAAGTGCTCATGGAACATTCTCCAAACAGATCATATCTTGGGTCACAAATCAAGCCTTGGTATATTTAAGAAAATTGAAATCGTATCAAGTTATCTTTTCCGACCACAACGCTATGAGACTAGATATCAATTACAGGAAAAAATCTGTAAGAAATACAAACACATGGAGGCTAAACAACACACTACTTAATAACCAAGAGATCACTGAAGAAATCAAAGAAGAATTCAAAAAATACCTAGAAACAAATGACAATGAAAACACAACGACCCCAAACCTATGGGATACAGCAAAAGCAGTTCTAAGAGGGAAGTTTATAGCTATACAAGCCTACCACGAGAAACAAGAAACATCTCAAATAAACAACCTAACCTTACACCTACAGCAATTAGAGAAAGAAGAACAAAAAAACCCCCAAAGTTAGCAGAAGGAAAGAAATCATAAAGTTCAGATCAGAAATAAATGAAAAAGAAATGAAGGAAACGATAGCAAAGATCAATAAAACTAAAAGCTGGTTCTTTGAGAAGATAAACAAAATTGATAAACCATTAGCCAGACTTATCAAGAAAAAAAGGAGAAGACTCGAATCAATAGAATTAGAAATGAAAAAGGAGAAGTAACAACTGACACTGCAGAAATACAAACGATCATGAGAGATTACTACAATCAACTATATGCCAATAAAATGGACAACCTGGAAGAAATGGACAAATCCCTAGAAATGCACAACCTTCCGAGACTGAACCAGGAAGAAATAGAAAATATGAACAGACCAATCACAAGCACTGAAATTGAAACTTTGATTAAAAATCTTCCAACAAACAAAAGCCCAGAACCAGATGCCTTCACAGGCGAATTCTATCAAACATTTAGAGAAGAGCTAACACCCATCCTTCTCAAACTCTTCCAAAATATAGCAGAGGGAGGAACACTCCTAAACTCATTCTACAAGGCCACCATCACCCTGACAACAAAACCAGACAAAGATGTCACAAGGAAAGAAAATTACAGGCCAATACCACTGATGAACATAGATGGAAAAATCCTCAACAAAATACTAGCAAACAGAATCCAACAGCACATCAAAAGGACCATACACTATGATCAAGTGGGGTTTATCCCAGGAATGCAAGGATTCTTCAATATTCGCAAATCAATCAATGTGATACACCATATTAACAAGTTGAAGGAGAAAAACCATATGATCATCTGAATAGATGCAAAGAAAGCTTTCGACAAAATTCAACACCAATTTATGATAAAAACCCTCCAGAAAGTAGGCACAGAGGGAACTTTCCTCAACATAATAAAGGCCGTATATGACAAACCCACAGCCAACATCATCTTCAATGGTGAAAAACTCGACCATTTCCACTAAGATCAGGAACAAGACAAGGTTGCCCACTGTCACCACTATTATTCAACATACTTTTGGAAGTTTTAGCCACAGGAATCAGAGAAGAAAAAGAAATAAAAGGAACACAAACTGGAAAAGAAAAGTAAAGCTGTCACTGTTTGCAGATGACATGATACTATACATAGAGAATCCTAAAGGTGCTACCAGAAAACTACTAGAGCCAATCAATGAATTTGGTAAAGTAGCAGGATACAAAACTAATGCACAGAAATCTCTGGCATTCCTATACACTAATGATGAAAAATCTGAAAGAGAAATTAAGAAAACACTCCCATTTACCACTGCAACAAAGAGTATAAAATATCTAGGAATAAACCTACCTAAGGAGACAAAAGACCTGTATGCAGATAATTATAAGACACTGATGAAAGAAATTAAAGATGATACAAATAGATGGAGAGATATACCATGTTCTTGGATTGGGAGAATCAACATTGTGAAAATGACTCTACTACCCAAAGCAATCTACAGATTCAATGCAATCCCTATCAAACTACCACTGGCATTTTTCACAGAACTAGAACAAAAAATTTCACAATTTGTATGGAAACACAAAAGACCCCAAATAGCCAAAGCAATCTTGAGAAAGAAAAACGGAGCTGGAGGAATCAGGCTCCCTGACTTCAGACTATACTACAAGGCTACAGTAATCAAGACAGTATGGTCCTGGCACAGAAACAAATATAGATCAATGGAACAGGATAGAAAAACCAGAGATAAAGTCACACACATATAGTCACCTTATCTTTGATAAAGGAGGCAAGAATATACAGTGGAGAATAGACAGCCCTTTTAATAAGTGGTGCTGGGAAAACTGGACAGCTACATGTAAAAGAATGAAATTAGAACACTCCGTAACACCATACACAAAAATAAACTCAAAATGGATTAAAGACCTAAATGTAAGGCCAGACACCATCAAACTCTTAGAGGAAAACATAGGCAGAACATTCTATGACATAAATCAGAGGAAGATCCTTTTTGACCCACCTCCTAGAGAAATGGAAATAAAAATAAAAATAAACAAATGGGACCTAGTGAAACTTAAAAGCTTTTGCACAGCAAAGGAAACCATAAAGAAGATGAAAAGACAACCCTCATAATGGGAGAAAATATTTGCAAATGAAGCAACTGACGAAGGATTAATCTCCAAAACATACAAGCAGCTCATGCAGCTCAATATCAAAAAAACAAACAACCCAATCCAGAAATGGGCAGAAGACCTAAAAAGAAATTTCTCCAAAGAAGATATACAGATTGCCAACAAACACATGAAAGAGTGCTCAACATCATTAATCATTAGAGGAATGCAAATCAAAACTACAATGAGATATCATCTCACACTGGTCAGAATGGCCATCATCAAAAAATCTACAAACAATAAATGCTGGAGAGGGTGTGGAGAAAAGGGAACCCTCTTGCACTGTTGGTGGGAATGTAAATTGATACAGCCACTATGGAGAACAGTATCTAGCTTCCTTAAAAAACTAAAAATAGAACTACCATATGACTCAGCAATCCCACTACTGGGCATATACCCTGAGAAAACCATAATTTAAATAGAGTCATGTACCACAATGTTCACTGCAGGTCTATTTACAATAGCCAAGACATGGAAGCAACCTAAGTGTCCATCAACAGATGAATGGATAAAGAAGATGTGGCACATATATACCATGGAATGTTATTCAGCCATAAAAAGGAACGAAACTGAGTTATTTGTAGTGAGGTGGATGGACCTAGAGACTGTCATACAGAGTGAAGTAAGCCAGAAAGAGAAAAACAAATACCGTATGCTAACACATATATATGGAATCCAAGAGAAAAAAAAAAAAAGAAAATGGTCAGAAGAACCTAGGGGCAAGACAGGAATAAAAATGCAGACCTAGTAGAGAATGGACTTGAGGATACGGGGAGGGGGAAGGGGAAGCTGGGACAAAGTGAGGGAGTGGCATGGACATATATACACTACCAAAAGTAAAATAGATAGCTTGTGGGAAGCAGCCGCATAGCACAGGGAGATCAGCTCGGTGCTTTGTGACCACCTAGAAGGGTGGGATAGGGAGGGTGGGAGGGAAGGAGATGCAAGAGGGAAGAGATATGTGGATATATGTATATGTATAACTGATTCACTTTGTTATAAAGCAGAAACTGACACAGCATTGTAAAGCAATTATACTCTAATAAAGATGTTAAAAAACAAAACAGAATAAAAGGCAGAACTGACACTGTAAATAAGAAGTTATTAAAAATGACCAAATAGAACTTATAAAAATAAAAAAATACATTAAATGAAAAAAAGAAGAGTTTATTTAAGCCGAAGTCGGTTCTGACTGGGTGCTCCAAACTGAAAGTGGTTAGGAGCATCCCCCCACCTCCCCCACCAAGGAAGGAAATTATTGACTGGCTACAGCTTACAACCTAGTTAGCTGTTTGTGACTGGCTGTCCTCAGCATTTTGACTTCATAACCTTGGGGCATTTACAGGCTTAGGTGTTGGTTTGCTTACATACGCCACCATGGCATTAGAGCCACCTCAGTCTACTGAGCTCCTTTTTTAGTTAACTTAACAGTCGGTTATTCAAAGACGTCTCTGACCCGATTTTCTTTTTTGTAATTGTATTGTGGATTACATGGGCTCCATCTTTTCTTTCACCCGTGCTAACCTTCATTCAGTTAACTCTACCTCAAACAATGGTTTTCAAAGTTGGTTACAAATTTACTTGAAAGTGTCCTCACTCTTTCCTCTGTGTTCTAGCTATTACTTAATTGTCTCAGGAATATTCTTTGTCCTTGATGCTTACCTGTTCTTCCCTTCCAATTTACCTCTCTCATTCTATTTATTATACTAAATGCCTCCAAACTCAGCAGATATTCTTAAGGTAGTGGTCTGGGCTCACTACATGCAGGAAAACAGACACCATAAATTTCAAGTAAAATTCTAGAAAAAAAAGAGCCTACCTGTGTCACCTATACATGTAGTCCTTGAAAAAATTCATATTCCCCCAAATCTCTCTGTTAACCTTACGTGCATCTCTTACTTAATGTCTTTTTCTCAAACATCACTATTTATGATAATGCAAAACAATAGTATTTGATACTATGTTTATTTTAAAAATTTAATTTCCTGTATTGGTTTCTAAAATTTCTATTCCAGTGCATAGTCATTTAAATATATTAGAAATATAAGTATATATATATATGTAAGTATGAGCCAGCCTGGGAGACTACACATATTTAGTCATTGATTTTAAAACAAGAAATATATAGGTGACCTACAAATGAGTTGTATTCTAAAATGAACTCATGCATTGCAAATTCCACATATGAGTACCTTTCTGTTAGGATTTTGGATATAAAGTAAAATGCATCATTTTAATTGTGAATAGTAGCATCACAGAGATGTGAAATGGGCCCAAGATTAGGGAAAGCAAGTCAAAAGCAGGTTCAGAGGTAGACCTGAATTAGAAGTGCAGTAGAAGTGTGGTCAGTAATGTAAAGATAGTTCCATCACTTCTGTGGTGAGGGAATCAGAGATGGTCAGAGCTAGATTAAGTGTCCAAGGAGAGAAGCAGCAGGATTCGAGGAGTCTGGAGCTAGTCAAAGTCAGGAACAGGTACCAGCAATCGTGGTAAGATTAAAACCTAAGTATATATATATTTTTTTGTCAGAGAAGGCATTGGTATCAAAGTAAAAACAATGCATGTAGGCGCCAATCCCTGGATAGGAGCTACCTATTTTTGGCTCACCCAGTTCCTGCGGAAACAAATGATGTGCTAACTATTTGATCACTGTTCTTTCCTCCTCTAAATAGTCTCCTCTTTCCACAACTGTATGTTCAGTCTATCTTTTATTCTAAGGTGTTGATTATCATGTGTTAATTAACATGTAATAATTTATCATTAATCATATATATTTCATTTATCTGCAAAGTAGAAACATTTAATCAATTTTCTATCAGTAATAGTCTCTTTCATTTAAGCACTCAGTTTTCTGGATCTATGCCTCTCCTAAACTAATGAGAAGAGCTTTCAGTTAGTTAACTGACTTTTGCTGCAGTTCAGATTTTCATTTTCATTAGATCTCAAGACTCTCTTTTCCCTACACAACAAAAGGCATTTCATTCTCATCAATGCGTCTAATTTTTTAAACCATGTAGTGGAAAGAGAATAGGCTTTGGAGTTAAACAATCTTTGTTCAAATCTCACCTCTGCCATTCAGTGAATGTGTGACTTTGTCCAGTCATTTCACCTATGTAAGACCTTCCTCCACCCTCACTTGTAAGGCAGAATTAAAACTAACCATATTTTATGAATTTTGTAAAGGTTACACAGGAAAATTAATATATATTAATCGCCTAGCAAAAACCTTAGCACATAATAAGAACTAAAGATCTCCTAGATTTTGATCTACTTCTTTCACTTTTTCACTTCTACTTCTTTCACGTGAAAGCCAAGTTCTTTAGCTTTCAAAAAGCCAAAGAACTTGGAATATTCCTTAAAGTTTTTGGCAATGGAATCTAACCTGCAAATTTCAACCAAAATATCTTTCTGACAATTTTTGTGTGTTTTCGTTCCTTACAGATGGAAAATCTGATTTATACCTGCTCGAATTCTTAAAACCTGGCACAAAGAGGAAACTCAATAAATATTTAATGATGATGAAATCAGTTATGGTGTAATACTGTTGGGAAATGGGGTTGCAAAATTAGCAGCATGCAAAATGCGAAAATTTTTACCATGCCAAATAAATAAGCAAAATTGTGGAAACCAACAGCTTAGCACACAGTGTTATATCTGACATTAGTTGTATCTCCACAAATAGTAGGTGAATTCTCAGAACATTTGCTCCCAAAGAATATATCAATTAACCTCTGTGAAAAGGCAAACTCTAAGCAAATGTTTTTAAAATATGGGTAGAATTTCTTTTTGGTTAATATAAATCTCAGAATTTTCCTAACGATCTTTGATTTCCTGAGAAAGGGAATTTTAAGCACCCTACAAACATAAATTAAATGAATACAATTTTAGTATATTGACTTACATAGTTTAGGAAATAACAGAACTTTTAATTTAAAAAAATGTGTGTGTGTGTATGTGCGTGTACTTCTGACACTTAGAGCCATAACACTATGTGTTCCTGTAGTTAAAATACACTTTTACATTCTTTGTCTTCCCCCCAGAGATAAGTAGAGGTCATATACAAAGTGTATTTGAATAGAAGATCACAGATTTTTGACACAGTAGAATGTAAGCAAATGTGTTTTCTCTTCAAACTGTCCATAAGAAATGGCTACAGAAAGTAAAAGTGTTTCAGTCATGAGAAAAGCTTAGTTTATCACTAAGGAAACCTTAGTTGATTGAAATTGATTAGTTGGTCATTCAGAGTATAATTTATCTCTTCTAAATTGATAACAAGTGACAAAATGATATGGCTAGTAAAATGTGTCTGAGTTAAGACATAACTTATGTTGTATGCTCTGCATTATGCAGTGTCTCCCCATCTCCTGCACACCTACTAATCTAGCTGCAGGGCAGTATGGCAGTAACTGCAAATCTCCACAGTCCACGTGTCTGAACTTTAATCCTGGATCCACTACTTACTAGCTATGTGACCTGCGTCATGGTCAAGTCTGAGCATTTGTGAGCACAGGTAAGGATTGACATGAAAGAAAAAAACAAAATTATGCTGACAAGCATCAAACCATGAGATCGTTTATTGGGCTTTATGGTAATAAAAAACAAACAATTCCTGTGATTGACTACAATTAAGATTGCTTTCTATCAGGCCAACCTAGCATACCTGGATCAGCTGCTGGGAAAGAAAGAGTAATTAAAACCTACCTAGCTGCTCTGCTATTCTATGCAGATGCCTAGATTCCCATAACTATTCCACAAGATATTGACAGCTACTAGAATCTAACAGGAGTCTGAAATAATGAGAAAAAGTGCTGGACTTAAACAAGGAGGACCAGAGGCACTGATTGAGAATTCTACAGTGGCTAAAGGAGAATTCCCATGAGCAAGACAATTCCATGGCTCAGCTGCTAGGTGTGAGGAAAGAAATTCATGTACACAAAATGTGCTTTGAGAGTATGTGTTAGTATATAGGAAATTGACAGAGTAGTGCCAGATGTTGATGCAACAGACTTCTCTGGAACTTCCTCCTACTACTAGGATATATGTTCCACAGCTAACAGGGCTTCTAAACCTTCCTTCAGGACTGGAAACTTTGCACCACCTTCTGAAGGCTGGTCACAGGGGATCTTGGTAAGAAGAAAAGAAATACATCTTAATCTTATTGGATAAAGAAAGCTCTAGTATTTATAAGCCATTAAGCCTTCATCACAACCCTGCCTGAAGGGGATAATAGAGCTGTTTTCCAATCAACAGTGCTTTTATAGCATCTCTTCAATTTTAGAGTCATAAGCAGTTCAAGTTATTTTTTCTTAATATCTCTTTTATGCTGTTATGATGCTGTTATCATGTAAATTCGGAATTAGGTGTCAGGGTATGAAAATGCTATACATGTGCACATTAAATGTTGCCTTATAGCAGAAAGGAAAAACGTTTTCCATAAGTGTGCTGACAGATGAAAATTTTACAGAAGACATCTCTCAGAAGTCATCTGCTTTTAAATTTAATAGATCATGTGCTTCCTAGGAAAAGAATTGCAATGATCAAAAGAGTCAAAGAACAAAAATCTAGTCCTTATTCTTAGTCCAATTCACAGGCCAGTGCATATTCTTCAGGTTCTCTATCCTATGTCCAGAAGGAAGACAACCTAAAATGTTTTGACCTGAAATGTTACAATATTATTGTCCAGTAAGACACTCTTCCTTAAGTCAATTATATAAAGCCATTTGATAACTCAATACTTAAATAGTATTCAAGGCTTTGCAGAATATTAATGTATGCAGACCTCAAACTGAGTTTGTAGTGGTATGCTAATGACCCATATTTCCATTCCGAAATGTCTCAGCAAGCTTTCCATCTATATGATCTCAAATAGCTTCTCATTTTTTATACTGATATCCAATAACTTTTGTTTATCTAGATATAATTATTACTAATTCTAGAAAACTTTCTATAAAATTTCTACAACTAAAAACCAGACTTAGCTACTTTGTATAATACATGTTTAATATTTGTTTGGAGAAAATAGAATTGCTTCAATGTAATTCAATATCTCCATCATGATCACTAAGGAAGCCCAGTAATAACACTTTGTAGTAAAATCTGCATGAATCATTGTCTATGCTCCATACCTACTTTATCACACCTTTAATTGATTTTTTTCTTATATTACATGTTAAGTGAAAACTTCCTCTGTTCAGTCTTTCACTAAAACAAACATTTATTGAGAACCAATAAATGGTTCTCTTCTGGGCATTACCTGGAAAAATATGGATGCTAAGTGTTGTTTCAAGGTTCTCTCTCCCTTTTGGATTGCCCCAGGCTATAGAGAAAACCAATCCCAACTTGCTCATACCACAGTTTCTTCAATGCAGTAATTTCAACAGTTGAATAAAATTAATGAAACAATGTAGATAGATCACCACATGATTTATTAACTTATCTGACCTTATCAGAGTAAGCATGAGAAGCACTGGCTTTATTGAACTTCAGAAATTTTCAAATAAACATATTTATAGCAACAAAGAAGGACTGCTTTCCAGTCAACTATCCACTTACAAACTACAGCTTACTTTCTTCCTGTTTACTTCACCCAGTGTTCTACAGGGTAGTCCCTTAAAGAGAGATTGACCTTTCTGTACCCAATTAAAATTTGTTATGTTGCCTCTGGCATTACCATGGCTTACTGTGAAAGAGACCTGGTAACTTCTGTTACCTCTGTACCTACTGGACCTTAGATGGTGCTTGCTTGATGTTTTTGCCAGGTGTGGGCACACCAAGTTACACCCTAAAGTCAAAACTATCCAAATGATAAGATGTTTTTATAAGACCCCAGGTTGTGTTACACTGGCAATATTTTTTCACTCTCTTTGGACTTTCCAAATCACTTTTGATGCAAGCAGTGTCAAAACTTGTTTTTAAATTATAATCTGAACTTTAACCTGACAATATAATTTTTGAATTTTATCGTCAGCTTTTCCTCACCACAATAAAGTTGAATAAGACAGACCCCAGGTATACCAGTTAATTTTGCCCATGACTGTGAGCAATCATAATCAATCAATTTTACACATTAAATATCCTTTTTCTTCTTTAAATTGTGATATTGCTATGTATATTTCAAGACAAGAAATACTAAAATAAGCCTGTGGTTCCATCCAGTTCTGTAGGTCTTCTGAAGTGATGACAAAAATTTTAAAATTCAGTTGATTAACTGAGGACATTTAAAGAGATTACTCTTTCTCAATGAGAGGAATTCTGTTTTGGTGGTCACCACAGCAAAAGTGACCAAATGTAGACAGCTCCAACTTAATGCTCTAGATGTTATGTCCTAATCTTTATTTTAATACATTTATGAGATGGCAGTGCTCAGAGAGTGATAGGTTTTGCATTTGTTTTGCAGGTGTGTGTGTGTGTGTGTGTGTGTGTGTGTGTGTGTGTGTGTGTGTGTGTGGTATGCTTTACATTAGATATGTTGGTTTTCCCTCAGTTAGATAAAAAATATATTAGATAAATATATTAGATAAAAAATATATTCTATTTCATATTTATCTTAAAATGGATACTTTTGACTTGAAAAGTATTATGCCAAAGGAATTCTGGTACTGCTACCCATTGTTTTCCAAACTCTTTCCATTCTTTTTATTCATCAAGACCATGTTAGTAACCTTATTTCCTCTATATCACAGTGTTTTTTAATTTTAATGTACATTTTAATATTTCCTGCTTCTGAATTCTTTGATGTGATAGTTCCGATAAATCACGTCTCTCTAAGTAGGACAGGTGATGCTAACAGACAGATCACAAAAGCTATGTGCCTTTTAATGAATCCAATATTTCTGATTTACTTTTCCCTTAAGAATGCATTTGCTTTCTACATTGCTTCAGAGTAGAACCCTCAATCATCTGTCAGCATGTGTTCTTAGAGTGACATTTCTGAAGTGATAAAAGTAGAATTTTAAACAGGAAAAAGAATCTTAACAACTACATTTAGTCTAAAAATCTGTCAAGTAGATCTTGAATAGTTGCATGGATGTAGCATGATTAGTTCCAGGAGAATGCGAGAAAAATAACATAATTCATCTACGCCATGTATCATGTCCCTTTACACTGGACAGAGAGACAATAATAATGTGTTTAATTTAACTGAGGAAAATTAAAGAGGGCATATGTTTTTAATCCCATCCTATATTGCAATTTTATACTTGAGAAAACACTTCAATATATATTATCATTTTTAATTCTCACAGCACCCCTGAGATAAAGAGTATTATACCCATCTTACAAGTGATGAAACTGAAGTTCAAAGACGTGTTAAGAGGTTTGCCCAGGTTGATACAGTTAGTACCAGCAGAGCTGGAAGCCAAGCTAAGGAAGTTTGACTTGGAATTCAGCTGCCATTTATACCAGCCTAATGCTTAAAAGCCCTGAGTCTGAGGGGAAGTTAAGTCAGTCACTGATCTTTACCCTACCTAAAATATTAATTTGAGTAAAATTTTCATAATGTTCTGTAATAACATTAATTCATCGATATTTATAAGGAGCAGTATTATTATTTTAGGGGAATTCACAAACCTCTCAAAATAATCCATTGCCAACTTGACCATGAATGTATTGAAACAGTATGAGAAACTCAAAAGAACCATATGTCTACATCTGGAGAATATCATTTTGTCCCAGCAGGAATTAGTCAAAAAAAAAAACAAACCAATAAATGGGTCTATGAATTTCATTCAGTTTCTGAAACAGACATAAAAGATTTTGCAAAATCACTCAGTATCAAAACATCAATTGCTCCTTATAATCAGTAAAAGGAGTGCAAATGACCAACACATTTTATAAATTTATAGCTTTTTCATTTGCACATGGTTAATAATGGCTTCAGTTAAAACAAAATTTCTTGCTTCAAAGAATGAGTCTGAAAACAGATGCCATCACTGATAATGGTAAATTATCAGTGAAATTCCTTTAGGGAAATGAGTATTTTTCTTTAGGGAAATGAGTATTTTCAGTTTTCTGATTTTATTAGTAAGATATTAAAAGTTGGAAGCTATATCTACATCTTCTTTACAAACGACATTTTAAATGCAAATGGTGCTTCATAAATGTTAACAATTTGACTAAATTACTAAGAAGCCTACCAATAAGAGAAAATTTAGTGTAATGTAGAGAAAAGAATATGATTATAAAATATAATAATAATATTGTTAAATTAAAAACAAAAGTTAAAACTAAATTTAAAAACATAAATAAATAAATTAAAAATAAAAGAAAACTCCCGTGGGTATTAAGAAAGAAAGATCTTACATAATTTTCAAAACTTTATTTTACTATTGAAGGTATAGATTAGGTTAGGCATTTTGTGTGCATGTGCGTGTGTGTACACTTAAAAAGGATATTATATCTAATACAGTAATTACAATGCAATAAGTTCTATAGTTCTATAACAGAACGAAGTACAAAAGTCTTTAGATGTACAGAGAAGGATTATGTAATCTGTACTAGATCTTGAAGGACTAGAAGAATTTACTATGTGGAGAATAGAAGGACATTTCAGGGAAGGACATCATAGGTATAATCACATCAAGATATGAAAGAACTTATTGATAATATTGGTTAAAATACTTTTCACTCAGTACTCCCACACAAGCCAATTATACTTATAGTGTGATTTCATGAGATAAGTAAACATTTCCTGACAAAATTGTGGCTTCCCTATATTTCTGAAGGAATCTTTCTAGGTAGGTATCAACTCAGATGATGAACCCTGAAGTCAACTCTAAATATTTACTCTATCTTGGTGTCCTATGGAATTAATCCATCTCACATTATAACACCTTAAATTGAATAATTTTGTAACTTTCTGAAATAGCATAGAAAGGAGCACAGGATGAGAAAAGAGAAACACAAAGAGATGAGTAGGTAGTTCCCTAAGCAGTCACAGACGTCATGAGAACTCAAACAAGAGGAAAATATTGGCAGTGGATGGTAGACATTTTGAAACAAGCTTGCTATGTTACAAAATATTCTTCATACTGGGTTTAGTTCTGAGCTGTAGCTTCTTTTTCTAGCTCTTCTGTGCACTTCCCCATGGGAAATACTTTATCTTCAAGCTTTGGCAGGGAGCAAAGGGGACAAATCTATGTTAGAGTGGAAATTTTGAAGAGGACTGAAGAAACACAAAGGAATAAGAGAGGTACAAGATGAGAAACAGAGAATGAGCACGATATTGAAAAGGTCACAGATTCTGGAAATAGGCAAAGAATCCAATCTTACTGGTCATTTACAAGCTCTGACTAATACTGGACAAGGTATTTAATTTCTCTGTGCCTCGACTCTAAGAAATAAAGGTACTTTCTGCTTTGCTGAGCAGTTTCGAGAATTCTCTAACCCCTTGTTTTAATTTTATCCTAACATTAATCATTACTTGGCATGGTAAATATTTATTCAATTAATTATTTTCTATCTCTTGAACTCATGTAAGTTGCTAAAGTCAGGGGCTTTTTTTTTTTTTTTTTTTACCACTGTTGCATCTCCAGTGCCTAAAACAATCTCTAGTTAGAGTGGGAGTTCAGTAAAGAGCTGTTGCAGGAATGAATTAGTTTAATAAATAAATAATGTAAACATATGAGTGCAAAGCCAGACACAACATAGGCATTTAATAAATGCTAGAGATATGCAGACAGACTTAGGTTCAAACTCTGGCAGTTTCATTGCTAACTGTGTGATCTTGGGCTTCTTTAACTGTAAAATGGGTGTGAGAAAGAAGAATGTTCACCTTTGATGACTGTCATCAAGGTAAGACAAGGTACCTTGTAAAATCCATGGTAGCTACTACTACCATAATTCAGAGTAAGGGGTTTGTCCAATAAGATGAATGATAAATTTGCACAGAGCTAAGTTCCTCCATAAAGAAAATAGCCTAGTTTGAAAATGCCCAGGTAAGGAGACAAGAGGTCACATTGGTACTCGGTGTTCCCCTGGAGCTAGGATCTGTACAGGACAATTAGAAATAAATTCAATTTATGGTTAGAGTGCAGCTACAGGAAGCTAATACTGAGATTCAGAGGGTTATGCATTGGTTTTTATTCATAACTACATATGAGAATTCTTGTTTTTCCAAGTGTACCTTCCTGAGGGGCTCCCATAGATCAAAACGATAATGTTGAAGGCAAAGTAATTTTCATAAACCAAGGTGATACAGTGTGAGATGACTTTCCATTTCTTATTTTCTAACAAGGTAGTATCATAGCATGCTGGATTTTTAAATGAGACATCTAAAGACAAGAGTTGAGTTAGCCTTGGTCCTGAGAAAAGAAGGGAGGGACTTAGTCATTTGCCCAGTTTGGCCCTGATAATAATCTCCCAAGGTATCTGTTTTTCCTAATTTTCCATGTTGAAAACAATATTTAAAAAAGATAACAAAAAACATGAATTTGTTCAACCAGTGTTATGCAGGCAGTGCATATAAAAGAACCACAGAACAATTTAGAAGTGAATAAGTTATGTTGAATTTTAGTAAAATGCTCAAATTTTACATGATTGAAGATTCAATTTTATTAATGTAGCAAAATTGCATTACACAAAGTTGTTTTACTTTGTGTTATTCTCTCACGTTCTCCAAATACAGTGGGATGAGCTGAAGTATATGCTGAAACTGTATCAATGTTCAACTTCTCTCTCCGCCCAATCCTGCTTCCCTCTCTCCCTTACAGGTGTTGTCCCCAACAACATGCCACAACAAACCTCTCATACGCAGATCTCCATCTGTGAATCTATTTCCTGAGGAACACAATCTAAGATAGAAATTAAGAATAACCTGGCTTCAGGCAGAAGCAAAGGCAAATCCTTTCTGGAAAAAAAATCATCCCCAGTTTAGGCCTATAAAGATTAAGATCAAGAAATATTAACTCAGTATTGAAAAGAAACCCACAAAAAACAAGCCACCATGAATGAGAGTTAGAACAAAAACCAAACCTTAATGTTGAAATTACCAGGAAGAGAATATAAAATAATTTTGAGAGTAGCAAAATAAAAGTGACTCATCACATACAATGGTACCCCCATAAGGCTATCAGCAAATTTCTCAGCAGAAAACTTGTAGGCCAAGAGAAGGTGAGATAAATTAAACGTGATTTTTTTTTTTAAAAAAAAACTGCCAACCAAGAATACTATACCTGACAAAGCTGTCCTTCAGAAATGAAGGAGAGATAGACTTTCCCAGACAAATAAAAGCTGAGGGAGTTCATCACCACTAGATCTGCCTCACAAGAAATGTTAAATGAAGTTCTTCTAGTTGAAATGAAAGGGTGTTAATTAGCAACATGAAAACATATGAAAGCTAAAACTCACTATAAAGGTAAGTATATAATCAGATTCAGAATACTCAAACACTGGAATAATGGTACATAAACAACAATGAATAAAATGCTAAAACGTAAAACATAAAATCATAATATGAGAAAGCAAGAAGTGATTATCAATTTGACTGGGAAGATGAAAAAAAGGTCATTAAACTTTAAAGTTTAAAATTAATTTGACTTGGGACTTCCCTGGTGGTGCAGTGGTTGAGAATCTGCCTGCCAATGCAGCAAACATGGGTTCGATCTCTGGTCTGGGAAGATCCCACATGCCGCGGAGCAACTAAGTCCATGTGCCACAACTACTGAGCCTGCGCTCTAGAGCCCATGAGCCACAACTACTGAGCCCGTGTGTCACAACTACTGAAGCCCACGTGCCTAGAGCTCATGCTCCACAATAAGAGAAGCCTGCACACCACAACGAAGAGTAGCCCCCGCTTGATGCAACTAGAGAAAGCCTGTGTGCAGCAACACAGACCCAGCACAGCCAAAAATAAATAAATAAAATATTTTAAAAATTAAATTAAATTAATTTGACTCAATGAATAAATTTAAACATCAGATTAGTCCAGCTAAAGAGAAAATTACTGAACTGAAACTTAGCACTAAAGAAATTAACAAAATGTAGCACATAGATAAGGAGAGTCAAAATATGAAAGCAAGGCTTAAGTGATGTGACGTATAGAATGAGAGGATCTAAAGGTACCTAATCACAATCCAAGAAAGAGAATAGAGTGGTAAGAGGAGAGGCAATATTAGAAGATACGGGTTGAGAAGTTTTCAACGCCACTGCAACACTCGAATCTATAAATCTGTAAATCATATTACATTCTATGCAGAATAAATAATTAGAAATCCACATCTAAGCACATTCTAGCAAAACTGCAGAAAGCCATTAGCTAAGAGGATTAAATCAGCCCAAATGAAAAGAAAGATCAGTTAGGAAGGAATGACAATTAGACTGCCAGAAATGCTGAGGAAAAATAACTGTTATCCTGGAATCCTGTCCCCAGTAAAACTATCTTTCAAGTGTAAATAAATGCACTGTATTGATTCAATTGAGGAACTTGTTTTTTTGTTTTGTTCTTTGTTTTTGTTTTTTTATTTAGTCAAGGCACATATCTTGAGAGTGTGCAGTGTCCTTCTTACCCAAAAACTGAGAACTTGATTTCATTGTAATACAGTACATTTAGTCCTTTGATATCTGTGCATTCTGTAACTTTATTTAAATTCACATAATTAAAAATAATAATAATTCACACAATTATTTTTACTCAAAGAGGTACTACACCAGGATGTTGCTGTGCTAAGAATAATGCCTTTGGGACAAGGTCTAGGCATAGATTTTTTCTCTATGCTTAGCTCTCTAAAACCACTCTCAAGTGTGTGCTTCTCTACTTAGGCACATAAATAACCCCTTATCACCTTTGTCCCAATTACATCCATACTAAGCAAACCAGAAGCATGTCTTCATCGCTCACTCCTTTATAGACAAGTGGTAAACTCCATTTATAGTCTAGGGGCTTATCCTAATTATCTTCCTCACTCTTTCTCTCCTCAGTGCCCAGAATTTATCAGACAAATATTCAAATAACAGGTATTTGATAATTTTTAAAATTTAAGAAAAGATAGGAAATTGCTTTAATAGACTTTTTGTTTTTGTTTTATGTATACTGCCTAAAATAGGCATTAGATTGAATGGCAGCCTTGTGATAAATTGAGATTTATACCTTCTAATTATTTAACACACTATTTTCCCATGGCAAATATTTTCATAATTAGGCCTCAGAAATAAAATTTAAAGAGAAAGAGTGAAATCATTTGTGTATAAATTAAATAAGCATCCTCAGATATCCCTCAAACTATAATCTTTGGCAATACATGCTTGCAAAGGTTTATTATATAAAGAAACCCATGTAAATTGATGGCAGTTTTCCCAGAAGAAATCAGATAAGCTAATTTAACTTTTTGGCAATATTCTTCTATTTTCTCATTTAGGTACATCATTATATTAGTCATGGGGAAACAATGAGCTGTACCAAACTGAAAAAAATGCAAGTTCCCCTGTGAGAATTAAATGTGGTGAACACTTAATTGTAAACCAAAAATAAATTATCAGCTTTTCAGATGCTTTTTGAAATGGCCTTTTCAGTTGTCTTTTAGAATGGCTGCCAGAAATATTAGATAGATAGATGATAGCTAGCTAGCTACATAATCTAATGCCCAGAGACTACTGAGCAACACAGGAGTAAATTGGAGTAAATTTATGTAAATTGGAGTAAAAAAGTTCTTGCTACAGATGACTCAGAGAATTCCTTCCATGAAATTGAGTATTGATGCTTTAAGATGGTAAACATAGTTGTGGTATAAAAATAAACTAATGCTGTGGTCTATAGACAGCCCACAAAGTCCACTCTAAGGAATCCATGTAATCTGCACTTTTGATCACTGCTACCCATGAGTGCTTATAAAACTCTGGTTTTAAGCCTAACCCTAACACCACATTAGTCAATGTAGACAAATGTACCTTGGGAAAAAATATAAACCCTAACCCCCAAGTTTTTTCCAGTGGAATCTTGAAAATTCGGACATTTCCGCATTAAATTAAAACTACATTAACTCATTTATTTACTTATTCTTCAAACATTTACTCTCTACTGACTACATTCTGGTACTGCATTAAGTTGTGAAAACACAGGAATGAATGGAACCCACCCTCATCTGTTCGAAATCTACCAGGAAAGTCAGAAAAGTAACAAGATCAGACTGAAGTTTCACTACAATTAACTTTAAATTATGATTAGTCATTTGTTGGTTGGTTAGTTTTTCAGTTTTCCAACCCCAGACACACATATTTTTGTCCTCAGCTTTTATATTCACAGATGGAAACAATAAGAAAATCTAATCTAATATTTATTATATTAAAATAAAGATTTTTCTCAAAATTCTTGTGCTAATTAGGCAATGCAATTTTAACATTAGATAGTCTGAATGTCATCTATGAATCAGTCATCAACTTACAACACTTTCTTTTTTTTTCTTTTCTTTTTTTTTGAATTTTATTTTATTTTTTTATACAGCAGGTTCTTATTAGTTATCCATATTATACATATTAGTGTATATATATCAATCCCAATCTCCAAATTCATCACAGCAGCACCACCACCACACCGCCCCCGCCACTTTCCCCCCTTGGTGTCCATACGTTTCTTCTCTGCATCTGTCTCAATTCCTGCCCTGCAAACCAGTTCATCTGTACCATTTTTCTAGGTTCCACATATATGTGTTGATGTACGATATTTGCTTTTCTCTTTCTTACTTCACTCTGTATGACAGTCTCTAGGTTCATCCACGTCTCTACAAATGACCCAATTTCATTCCTTTTTATGGCTGAGTAATATTTCATTGTATATATGTACCACATCTACTTTATACATTCATCTGTCAATGGGCATTTAGGTTGCTTCCATGACTTGGCTATTGTAAATAGTACTTCAATGAACATTGTGATACATGACTCTTTTTGAATTATGGTTTTCCCTGGGTATATGCCCAGTAGTGGGACTGCTGGGTCATATGGTAATTCTATTTTAAGTTTTTAAAGGAACCTACATACTGTTCTCCATAGTGGCTGTATCAATTTACATTCCCACCAACAGGGCAAGAGAGTTCCCCTTTCTCCACACTCTGTCTAGCATTTGTTGTTTGTAGATTTTCTGATGATGCCCATTCTAACTGGTGTGAAGTGATACCTCATTGTAGTTTTGATTTGCATTTCTCTAATAATTAGTGATGTTGAGCAGCTTTTCATGTGCTTTTGGCCATCTGTATGTCTTCTTTGGAGAAATGTCTATTTAGGTCTTCTGCCCATTTTTGGATTGGGTTGTTTGTTTTTTTAATATTGAGCTGCATGAGCTGTTTATATATTTTGGAGATTAATCCTTTGTCCACTGATACGTTTGCAAATATTTTCTCCCATTCTGAGGGTTGTCTTTTAGTCTTGTTTGCAGTTTCCTTTGCTGTGCAAAAGCTTTTAAGTTTCAGTAGGTCCCATTTGTTTATTTTTGTTTTTATTTCCATTTCTCTAGGAGGTGGGTCAAAAAAGACCTTGCTGTGATTTATGTCAAAGAGTGTTCTTCCTATGTTTTCCTCTAAGAGTTTTATAGTGTCCAGTCTTACATTTAGGTCTCTAATCCATTTTGAGTTTATTTTTGTGTATGGTGTTAGGGAGTGTTCTAATTTCATTCTTTTACATGTAGTTGTCCAGTTTTCCCAGCACCACATATTGAAGAGACTGTCTTTTCTCCATTGTATATCCTTGCCTCCTTTGTCATAGATTAGTTGACCATAGGTGCATGGGTTTATCTCCGGGCTTTCTATCCTGTTCCATTGATCTATATTTCTGTTTTTGTGCCAGTACCATATTGTCTTGATTACTGTAGCTTTGCAGTATAGTCTGAAGTCAGGGAGTCTGATTCCTCCAGCTCTGCTTTTTTCCCTCAAGACTGCTTTGGCTATTCGGGGTCTTTTGTGTCTCCATAAAATTTTTACGATTTTTTGTTCTAGTTCTGTAAAAAATGCCATTGGTAATTTGAGAGCGATTGCATTGAATCTATAGATTGCTTTGGGTAGTATAGTCATTTTCACAATATTGATTCTTCCAATCCAAGAACATGGTATATCTCTCGATCTGTTTGTATCATCTTTAATTTCTTTCATAAGTATCTTATAGTTTTCTGCATACAGGTCTTTGGTCTCCCTAGGTAGGTTTATTCCTAGGTATTTTATTCTTTTTGTTGCAATGGTAAATGGGAGTGTTTCCTTAATTTCTCTTTCAGATTTTTTTTTCATTAGTGTATAAGAATGCAAGAGATTTCTGTGCATTAATTTTATATCCTGCAACTTTACCAAATTCATTAATTAGCTCTAGTAGTTTTCTGGAGGCATTTTTAGGATTCTCTATGTATAGTATCATGTCATCTGCAAACAGTGACAGTTTTACTTCTTCTTTTCCAATTTGTATTCCTTTAATTCCTTTTTCTTCTCTGATTGCATGGCTAGGACTTCCAAAACTATGTTGAATAATAGTGGGGAGAGTGGACATCCTTGTCTTGTTCCTGATCTTAGAGGAAATGCTTTCAGTTTTTCACCATTGAGAATGACGTTTGCTGTGGGTTTGTCGTATACGGCCTTTATTATGTTGAGGTAGGTTCTCTCTATGCCCACTTTCTGGAGAGTTTTTATCATAAATGGTGTTGAATTTTGTCAAAAGCTTTTTCTGCATCTATTGAGATGATCATATGGTTTTTCTCCTTCGATTTGTTAATGTGGTGCGTCACATTGATTGATTTGCATATATTGAAGAATCCTTGCATTCCTGGGATAAATCCCACTTGATCATGGTATATGATCCTTTCAATGTGTTGTTGGATTCTCTTTGCTAGTATTTTGTTGAGGATTTTTGCATCTATATTCATCAGTGATATTGGTCTGTAATTTTCTTTTTTTGTAGTATCTTTGTCTGGTTTTGGTATCAGGGTGATGGTGGCCTCATAGAATGAGATTGGGAGTGTTCCTTCCTCTGCAATTTTTTGGAAGAATTTGAGAAGGATGGGTGTTAGCTCTTCTCTAAATGTTTGATAGAATTCACCTATGAAGCCATCTGGTCCTGGACTTTTGTTTGTTGGAAGATTTTTAATCACAGTTTCAATTTCAGTGCTTGTGATTGGTCTGTTCATATTTTCTATTCCTTCCTGGTTCAGCCTTGGAAGGATATACCTTTCTAAGAATTTGTCCATTTCTTCCAGTTTGTCCATTTTATTGGCATAGAGTTGCTTGTAGTAGTCTCTTAGGATGCTTTGTATTTCTGCGGTGTCTGTTTTAACTTCTCCTTTTTCATTTCTAATTTTATTGATTTCAGTCCTCTCCTTCTTTTTCTTGATGAGTCTGGCTAATGGTTTATCTCTTTTGTTTATCTTCTCAAAGAACCAGCTTTTAGTTTTATTGATATTTGCTATTTTTTCTTTGTTTCTATTTCATTTATTTCTGCTCTGATCTTTATGATTTCTTTCCTTCTGCTAATTTTGGGTTTTGTTTGTTCTTCTTTCTCTAGTTCTTTTAGGTGTAACATTAGATTGTTTATTTGAGATTTTTCTTGTTTCTTGAGGTAGGCTTGTATTGCTATAAACTTCCCTCTGAGAACTGCTTTTGCTGCATCCCATAGGTTTTGGATCATCGTATTTTCATTGTCATTTGTCTCTAGGTATTTTTTGATTTCCTCTTTGATTTCTTCAGTGATCTCTTGGTTATTTAGTAACGTATTGTTCAGCCTCCATGTGTTTGTGTTTTTTACATTTTTTTCCCTGTAATTGATTTCTAATCTCATAGCACTGTAGTCTGAAAAGATGCTTGATATGATTTCAATTTTCTTCAATTTACTGAGGCTTCATTTGTGACCCAAGACGTGATGTATCGTGGAGAATGTTCCATGCGCACTTGAGAAGAAAGTGTAATCTGCTGTTTTTGGATGGAATGTCCTGCAAATATCAATTAAATCTATCTGGTCTATTGTGTCATTTAAAGCTTCTGTTTCCTTATTAATTTTCTGTTTGTATGATCTGTCCATTGGTGTAAGTGAGTTGTTAAAGTCCCCCACTATTATTGTGTTACTGTCAATTTCCTCTTTTATAGCTGTTAGCAGTTGCCTTATGTATTGAAGTTCCCCTGTGTTGGGAGCATATATGTTTATAATTGTTATATCTTCTTCTTGGATTGATCCCTTGATCATTATGTAGTGTCCTTCCTTGTCTCCTGTAACATTCTTTATTTTAAAGTCTGTTTTCTCTGATATGAGTATTGCTACTCCAGCTTTCTTTTGATTTCCATTTGCATGGAATATCTTTTTCCATCCCCTCACTTTCAGTCTGTATGTGTCCCTAGGTCTGAAGTGGGTCTCTTGTAGATAGCATAAAGATGGGTCTTGTTTTTGTATCCATTCAGCAAGCCTGTGTCTTTTGTTTGGAGCATTTAATCCATTCACGTTTAAGGTAATTATCGATATGTATGTTCCTATTACTATTTTCTTAATTGTTTTGGGTTTGTTTTTGTAGGTCCTTTTCTTCTCTTGTGTTTCCCACTTAGAGAAGTTCCTTTCGCATTTGTTGTAGAGCTGGTTTGGTGGTGCTGAATGCTCTTAGCTTTTGCTTGTCTGTAAAGTTTTTGATATCTCCATCGAATCTGAATGAGATCCTTGCCGGGTAGAGTAATCTTGGTTGTAGGTTCTTTCCTTTCATCACGTTAAACATGTCATGCCACTCCCTTCTGGCTTGTAGAGTTTCTGCTGGGAAATCAGCTATTAAGCTTATGGGAGTTCCCTTATATGTTATTTGTCATTTTTCCCTTGCTGCTTTCAATAATTTTTCTTTGTGTTTAGTTTTTGCCAATTTAATTACTATGTGTCTCAGTGTGATTCTCCTTGGATTTATCCTGTATGGGACTCTCTGTGCTTCCTGGACTTGGGTGGCTATTTCCTTTCCCATGTTAGGGAAGTTTTCGACTATAATCTCTTCAAATATTTTCTCGGGTCCTTTCTCTCTCTCTTCTTCTTCTTCTGGGACCCCTATAATGCGAATGTTGCTGTGTTTCATGTTGTCCCAGAGGTCTCTTAGGCTGTCTTCATTTCTTTTCATTCTTTTTGCTTTATTCTGTTCTGCAGCAGTGAATTCTACCATTCTGTCTTCCAGGTCACTTATCCGTTCTTCTGCCTCAGTTATTCTGCTATTGATTCCGTCTAGTGTAGTTTTCATTTCAGTTATTGTATTGTTCATCTCTGTTTGTTTGTTCTTTAATTCTTCTACGTCTTTGTTAAACGTTTCTTGCATCTTCTCAATCTTTGCCTGCATTCTTTTTCCGAGGTCCTGGATCATCTTCACTGTCATTATTCTGAATTCTTTTTCTGGCAGGTTGCCTATCTCCACTTCATTTAGTTGTTTTTCTGGGGTTTTATCTTGTTCCTTCATCTGGTACCTAGCCCTCTGCCTTTTCATCTTGTCTACCTTTCTGTGAATGTGGTTTTTGTTCCATAGGCTGCAGGATTGTAGTTCTTCTTGCTTCTGCTATCTGCCCTCTAGTCACAACACTTTCTAATGACTAAATGCCTTTCATAGTCTCAGTATCTTTTGCAACAGAAACACGGAACCCGATAATTAAAAGCCTATGCTAAACCTAGCCCCTTCAAGTGCCTCCTTAACGTTGTACTACCCTAATTGACCAAGAACGAACACATTATGCATTGTCACTTTGCTCCATTTAATACAGGGCACAACGGACCCATTTCTGCCATCATGTCAACAAGATATCATTAATCTTCTTCAAGAAGCCAGTCATGCTGTGCAACAGCTGCTTTACAAACAGAGAAAAATAGGTAGAGATATTGAATTTAAAGAAACTTGTTGGATGAATTTAGAAATAAAACTGCTCTGAAGAAGAGGGCATGACACACCCACAGTCTGAAAGAAAATAGGTTAAATAAAATAGATAAGGCTTAAAAGAAGAGAAATTTGAAATTGATTTCAAAAATGTAAAAAACAAATATTGTCTATGTAGACTGAGTCAACTACCAATCTTTATGAGAATCCTTTAACTATGTGATATTTTAACAGCTTTTTTTTGTGTGTGAGTTTTATTTAGGAAGGATATGTTGGACAATTGTTTTTTTAAAGATTGTCAGCTTTGCCAGTTGCTACTTTTGAGTCACTGAAGGGATTACTGTTAGTTCTAATTATTCTTCAAGGTTAACAAGAAGCACTAAGGTAAATGTGTGTACTTATGGGGTTTCAAGATTGTAAAGTTGCATTAATACTGACACAATATTTGTCAATACATAATCAACCCCATCCCCAAATGACAGATGGATTTTTAGGTGAACAGGTGTCTGCTGCTACTGAAAGTATTTTCATCTATTTGCTGATTATAAACATATTGTCATCAATAGGAAAACACATTCATGTTTGTTTGAATCCATGTATCTAGGGTTTTTTGTTTTTCAGTGATTCATAGCAAGAAATTGACTAGAAGATCATAAAAATCTAATACCTTTTCTCTATTCTGGCACGTCTCACCACACTGACAAATATTTACCCAGTTTACTTGATTTCTATAGAACTATGCAAACACTTTGTCTTCTTCCCTCTTTCTATCATCCTGATTTAATTTCACAGGTTGTATAACATCATGAAGTTCAGGAATATCACTTCTATTTCTGACAGCTACTGCTGAGAAAGCAGAGAAAATCAATTATATCTCTTTGTTTTAAAGGGCAGTGGATGGTAATTGAGAGAAATAATCTCATTTTTCTGCTTATTAGTGTGTTATCAATCCACATTTGAAGTGGTAGGAATTAAGAAATAGCAACCTGCACTCATTCACAAGGGATGGGATATCTTGTCTCACTCCTCACATGGCTCCAATTTGAGGGCAGATCAAGGAGTGACACACCATAGAGATAGAATGTGGGTATACCAATCACAATACTTGATGTTTAGATATCACTTTACGGTTTAAGATTCATTTCCATTTATGCTATTTAATTTCAACTTCGATAACCCTGTCACACATTAAGCATAATATTAACATCTGGTGTTCCCATTACTACCAAAATCTGCTTTAAAAATGGCAATATTGACTAGATTACAAAATCTATTTTTGTGTCTCTTCACACAGAACAAATCTAGCTAGAGTGAATAGCAGAGGAGAGATACTGAAAGGAGATTTAATTCTGTAACAGGTGGTTATATTTTTATATCTGCTGAGTATAAAGGAAGTATTTACTTTCAGTTAAATTTAAATGTATCAAGTATTTGTTTAATATAATACCTACTAGGTACACCGCACTACACTATATACTCTGGGATGTGCAAAAAGGAGATGATGGAGTTCTTACCAACAAGCAGCTTATAATCTCCCAATGATATAGGAGGTACTGTATGTAAATTAGAAAAACCATGATAATAAATGAAATCCCAAGATGAATACACAAAGATTAATAATGAAACAAAAATATCTTGAAGAAGTACTTAATATTTGAACTTGACCTAAAAGGTTTTGATAAGATTGAGGAAAAGCAGAAAAGTACAGTATTCACTGTCTACTATGTTAGGTGAATAAGACACAGGTCCTCCCTTGAGGTCATACTTAAATGAGGAACTCATAGTCACTTTCAATATGCCAAAAGGAGATAGTTGGAAAGTAGTATAACATATCTTTGTCTAGATTAAGATATCTGAAGCAACTGAAGTTCTCTAAATAGAGAGCTATGTAAGGAGAATGAATATTCAGAATAATTAACTTGGCAGCTATCTCCATGTGGAGTTTTCTCATTTATCTATAAGCAATGAAAAGAATCTGTTGAACATCTTCGCATCTTTTGCATATATTTAGTGGCTATAAAGAAAACCCATGCAAACTAATGCTGAGAATGTTAAACTGTCTCTCTGTATAGTAAAGTCTTATTTTCTGCTCTTACCCATGATCAATTATATTGATTTCTAATAGTCTTTATTCAAAAAGTATTTCATTATCCCTTCTTATTCAGTGGTGAAGACGAGTAGGAATGTGTTACTGAAATTATGCATACATAGCTCAAATCATACCATCTCATGATTTTTTTCAATAGTATATTTTATTCCTCAGACTGACCTCAAAATTTAAGTCATTTCAAATGTGCTTGAGTGTACAGCATTGTGAAGTTAGAAATCAAACACACACTTCAATGGAGAAATCCACTGGGGAAAGATCAGTAGAGAAAATTAGTGTGGTCAGTGCCAGTAAATCCATCAGCACAGTAATAGTTTGCAATATTTATGGCAGGGCACACAAAATTACAGTGAGCTATTTGATTTAACCATCCATATTGCCTTCCTTAAGGCAAAGTGATAAAAGTCAACATTTTATTTACATCTATGTGATGTAATGTTACTTGGGGAGCTGTTTGTAAAGTACCTATAAATAGCTTTTTCTTTTTATTACTTTGCTGGCATAGCTCAACAAGGACATGAAATTTTCCAACTTTAAAGGGACTTCCTTCTAATTATTTCTCCAATTTCCCGTTTTATGTATAGAAATTTTAATGAAATATTTAAATGGGTGAAAGAAATTTGGCTTAATATAAGGTTTATATTGGGATAATTCAAGGTTTACTTTAATCACTTATTTCTAAGATATTTCTCCACATTTTATATATACATTGCCCTAAAAAACAATATGGACAAGATATATTTGCTTTCTCTTTTGAAAGGAAGTAAAAGAGTTGAAAGTCTGGTGACCAATTACTACTTCTCCAATTCATTCTTCTAGGCTGGGCTTCAGAAGTATATATCTCGTTGCTTATTTTATATCTCTACTTAGTATCCTCTCTAAAAGATAATTCAGATGATTTTAAGTTGCTGTAAACCTACTATAGCCTATCTCATCCACTCAGTATAATTAAAACTCTAGTCAGAATACAAAAAATAACCCCACGGGGACATTGAAAAGTAAACAATAACATAGTACAATAAGGAGAGAAGTCAACACTTAGAGAATGGCCTGTACTGAATTAAGATTTATCTTCCCTGTTTACATTTTTGCTTTGACACAAGGGCAACCCAGTTGTAGAATGCACAGAGGAATAACTCTGAGAGAAACCCCCTGCTTTTGTCTAAGGGATCAGGAAAACGGGACCCCGTAGCTGGAGAGTAGAAGGAAATTTCTCATTTTTTTCTTTTTTTGTTCTATTTCATTCCTGCCCTAACTTTAGTCTCAGTCACAGAGCTGCACTGCAGCAGCAAAAAAACCTAAAACTCCAAGAGAAAACTCTATATGTCTGGACAGAAGAACTTGGGAAGTGAGCCCCTGAAGTTCATAGAAAGAGAAGGGAATCCTCTTTCTTTTTCTCTCTCTCTCTTTATTCCCTGCTTACCCTGAAGGCGACACTAATTACACAGAACAACATTACATACAAGGGGCTAAAATTCTAAGAATGTGTTTCTGGCCAGAACTGGGAAAAGGGACTGCTAAGTTCCAGAGAGTGTAGCAGGGACTCTACTTCCCCTAGGTCTGTGAAATAACTGACAAAAGCTCTGGCTCACTCACTAGCAAATATGTGGAATAAAAACAAAGAAACATAGCAAAGGTTTTGAGAACTGAACTACCATATAAACCACTGGAAAGAACTCAGTCTACTCCTGAGTGTCATATGCATGGGACAGGCTTAAACATCACGGAAAAAGGTGAAAATGGAACTGACACTGGAACAGAAGGCGACACAGACTTGAAGTTTGGTTAGTTGCCAACTAAAATACAAGACAAAACAAAACAAAACAACATTCTTCAGTTGATCTTAATAGGATCCTGAGCCACATAATATAATATTCAAAATTCCCAAGAAACAATCCATGATCTCAACATACAAAGAATCAAGAAAATCTAACTAATTCTCATGGAAAAACATGTTGAAATTATCAGACTTTAAAGCATCTAACGTAAGTGTGCTCCATGAGGCAAAGGTAAATACTCTGGACATTAATGGAAGTTCTCAGCAGAAAAATAGAAAATATATATAAAAGCAGTAAGTAGAAATTTAAGAACTAAAAAATACAATAAAATTAAAATTTTAACGATAGATTAAATAGCAGACTAGAGGTGACAGAGAAAAGAATTTGTAAACTTGAAAATGGAGTAATAAAAATTATCCAATCTGAAGAACGGAAAGAAAAAAAAACTAAAACACAAACGAACAGGACCTCCTCAGAGACCTATGAGACAATATCATAAGATCTGACATCTATGTCATTAGAGTGTCAAGGGATAGGAGACCGTGATGAAAAAAAATTAAAGAAATACTGGCTGAAAACTTTCCAAATTTGGTGAAATATATAAATTTATAGATTCAAGAAGCTCAACAAACCACCAAACAACAGGATACACTTATAAAACCATGCCCAGATGCAACATAATCAAAATGCTAAAAACCATATATATATAATTATGAGAGAAAAATGACACATTACATAACTACCTAATGGGAGCAAAATTTCTGAGCAAAATTTCTAATGACCATCAATTCTTCATCAGAATCCTTAGAGGCCAGAAAACAGTGGAACAACATTGTTAAAGTGCAGAAGGAAAATAATTCTATACTCAATAAATACATCCTTTGGCAATAATATTGTAGTAATGACAATTTCAGATTAAAAAAACTAAGATAATTTGTTGTGAGATGACCTGCTTTAAAAGGAAATTCTTCAGGTTTATGGGAAAGGATAAAAAAGGTGTCTTGGAACTTCAGGAATAAGATAAGATGGTAAATAACTTGTCAAATACAATAACTTTTTCTCTTCTAAATTATTTAAAATATGTATGAATATTAAAAGATATACATATATTATATTACATATATTATGATATAAGAAGCTATTATACTGATATATTTTAAATAATAATAAAACATAATATATACTATTATATATGACATAATAATATATAAAGGATATTATATATGTATATGTAATTGTCTGATGCAATTTTCAATGGATGTAAATGTAGTACGGATGGCTATACCATAAAGAAGAGAGTTTGAAAGGATCTATATGGTTGGAACCCTTTCTCATTTTACTTGAAGTGGCAAAATATTAACTAAGTAGTCTATAAAAAGTTAGGTAAGGGGCTCCTCTGGTGGCACAGTGGTTAAGAATCCGCCTGCCAATGCAGGGGACATGGCTTTGAGCCCTGGTCCAGGAAGATCCCACATGCCGTGGAGCAACTAAGCCCGTGCACCACAACTATTGAGCCTGCGCTCTAGAGCCCGTGAGCTGCAACTACTGAAGCCCGTGCACCTAGAGCCTGTGCTCCACAACAAGAGAAACCACCACAGTGAGAAGCTGCGCACCACAACGAAGAGTAGCCCCTGCTCTCTCCGCAACCAGAGAAAAGCCCATGCGTAGCAACAAAGACCCAACGCAGCCAAAAAAAAAAAAAAAAGTTAGAAAAGTGTATGATAATACCCAGAACATCCAATAAAAATATGATGCAAAAGGTCATCAAAAGCTAACAGATAAATGAAAATGGAATACTAAAGAATATTTAAATAATCTAAAAGATTTCAGGAAAGATGACATAGAATAATAAAATAAAAAAACGTTCTATGGCTCTCCTTTTTGCTTTCCTTTCTTTTTTCTTTTTCAGCAAGCATTCTCCAGATCTTATAAGTTCCTGAAGTACCTATTTGTCTCTCCCCTGCTGATCTCTCCTGGTTTGGGTTATACCACTTTCCCTCCGGTTTACTGTGTTCAAGCTAGATGATATTGGTTCCATTTTTCTAACATTATTGACCACTTCTTTTGGTATCTGTGTACATGCTGTTAACAGGGCCTAGCATAATTTCCCCACCCCAACCCATACACGCCACATTCTTCACCTAACTCCCATTCATCTTTTAGGTTTACTGTGATTTCTTATTTCAAAAAGTCTCTCCCGACCATCTCTTCATCTAACTGTGTTGCCCCTTTAATACGCTTTCATGCACTCTGAAATTTTCTTTCATAACGTTTATCACAAACTTTAATTATAAAAAGGCAGTTCTAGAAATTCCATATTCAAGGAAATTTAAAGTGAAAATCTGGTCGGAAGAGAGCTGGGGCAATTATCTGGAAATTGTTCTTGCATGCAGTGTTCTTGCATGTGCAAGGTTGTGTACAAACAAGTACATATAGAATATAACAAATAAAGCTGCAAAAGGCAACAATTCCCTCATTTTCTCAGAAAAACAAAAGTGAATGAAGGAAATTCCATAAAAATAGAATGGACTCTTCTACAACGGACAAAGGATTAATCTCCAAAATATATAAACAGCTCATGCAGCTCAATAACAAAAAAACAAGCAACCCAATCCAAATACAGGCAGAAGACCTAAATAGACATTTCTCCAAAGAAGATATACAGATTGCCAACAAACACATGAAAGGATGCTCAACATCACTAATCATTAGAGAAATGCAAATCAAAACTACAATGAGGTATCACTTCACACCGGTCAGAACGGCCATCATCAAAAAATCTACAAACAATAAATGCTGGAGAGGGTGTGGAGAAAAGGGAACCCTCTTGCAGTGTTGGTAGGAATGTAAATTGATACAGCCACTATGGAGAACAGTATGGAGGTTCCTTAAAAAACCAAAAATAGAACTACCATACAACGAGCAATCCCACTCCTGGGCATGTACCTTGAGAAAACCATAATTCAAAAAAAGTCATGTATCACAATGTTCATTGCAGCTCTATTTACAATAGCCAGGACATAGAAGCAATCTAAGTGTCCATCGACAGATGAGTGGAAAAAGAAGATGTGGCACATATATATAATGGAATATTACTCAGCCATAAAAAGAAACTAAATTGAGTCATTTGTCGTGAGGTGGACGGACTTAGAGACTATCATACAGAGTGAAGTAAGTCAGAAAGAGAAAAACAAATACCGTATGCTAACACATATATATCGAGTCTAAAAAAAATAATAATAATAAGGTTCTGAAGAACCTAGGGGCAGGACAGGAATAAAGACGCAGATGTAGAGAGTGGACTTGAGGACATGGGGGGGGGGGAGGGTAAACTGGGACAAAGTGAAAGAGTGGCATTGACATATATACACTACCAAATGTAAAACAGATAGCTAGTGGGAAGCAGCTGCATAACATAGAGAGATCAGTTCGGTACTTTGTGACCACCTAGAGGGGTGGGATAGTGAGGATTGGAGGGAGATGCAAGAGGGAAGAGATATGTATACGTATAGCTGATTCACTTTGCTATACAGCAGAAACTAACACACCATTGTAAAGCAATTATACTCCAATAAAAATGTAAAAAAAAAAAAATAGAATGGACTCTTCTAAAGCCAAATGGAGTCACTCTGGTTAATGCTTTATTTCCTGGAATGTATCAACTACTTTTCTCAACGACTTCAAACATTTCATTCGCGCCCAGTTTCTGTTACTTTGATACAGGTAAAGAACAATCATTACTATCATTTGATTAAAGCTAAGACAAAGTTGTTAAGTGACATTTTAAAAGTTCTACGTTTAGACCAGGTAGAATCAAGCTTCTAGTCCTGGATTTCAAGTCTCTAGGTATAATGCACTTTCCATTAAAGTATATTATATAACAAGTAGACAGTGTTATGGACACATGACTTAAAGATATAAGGAAGAAAATTCAGTCAACCAAGTGTTTACACACAACCATATGTTTGGCATTGGGGCAAAAAAAGGTTTTTTTTAAACCCTATTATGACTTTTTTTGTTGTTGTTGAGATTACTTTTCATTTAGATTTTGCTTTGGGGCATATGGTCACAATCACTTGGAACCATCAAATTCCTCCAACTCCTGTAACTCATATTTTTCTGTGACGTCTGACTTAAACTCTTCAGACTTATTTATGAAAAATGTTTATGTGGTCATCTAATTATATATTTCTTCTATATATAAATGCTATTTGAGGAAATGATCTTAGGTTTATGTCTGATTTTTATTGTTTAAACCCTTAAAAACCAAGGCCATTATAATTAATATGATTTAAAAGTTATTTTGGGAGTGTAGTCATTTTTGTGCATACTATGTAAGTTAGAAATTTTAATTCTAGTAGTTTTCAGGTGGATTCCTTAAGAATTTCTGTATGCAAGATGTTTTTATTTATAAAGAAAGATAGTTTTACTTCTTTCTATCCCAACTAGATGCCTTTATTTATTTTTCTTGCCAAATATCTCTGGCCATAATTTCTAGTACAATTTGAATAAAAGTGGTGAAAGCAGGCATCTTTGTATCTTCTTGATCTTAAACGGGGAAAACATTCAGTCTTTCACCACTAAGTATGACACTAGCTATGTGTTTTTGTAGATGCCCTTTATCAGATTGAAGAAGTTTCTTTATAGTCCTACATTGTTAAGCATTTATATCATGAAAGAGTGTTGGATTTTTTCAAATGCTTTTTCTGGCGCTATGGAGATGATTTTTTTTATTATTATGTTCATATGGTGCTTTATATTCATTGATTTTTGGATATTAAACCAACTTTGCATGTTTGGGACAGACCCCATTTAGTCATAAGGTGCTATCCTTTTTATATGTTGCTGGATTTGGTTTGCTAGAATTTGTTGATGATTTTTTTATATGTTCATAAAGGATATAGTCTATAGTTTTCTTTTCTTGTGATATCTTTGTCTTTATATTAGTGTCCTGTGGCTGCTATAAAAAGCTATGACAAACTTGGTGGCTTAATATTGCATAAATTTATTTTTTAACAGTTCTGGTGACCAAGAGTCCAAAATCAATTTCACTGGGCCAAAACTAAGGTGCTGGCAGGGCTGCACTCCCTCCAGAGACACTTGAGGGAGAATTTGTTTCAATGTCTTTTCCAGCTTCTAGAAATTAATTCTTTTGATTAAGGCTCCTTTCTCCATTTGCAAAGGCACCTTTCTCTATCTTCAAAGCCATCAGTGTAACATCTTCAAATCTCTCTGCTTTCATCATTACATCACCTGTTTTCTGTTTCCATCTGCCTCCCTGTAAGTACACTTGTGATGGGTTTAGCACCCACCCAGATAATCCAGGAGAATGTCCTCATCTCAATAACCTTAATTTATTCATATCAGAAAGTCTCTTTTGTCATATAAGGTAAAATTTACAGGTTCTAGGGATTAGGAGCTTTATCTATTTGGGAACCATTATTTAGCCTACCTAGACATTTTGGGTATTAGCTTAATACTGGCCTCAGAGTGAATTGGTGAGGTGAGGTGAGGCAAAGGGATTGACTGCTAGTGGGTACAGGGTTCCCATTAGTGGGGACAAAAATATTCTAAAATTAGATAATGGTGATTATAGCACCTCCCTGTGAATATACTAAAAAATTACTGAATTGTATATTTTAAGTGGGTGAATTGGACAGTATATGAATGATATCTCAAGGAGGCTGCATTTTATTTAAAAAATACAAAATAAACAAACAAAAAACAATAAGGAAGTAAGGGTTTTACTTTCTTTGCTTCTGTAGCATACTTGTAATGGGGACTTCCCTGGCTGGTAATCCTCTGGAAAATTACATTCAATTAGTAGCACCAGGAAATAACAATAACGAAAAGAAAATAATTGAGTGAGACCAGGTTATTTTGGCAACCAGTAGTGAGATTTGGAGTTTGTCAAACTCCTGATCTCCTGGCAAATCTCCAGCTCTCTTAATATTCTATGAATACATGAAGTGAAGATTACAACATTACTTATATTTTGATTAAGCTATTAAATATATTAAGTTCTTATTTAGTGTGCATGTCACGGTATGTTTTGACTTAGTAAATTAACAAATACAATTCAGGATGCCATATAATGGGAGTGCATGGTTCGTATTGCAGGTAGTATTCTTGATGTGTCTAAAGAGAAAATTTTAATCTGGAAACAAAGCTAGAAGTCGGGTACCATAAACAGAAAGCCTGTTTTGAAAAAGCCCTAGAAAAGAGGGGGAAAAAAATGAAAGGCCTGGATGCAATAGCATTGGTCTTCGAATGGATTGAAAATCTGTGTGACTAAAAGATAGAATGTGAGGAGAGTGGGAAGTAAATGGGTTGGGGGGTAAATGAAGGCCAGGGAAGACATAAGAAGATAACTTGATTTCATCCCCAATGGGAATGCACTGAAGAACCTTGAGCAACTGAGTGATATAATAATATTTCAATATTAAAATATTACTCTTGTCATACGTGGATAGAAAAGAATGCAATAACTTACTTAAGGACATCAATTTTGAGAGTATTTTAGCAAGATAAGTAAGAGAACATAGTCTTAATTACTCTAGTGACAAGAGGGACTAAGAACGGTAGGAAAAAATTAGGAACTATTTAGGAGGTAGATTCAAGTAGAATTGGGAATGCATTAGGTATTGCAGGAGTGAAAGGACTTCACTCATGATGTCATTATTATTATCCTTGTTATAACTTGGTTAACAAAGAGGATAATGGTGTTATTTCAGTAAGAAAATATGTTTGTGGAATTTGGGAAGTAAATAAAGAGTTCAGCTTAGGTATACAGAGAGTAAGGTGCCTGCAGGGGACATACAAGTATGCATTATGGAAAGCAAACTCAGAAGAGAGATTAGGACTGCCATCAGAATATGGACAATTTGAACCATAAGAGTTTTGTAAGAAACCAGTGAGAAGAGAGTTAAGTCCTGATTAACATCAACACTTCAGGATAGAGATGAGGTTCAGAATGAAGAAACAAGAATTAGTCTGTGACAGAAGGGAAAACTCTTCCACTGCATTTTTTTTAATCTGAAATGATGTCAAAATTACCAAGAATTTTAAGAATAATTACACACAGTTATCAGAGCTTTGCTGAACTGATAAATTTCTGTCTCAAGATAGACATTCAACAAAAGAGAATCCTCAATAAATTATGTTGTAAGTTGCTAGCATACAACTAAGTTTACTCTTGGCTGTACTGTGCTTAATTTTCTGGTCCTGTAACTAGTGAAGTCTTTAGAGAGCTGGTCAGTGAACTGTTCTTTTACAATCTGTGATGAGATAAGGAACTTGTGCCAAAATGTAAATCAACTAAGGCATGCAAGGAACAGAAATCAACTGTTTGGTTCAGCTGATATTTGGAGAGTAGGAGATATACAAGACTTTCTAAATGAAGGAAGCAGTGTTGGTATATATTCTGGCACAATCATCTGATCTCATCAGTAAGATAGAGTTATCAGATTGCCATTTGAGCAGCACTGCTGAGAAGTTTCCTTTCCAGCCTTGACTGAACAGCTTGGATCAGACCAAGTCTTCTACACAGAACTGTTATGAAACTGAATAAAAAATATTTTAAAAAATAGCTTTGCACACAACAGAATACAGCCAAGGCAGCTAAAACTTGCAGGATCAAGATCCCTAAGAGAAAGGAAACACAGCAAAGTGAGTCTTATATTGACCACTTTACTCACTCAGAGAATTTGTTGATTTCTAAGCTGTACACATATTGGACAAGAGGGCAAGAAAGCACAGAAAAACCAGTTTCTAGGAGATGATAGTCTAAGCAAGAGTTTATAGCAATGTTACAACACTAGGGAAACAAACACTTGAGCTCTAGAACTCCCTATAGAGTTGTAAGAATGAAATGAGATAATGCATCAAAAGTCCTGGAGGAAAGCCTTCCCAGAGAAGAAAAAGAAAGCATGCTTACTTGGGAGCGTGGAGGATCAGGGAGATGGAAGGACAATGCCATATACTATTCTGGAGGGTGAGGGAGAAGATATTTTCCAAAAGGGCAGAAAAGTTCTAAGTCCCCCAGTCACAAAAATATTAAAGACAATAAAGAAAATGAATGGGTCCCTAGTTCAGAATATTAAGAGTTCTTTGGTAAGAAGTTTCAGTGAAGTAATGGAGATGGCATATTATTAGGACTGAGTGGGAGCTTAAGTAGGAAATACTGGGCACTCTTGAAAAAGGTTGATAGTGAAAAAGAGTATGTACTTGTAACATGATGAGTTGTCGATCGCTTGACATTTTTTTTTAACTACTCTGAACTTACTAGCAAACAAATTAAAAAGTTCTTTTGATTCCTTTTTACATAAAGAAGAGCCATGCTTACTATTGGGTTAAAAAGTAGGAAACTTGGGGCTTCCCTGGTGGCGCAGTGGTTGAGAATCTGCCTGCTAATGCAGGGGACACGGGTTCGAGCCCTGGTCTGGGAAGATCCCACATGCCGTGGAGCAACTAGGCCCGTGAGCCACAACTACTGAGCCTGCGCGTCTGGAGCCTGTGCTCCGCAACAAGAGAGGCCGCGATAGTGAGAGGCCCGTGCACGGCGATGAAGAGTGGCCCCCGCTTGCCGCAACTAGAGAAAGCCCTTGCACAGAAACGAAGACCCAACACAGCCAAAAATAAATAAATTAAAAAAAAAAAAAAGCATTACTGAGAGATCTCAGATTCTTTAGTTATTCTTTCATTGCATTTAATTCAGCACACATTAATTGTGAATTTCATATGCCAGGAATTGTAATAAAATTCTGAGCACATATAGATAAGTAAAATGAAATTTCTGTCCTCAGTAGTTCTCAGACTAGGAAGCTATTAGTAAACAGTGTGACATATGCTAAACATTATCCAGGAAAGCACTGAAAAATATGGTTGCAATGAGGAAAGATTACTCAGCTCCCTCTGTTAGAAAGCTTTTACTACTATTTTGACAGGTGTACTCTTGGAGATAAACTACATAGCTCAAGGGTATGAGGCAATACTAGTCCAACAGAAGAAAAACTAAGATTTTTGGGGGGTTTGGAGGGGGTGTGGGTAGAAGGCATTTCTGTGGTCCTCAAATCACACCACGTGCAATATAACATTCTGTCTACTCACTCCAGCCATGGGTATTCTCAAAAGCTTTGAAAATAACCAAAATTTGGGTATGCACAGCTTATTGATACATAGATAACATGGAAGAAGAATATTCCACATTTACAACTTGAAGACATGATGCTTGTCAGAAATGGTGTGTGCCAGCATGATTGTGCTGTTTGTAATGACTGCCCAGTTCACTTTTTGTAAGGGAAACTGATTTTTCCTCAGGCTACTGCTGAGAAGAAATATCCTATACCCTGTTACCCTGCTGCATAAAGGCAGCTGACAGACAAGTGAGGAGACCCTAATTCAAGGACAGTCAGCGTTCAGGTGGGCTGTGGACTATGTGCTGTATGCACCATCTCAGAAAGCTTATGTGTGCCATTACCCCTCTCCCACTTTCTTACTTTCAAATAAAAGAAGATAAGGAGATTTTGCCAGTTGGTGGTAAAAATAAGAAGCTGGGAAATGCTGTGAAGAAAACTCAGGGTCTGGGCAAGTCAAAGCCATGTACACGGCATGAGATAACTAAGCTTTAGGGTAAGATGAGGAGGAAGTTGCTTGTCAATGAAACTGAATGAAGTAATTGTGTTGATAGTCTTGAATCATGCTATATCCAATACTCAAATCCTATTGCCAAAATTCCTTAGAGGCCCTATGAATCCAGAACCACCTTCCAGCTGTAGTTTTCCTGAAGACTTAATTTATTAATTTCCATTCCAACAGTTCCATGATTCTATATGTGTCTTTATAATAAGCTATTTCATAAACTACATATGTGGATTTTTTTGTGCCATGGTTCCACAAATGCTGGAAACAGGTTTATGTGCACTGGTAAACTATGGGGAAGTTATTCAGAGCCAGGGTCAAGAATACCAAGCCATATGGTCACACATAAGAATTAGGTTCCTAAATAGGGGTGATAAAAATGGAAATCAAGGTCTAGAGTCTTAAGAAATGAAACTAAAACAGCAACAACAACAAAAAAACAGCCAAAAACCAGGGTAAAAGTACAAATCAGGATATAGGATGGCACTGGGAGATGTGCTCTACTAGTCAGTACACCAGAGTTGTAAAGGAGAGGTTGCAGAAACACCAGTGTAGAGAGAGGTTGCACAGTGAGAGAGAAAGAGAACTGAGAAGAGAGAGAATGAGAGATAACTGCCTTTCAATTTTAAATAGTCCAAGAATCCACCCGTAACAATAAACGAAGTACTGCAAAAGAGCTTTGATATGCACACCTTAATTACAATAGACACATAAATTATGGAGTACTTGTGTCACGATGTGAAACACTCAGAATTTTCATCATTCTTCATTTGAGAAAATGGAGCCAAGAATTCAAATAAAAATGTTGTTCATGCTATAGAAGAAAATGCACAATTTATTTTTTATTTGTTTAATGAACTGAACCTCAGAGCCACCAAACTGGATTATTTTGATGAAATCCAGTTCTCAGTAAAATTATTCTACACAAAAGAATTGGTTTTTGTACTTATATCCTCTAATTGTTGATGCATTCATTGTTTTCATTATCTTGAGTTAAACACGTATCATTCATTCAAAGACATCTTTTTAAAATTATATGTCTTCATGAAGACTATATAGTACTATGTTGTGTGCTTTTAAATCTATACATAAATAAATGTTATTGCACCCCTCATTCTAACTTTTTTTAAAACTGCAATATGGTTTTTAACTCAATCGATGTTAATTATATGGATCTCTTCCTAACTGTGACTGCCTATAATACTTCATGGTATGAAGATACTATAATTTATCATTCTCATAGTTATGGGTATTTAAATATTTTCAACATTTCCATTTTACAAATAATCTGGCAATAAACATCCTTGTACAGGTTTCCTGGTCTAGAGGAATGAGAATGTAGCTAGAATATATAACTGGAAGTTGAGAAACTTTTCATGTGCCTATTGGCCATCTGTATGTCTTTGGATAAATGTCTATTCAGGCTTCTGCAACTTTTTAATTGGGCTGTTTTTTTTTTGATACTGAGTTATATGAGCTGTTTATATATTTTGGATATTAACCCCTTATCAGTCATATCACTTGCAAATGTTTTCTCCCGTTCAGTAGGCTCTCTTTTCATTTTGTCAATGGTTTCTATCGCTGTGCAAAAGCTTTTAAATTTACATGAGTCCCATTTGTCTATTTTTGCTTTTATTTCCATTGCCCTAGGAAACAGATGCAAATCAATATTGCTATGATTTATGTCAAAGAGTGTTCTGCCTATGTTCTCTTCTAGGAGTTTTATGGTTTCAGGTCTTACACTTAGGTCTTTAATCCATTCTAAGTTTATTTTTATTTATGGTGTGAGGGCATGTTCTAATCTCATTCTGTTACATATAGTTGTCCAGTGTTCCCAGCACCACTTATTGAAGAGACTATATTTTCTCCATTGTAAATTCTTGCATACTATGTCATAGATTAACTAAACATAGATGTGTGGATTTACTTCTGGGCTTTCTATTCTCTTCCAGTGATCTATGTGTCTGTTTTTGGGCCATTACCATACTGTTTTGATTACTGTAGCTTTGTAGTGTAGTCTGAAGTCTGGGAGGTTATACCTCCAGTTTTGTTCTTTTTTCTCAAGATTGTTTTGGCAATTCTGGGTCTTTTGTTGTTCCATATAATTTTTAGGATTATTTGCCCTAGTTCTGTGAAAAATGTCCTGGGTATTTTGATAGGAATTGCATTAAATCTGTAGATTGCTTTGGGTATTATGGACATTTTAACAATATAAATTCTTCCAATCCAAGAATGTGGGATATGCTTCCATTTCTTTGTGTCATTTTCAAATTCTTTCATCAATGTTTTACAATTTCAGAGTATAGGTCTTTCACCTTTTGGCTGAGTTTATTCCTAGGTATTTTATTCTTTTTGATGCAATTTTAAATGGGATTTTTTTTTTTTGCTTTATCTTTCTGATAATTATTAGTGTATAGAAAAACCACAAATTTCTATATATTAATGTATACTGTAACTTTACTGAATTCATTTATTAGTTCTAATAGTTTTCTGGTGGAGACTTCAGGGTTTTCTATGTATAGTATCATGTCATCTGCAAATTGTGACCGTTTTATTTCTTCCCTTTCAGTTTGGATGCCCTTTATTTCTTTCTCTTGTCTGATTGCTGTGGCTAGGACTTCCAATACTAATAGAAGTGGTGAGAGTAGGCATTCTTATCTTTTTCCTGATTTTAGAGGAAAGGCTTTCAGTTTTTCACCATTGAGTATTATGTTAGCTGTGAGTTTGTCCTAAATGGCCCTTAGTATATTATATGTTCCCTCTATACCCACTTTAATGAGAGTTTTTAATCATGAATGGATATCAAATTTTGTCCAATGCTTTTTCTGTGTCTATTAAGACTATCATGTGAATTTTTATCCCTCTATTTGTTAATGTGACATATCTCATTAATTGATTTAAGAATATTGAACTATCCTTGCATCCCGTGAATAAATCCCACTTGATCATAGTGTATGATCCTTTTAATGTATTGTTGGATTCTGTTTGATAATATCTTCTTGAAGATTTTTGCAACTATATTCATCAGAGATGTTGACCAGTGACACTATTTTTTTATACTGTCTTTATCTGGTTTTGGTTTCAGGGTCATGGTGACCTCATAGAATGAATTTGGAAGTGGCCCATCTCTTCAATTTTTTAGAATAGTTTGAGAAGGATAGGTATTAGTTCTTCTTCATAAGTTTGGTAGAATTCCCCTGTGAAACCAGCCATTCCTGGACTTTTGTTTGCTGGGAATTATTTTTTTATTCCAAATTCAATTCCATTACTAGTGATTGATCTGTTCAGATTGTCTATTTCTTCCTTATTTAGTCTTGGTAGGTTGTATGTTTCCAGAAATTTGTCCATTTCTTCAAAGTTTTTCAATCTGTTGGCATATAACTGTTCATAGTATCAGTTGTTATTTCTCCTCTTTCATTTATTATGTTTATTTGCATCCTCTTTCTTTTCTTGTTGATAAGCCTGGCTACAGGTTTATCAATTTTATTTAACTTTAAATAAAAACAGCTCTTAAACAAAACAAAACAAAACAAAACAAAAAACAAAAAACAGCTCTTGCTTTCATTGATTTTTTCTTTCTTTCTTTTTTTTGGGGGGGTCTCTAATTTATTTATTTATTACCTCTGATCTTTATCATTTCCTTCCTTCTGCTGACTTTGTGCTTTGTTTGTTCTTCGTTTTCTAATTCCTCTAGATGGTAAGTAAGGTTGTTTCTGATTTTTCTTGTTTTTGAAGGAGGCCTGTATTGCTATAAAATCTCTTAGTACTGCTTTTGCTGCATCTCATAGATTTTGGAAAGTTGTGTTTCCATTTTCGTTTGTCTCAAGGTCTTTTCTGAATTCCACATTGATTTCTTCACTGACCCACTGATTTTTCAGTATCATGTTGTTTAGTCTCCATGTGTTTGTTCTTTTTTCATTTTTTTCTTTCCTTCCTTCCTTCTTAAATTTGTTGAGGCTTGTTTTGTGACCTAGTATGTGGTCTATTCTGGAAAATGTTCAATGCATGCTTGAAAAGAATGTGTATTCTGGATCACTTATGTGTTCCTCTGTATCACCTACATTTCAGCTATTGTGTTATTCAGTCCTGACTGGTTCCTTTTATATTTTCTAGTTCCTTGTTAAAATTCTCACTATTCATCTATTCTTCTCCTTAATTCAGTTACCATTCTTATTACTAATGCTTTGAATTCTTCATCTGGTAAATTGTTTATTTGTTTCATTAGTTGTTTTTTCAGGGGTTTTCTCATGCTCTGTTAATTGAGACAAATTCCTCTGTCGTCTCAGTTTGCTTAACTCTATCTCTATGAAATTAGGTGAAACAGCTATCTGTTGCAATCTTGAAGAGGTGTCCTTATGTGGGAGTGTCCCTGTAGAGTCCACATGTGCCCAGTGGCTTTGATGGGAGAGCTGGATTTGATGTGAACATAAGATGCATCTTTCTTCAGGATGTGCTGATAGCTATCACCTTAGTAGGAGGTGGGGCTGGAGATGAAGGGGGTAGGGCCAGAGCCAGGTGTGAACCAATGCTTCTCCTCTGCTCAGTGGCCATCACCAACCTGTAGGGGACAGGACTGGGTCCCAAATTGCTGTAGCAGAACCTCTAAGGATTGGATCTGAACTGGCTCCATTTCTTTTAAGTGTGTGCTCTCCCTACTCCCAGCACTGGCAACTTGGCCCCAGAGGGGAGCAGTGCTGGAAAGAGAGGGGCTAGTGTGTGCACTCAGCATGGGTTGCGGTGTGGGCTGTGGTGGTCCAGCTAGGTCTGAGACCTGGACTCTTCTGATGGCTGCCTGTGTAAATGCCAGTGATGACTTCCCCTGCTCTGCTCAGACGCCACTTCAAGTCTGATCCTCCTTTGTCCCTCACAGCTGAGCTTTCCCCCTGGTCTCTACTCCCCTCACCCTGCTGAGGAGCTGAGTTGTGAAGCAACCAGGGCTGGAACATTTGTTTGGATCATGCTGGGGTGCATGACCAGGTGGTAGCAGGAAACAGGTGAGCTGCTCTTGTCGTTTTCAATCTGCCCTCTCCACCCAGCTTCAGAAGGAAGCAAGCACGTGTGCACTCCTCAGGAATGGAGTCCAGTCTTCCCACAGGCCTCCTGTTAGACTCATCATCCCTCCAACCAGTCAAGGGGGCTTGCCTTCCCTATGTCCCAACCCAGGCCTGGGGTGCCCAGTATGTAGCTTGAACTGCTCACTCCCCAGGGCAGGTCTCTGCCCATGTATTCTCCCTTTTCCTCTCAGTCTCCTCCTGTGGGCACAGGTCATGACCCGATCACTTCTCTTCCCTTCCTACCCAATTCCATGTGGCTCTTACTTATAACCTTGGTTGTATAAGAGTATTTCTGCCAGTTAGCTTTTAGTGAGAATTGTTCCAAATGTAGATTGATTTTTGATGTGTTTGTTGGGGAAGGTGAGATCCATGTCCTGCTACTCTGCCATCTTGATCTCCTCTCTGCAATAATATGTTAAATAGCAGGAGTGCTTTTGTTTATCCTAGTTGCATCACTGGAATTCTCCTAAAGGTTTAGATTGAAACTGAACCCTCCATGCTTTTAAATTTTTTAAATGGCTACACAAAAATTCACCAATTTTGATAAGTTTTATTTTTTTTTAATGCACACTGATATGACAGCTGTCACAATACAATCTAACAAAATAGTTTTGAATGAAGTTAAAGACAACAAAGCTCTACTGGAGACGTCTTATGGAAAAAAAAGACAAATGAACTTTTTGGCCAACCCAATACCTGTATCAGTGTTCATTTTGACAAAGAATTGTAGTAATATTAGATGTTAACAATGGGGGAACTGGGTGAGGGGAATACGGGAACTCTGTACTATCTTTGTATGTTCTCTGTAACTCAAACATTATTCCAAAATAATGAGGTTATTTAAAATGAGAGATTTCCTGGGGGTTTTTTCTTTAGTTTTTTGTTTGTTTGATTTTGCATCCTTTATCTGGTTTGGTTGTCCCAGATTTTTAAGATAAAGAGATACAGGAATTGTCATTGTCTTACCTCCTTAATCTTCTTCTAGTAATCAATTAGCTTTTCTTGATATCAGTTTCCCAGTATGTGCCCCATTATATCTTCTAGATTAGACAAGAGGCTGGAATAAGGGTAAAACAACAGCAGGATAATTTCAGACCCCACAGGAACTGGACTGTGCATTGACTCTCATTCCCAGAAAACCATTTCTACCACCTATAACTTGGGATTGTAAACTATGACACAGCCACAGATTCTAAAATTCCTATCAAAAATGTTTTACTTGTGCATTAAAAAATAAGTATAATTTAAAGATAAATAGCAGATTGTAGGCCATATACCTATAGTGTCTGCTTTTGTGTACTGCTTGATAAATCTCTCTTACAGTATTTAAATCATGCCAGCTATTCAACGAAATACTCTAACAAAGAAGCAAGCTAAAATTAAAAATATATATAATCAGGAGATTAACCAAGATGGTGGAGTAGAAGGACGTGCTCTCACTCCCTCTTGCGAGAGCACCAGAATCACAACTGGCTGCTGGACAATCATTGACAGGAAGACCCTAGACTTCACCAAGGAGAATACCCCACGTCCAAGGACAGAGGAGAAGCCACAGTGAGACGGTAGGAGGGGCGCAATCAGAGTAAAATCAAATCCCACAATGGCTGGGTGGGTGACTCACAGACTGGCGAACACTTATACCACAGAAGTCCACCCACTGGAGTGAAGGTTCTGGCCCCATGTCAGGCTTCCCAACCTGGGGGTCCGGCAATGGGAGGAGGAATTCCTAGAGAATCAGACTTTGAAGCCTAGTGGGAATTGATTGCAGGACTTCAACAGGACTGGGGGAAACAGAGACCCCACTCTTGGAGGGCACACACAAAGTAGTGTGTGCATCGGGACACAGGGGAAGGAGCAGTGACCCAGGGGGAGACTGAACCAGACCTACCTGCTGGTGTTGGGGGGTCTCCTGCAGAGGCGGGGGGTGGCTCTGTTTCACCGTGGGGACAAGGACACAGGCAGCGGAGGTTCTGGGAAGTGCTCCTTGGCACTGGAAACAGACTCCCAGAGTCTGCCATTAACCTCACCAAAGAGCCCAAGTAGGCTCCAGTGTTGGGTTGCCTCAGGCAAAGCAACCAACAGGGAGGGAACCCAGCCCCACCCATCAACAGTCAAGTGGATTAAAGTTTTACTGAGCTCTGACCGCCACAGCAACAGTCAGCTCTACCCACCACCAGAGCCTCCCATCAAGCCTCTTAGATAGCCTCAACCACCAGAGGGCAGACAGCAGACGCAAGAAAAACTACAATCCTGCAGCCTGTGGACCAAAAACCGCAGTTACAGAAAGATAGACAAGATGAAAAGGCAGAGGGCTATATACCAGATGAAGGAACAAGAAAAAACCCCAGAAAAACAACTAAATGAAGTGGAGATAGGCAACCTTCCAGAAAAAGAATTCAGAATAATGATAGTGAAGATGATTCAGGACCTCGGAATAAGAATGGAGGCAAAGATTGAGAAGATGCAAGAAATGTGTAACAAAGACCTAGAACAAATAAAGAACAAACAAACAGAGATGAACAATATAATAACTGAAATGAAAAATACACTAAAAGGAATAAATAGCAGAATAACTGAGGCAGAAGAACGGATAAGTAACCTAGAAGACAGAATGGTGGAATTCACTGCTGCGGAACAGACTAAAGAAAAAAGAATGAAAAGAAATGAAGACAGCCTAAGAGACCTCTGGGACAACATTAAATGCAACAACATTCGCCTTATAGGGGTCCCAGAAGGAGAAGAGAGAGAGAAAGGGCCAGAGAAAATATTTGAAGAGATTATAGTCGAAAACTTCCCTAACATGGGAAAGGAAATAGCCACCCAAGTCCAGGAAGCGCAGAGAGTCCCATACAGGAAAAACCCAAGGAGAAACACACCGAGACACATAGTAATCAAAGTGGCAAAAATTAAAGACAAAGAAAAATTATTGAAAGCAGCAAGGGAAAAACAACAAATAACATACAAGGGAACTCCCATAAGGTTAACAGCTGATTTCTCAGCAGAAACTCTACAAGCCAGAAGGGAGTGGCATGATATACTTAAAGTGATGAAAGGGAAGAACCTACAACCAAGATTACTCTACCCGGCAAGGATCTCATTTAGATTTGATGGAGAAATCAAAAGCTTTAGAGACAAGCAAAAGCTAAGAGAATTCAGCACCACCAAACCAGCTCTACAACAAATGCTAAAGGAACTTCTCTAAGTGGGAAACACAAGAGAAGAAAAGGTCCTACAAAAACAAACCCAAAACAATTAAGAAAATGGTCATAGGAACATACATATCAATAATTACCTTAAACGTGAATGGATTAAATGCCCCAACCAAAAGACATAGACTGGCTGAATGGATACAAAAACAAGACCCATATATATGCTGTCTACAAGAGACCCACTTTAGACCTAGGGACACATACAGACTGAAAGTGAGGGGATGGAAAAAGACATTCCATGCAAATGGAAATCAAAAGAAAGCTGGAGTAGCAATACTCATATCAGATAAAATAGACTTTAAAATAAAGAATGTTACAAGAGACAAGGAAGGACACTACATAATGATCAAGGGATCAATCCAAGAAGAAGATATAACAATTATAAATATATATGCACCCAACATAGGAGCACCTCAATACATAAGGCAACTGCTAACAGCTGTAAAAGAGGAAATTGACAGTAACACAATCATAGTGGGGGACTTTAACACCTCACTTACGCCAATGGACAGATCATCCAAAATGAAAATAAATAAGGAAACAGAAGCTTTAAATGACACAATAGACCAGATAGATTTAATTGATATATATAGGACATTCCATCCAAAAACAGCAGATTACACGTTCTTCTCAAGTGCGCACGGAACATTCTCCAGGATAGATCACATCTTGGGTCACAAATCAAGCCTCAGTAAATTTAAGAAAATTGAAATCATATCAAGCATCTTTTCTGACCACAACGCTATGAGATTAGAAATGAATTACAGGGAAAAAAACGTAAAAAAGACAAACACATGGAGGCTAAACAATACGTTGCTAAATAACCAAGAGATTACTGAAGAAATCAAAGAGGAAATCAAAAAATACCTAGAGACAAATGACAATGAAAACACGACGACCCAAAACCTATGGGATGCAGCGAAAGCAGTTCTAAGAGGGAAGTTTATAGCTATACAAGCCTACCTAAAGAAACAAGAAAAATCTCAAGTAAAAAATCTAACCTTACACCTAAAGAAACTAGAGAAAGAAGAACAAACAAAACCCAAAGTTAGCAGAAGGAAAGAAATCATAAAGATCAGAGCAGAAATAAATGAAATAGAAACAAAGAAAACAATAGCAAAGATCAATAAAACTAAAAGTTGGTTCTTTGAGAAGATAAACAAAATTGATAAGCCATTAGCCAGACTCATCAAGAAAAAGAGGGAGAGGACTCAAATCAATAAAATCAGAAATGAAAAAGGAGAAGTTACAACAGACACTGCAGAAATACAAAACATCCTAAGAGACTACTACAAGCAACTCTATGCCAATAAAATGGACAACCTGGAAGAAATGGACAAATTTTTAGAAAGGTATAACCTTCCAAGACTGAACCAGGAAGAAACAGAAAATATGAACAGACCAATCACAAGTAATGAAATTGAAACTGTGATTAAAAATCTTCCAACAAACAAAAGTCCAGGACCAGATGGCTTCACAGGTGAATTCTATCAAACATTTAGAGAAGAGCTAACACCTATCCTTCTCAAACTCTTCCAAAAAATTGCAGAGGAAGGAACACTCCCAAACTCATTCTATGAGGCCACCATCACCCTGATACCAAAACCAGACAAAGATACTACAAAAAAAGAAAATTACAGACCAATATCACTGATGAATATAGATGCAAAAATCCTCAACAAAATACTAGCAAACACAATCCAACAACACATTAAAAGGATCATACACCACGATCAAGTGGGATTTATCCCAGGGATGCAAGGATTCTTCAATATATGCAAATCAATCAATGTGATACACCATATTAACAAATTGAAGAATAAAAACCATATGATCATCTCAATAGATGCAGAAAAAGCTTTTGACAAAATTCAACACCCATTTATGATAAAAACTCTCCAGAAAGTGGGCATAGAGGGAACCTACCTCAACATAATAAAGGCCATATATGACAAACCCACAGCAAACATCATTCTCAATGGTGAAAAACTGAAAGCATTTCCTCTAAGATCAGGAACGAGACAAGGATGTCCACTCTCACCACTATTATTCAACATAGTTCTGGAAGTCCTAGCCACGGCAATCAGAGAAGAAAAAGAAATAAAAGGAATACAAATTGGAAAAGAAGAAGTAAAACGGTCACTGTTTGCAGATGACATGATGCTATACATAGAGAATCCTAAAACTGCCACCAGAAACCTGCTAGAGCTAATTAATGAATATGGTAAAGTTGCAGGATACAAAATTAATGCACAGAAATCTCTTGCATTCCTATACACTAACGATGAAAAATCTGAAAGAGAAATTATGGAAACACTCCCATTTACCATTGCAACAAAGAGAATAAAATACCTAGGAATAAACCTACCTAGGGAGACAAAAGACCTGTATGCAGAAAACTATAAGACACTGATGAAAGAAATTAAAGATGATACCAACAGATGGAGAGATATACCATGTTCTTGGATTGGAAGAATCAACATTGTGAAAATGAGTATACTACCCAAAGCAATCTACAGATTCAATGCAATCCCTATCAAATTACCAATGGCATTTTTTACGGAGCTAGAACAAATCATCTTAAAATTTGTATGGAGACACAAAAGACACCGAATAGCCAAAGCAGTCTTGAGGGAAAAAAACGGAGCTGGAGGAATCAGACTTCCTGACTTCAGACTATACTACAAAGCTACAGTAATCAAGACAATATGGTACTGGCACAAAAACAGAAACATAGATCAATGGAACAAGATAGAAAGCGCAGAGGTTAACCCACGCACCTATGGTCAACTAATTTATGACAAAGGAGGCAAAGATATACAATGGAGAAAAGACAGTCTCTTCAATAAGTGGTGCTGGGAAAACTGGACAGCTACATGTAAAAGAATGAAATTAGAATACTTCCTAACACCATACACAAAAATAAACTCAAAGTGGATTAGAGACCTAAATATAAGACTGGACACTATAAAACTCTTAGAGGAAAACATAGGAAGAACACTCTTTGACATAAATCACAGCAAGATCTTTTTTGATCCACCTCCTAGAGTAATGGAAATAAAAACAAAAATAAACAAATGGGACCTAATGAAACTTCAAAGCTTTTGCACAGCAAAGGAAACCATAAACAAGACAAAAAGACAACCCTCAGAATGGGAGAAAATATTTGCAAACGAATCAACGGACAAAGGATTAATCTCCAAGATATATAAACAGCTCATTCAGCTCAATATTAAAGAAACAAACACCCCAATCCAAAAATGGGCAGAAGACCTAAATAGACATTTCTCCAAAGAAGACATACAGACGGCCACGAAGCACATGAAAAGATGCTCAACATCACTAATTGTTAGAGAAATGCAAATCAAAACTACAATGAGGTATCACCTCACTCCTGTTAGAATGGGCATCATCAGAAAATCTACAAACAACAAATGCTGGAGAGGGTGTGGAGAAAAGGGAACCCTCTTGCACTGTTGGTGGGAATGTAAATTGATACAGCCACTATGGAGAACAATATGGAGGTTCCTTAAAAAACTAAAAATAGAATTACCATATGACCCAGCAATCCCACTACTGGGCATATACCCAGAGAAAACCGTAATTCAAAAAGACACATGCACCCGAATGTTCATTGCAGCACTATTTACAATAGCCAGGTCATGGAAGCAACCTAAATGCCCATCAACAGACGAATGGATAAAGAAGAGTGGTACATATATACAATGGAATATTACTCAGCCATAAAAAGGAACGAAATTGAGTCATTTGTTGAGAAGTGGATGGATCTAGAGACTGTCATACAGAGTGAAGTAAGTCAGAAAGAGAAAAACAAATATCGTATATTAATGCATGTATGTGGAACCTAGAAAAATGTTACAGATGAGCCAGTTTGCAGGGCAGAAGTTGAGACACAGATGTAGAGAATGGACATATGGACACCAAGGGGGGAAAACTGCGGTGGGGTGGGGATGGTGGTGTGCTGAATTGGGCGATTGGGATTGACATGTATACACTGATGTGTATAAAATTGATGCCTAATAAGAACCTGCAGTATAAAAAAACAAACAAACAAAACAACTAATACTAAACTTTCATTGGGTTATTTGTATAGAAATATGTTAATATAAATGTTTCAGACATTACATGAAATTTCTAAAAATCTTATATTTGTATTTGTATTGAAATATGTATGGAAATGTGTTAACATAAATGTTTCAGACATTACATGAAATTTCTAAAAATCTTATATTTGTATTTGTATGGAAATATGTATGGAAATATGTTAATATAAATGTTTCAGACATTACATGAAATTTCTAAAAAAATATATATATATTATATATAATCATAAATCTTTGTTTCATGATTCCTACTTCTAATTAAATTATTTTGTTTTGGAAAACTCTATGCCACACTTTTTATTCTTGATATGTTGTCCATCTGAAAGATGGCTGCCAGGACTCCCAAGGTATTCATGAAACAGATGCCAGTCTATGTTACTATTCTAGTTACATCAGGGCACAGTCGAGGAAGTACCACCTCCCAATATGTTCTATAATTTGGATCAAAAACCTTCAATATTTACTGCCAAACCCAGTATGGCAAGGAAATTCATGTGTACCCTTTGGCAATGCATATAGTGGAATCAGAATAGTCAGAAACCATCCTTCTTCCACTATGGCAAGTTCCAAATTTTTGTGCCTTTTTTTCCCCCTTGCAATTTGCTCTTTGAAGAGACTGGGTCATTTGCCCTTTGGATTTTACACAGGCTGGGTTTTGCAAATTGCAATCCATGGTGCTGTTTAACATGTTTATCCAACTATCTGCCCAACTATCTGAATTGCTTCTGTAAAAATAAACTTCCCCGTATCAGCTATTTCGGTTATCCTGAGCTATAGTTTGTACAGTAAAGGAAAACTAGACAAATTCTTGATTCTTTCTCATTATTTATCAGGTTTTCAAAAATAATGAATTGGTTCCCTAGCATCCTTCAAATGTGTTCATGAGGTTTTTTTTTTTATTTATCATTATGAACTCATGGATTAAAATACATTTGAAATATTTCAATCAATTTCTATTGTTGTTGTAATTATATTCAAATTGACCCAAATTTGGTCAATGGATCCTAAATAATTTGGCTCCTGAGTCCTTTGACTCAATTTAGAATACTTTGAGAGCTTCCTTTTCTCCTGGTAATGACAAAATTCTCCAGATGCATTTTGGAATTTCCTAGATCTGGAATGAGATATGTCTTCAGAGTCCTAGTTCCTCTTAGTGAGACATGACATTTAGAGACCATAATCCAAGCACTATGGTTAATCCTTGTTTCTAGACCTTTTCAGTGAAAAGGTCCAGTAAATAGCTTTTGATAAAATATTTATTGAGTTTACATAGGTATTTCTAATTTAAACTTAGAACTTTTGGAATTTTAACATAATTTCTTTAATCTTGTATATATTTCTTCTTTTTCCCATTCTGAAAATCTCATTTCTCAATGGCACCAACCTAATACTTTTTTTGTTTGTTTGTTTCATCACATGCTACAAACATAACAGTCTCAGAATTGCAATACCAACATTATACCAACACAATCATTGAAGAAAACATTTTAAGATTTTTTGTTCTTTTTGTCCTCAAGTTTATACCACCTGGGATGTGGTAATTTAAAATAATTCCTGGTACACAGTTATGGTTATCTATTACTTTCTCCATTTAATTTTTATGAATTACTGTAAATTTTGTTTTATAATTATAATTATGTAAAATATGTACAATTTTCAAAAATAAAATCTGCAAAACAAGTTACCTTCAGGAAAATCCAGCTCCTTTTTGCTTTCCCCTCTACTATACTATTTTCCTTTTTAATTTATTTAAGTCTTTTAATTCATCTTTGCATTTTAATATTTAAAAGGCATACATATATTCATCTACTTTTGTTAGATGGGTAGATGAATATATGGTAGATATATGAATATATGTAATTTTCTACACCATGCTGTTTTCACTTAATGTAATTTGGAGATACCAGAGTAGGAGTATTTAGAAATGTCCTTAATTGCTTTTCCAACTGCAAATTACTCCATTCAGCATTATATCAACATTGTTGGATATCTTTATAAGGTCAATTCTTCCTTCAAAAACACGGTATGTCTTTTCATTTGCTCAAGTCTACCTTTGTGTATTTCTAGAGTCTTCTATGGTTTTTTTCATATAGGTTAGCTCCTGTTAAATTTAGGCTAGGTTCTTTGTTTATTTAATGGCTTGTTGATTTGTTTTGTTTCATTATCTTATATGAGGTTTTTACTTCTAAATTATCTTCTAGTTGAACTTTGTTTTATTTTTGAAAGTTATTGATTTTTTTAATTAATTTATTTATTTTTGGCTGTGTTGGGTCTTCGTTTCTGTGCGAGGGCTTTCTTTAGTTGCGGCGAGTGGGGTGCGAGACTCTTCATCGTGGAGTTATTGATTTTTTAATGTCAACTCTATAACTTGCTAACTTTTCTAATTCTCTTCCTGTTTGAAAGAGTTTTCCATTGATTCTGCTGTGTCTATTGATTATGATATATCATATTATGAAACATTATCATATCAGTTACAAATAAAGGTGGCTTTACTTCTTCCTTTCCAATATATACCTTTAATTTTTTTGCTAGTCTAATACTTCCAAAGCAATATTGAGTAATACTCCTTACACAGTATTAAAGAGAGGTGGGATATTTTTCTCGACTTTATAAGTAAAGCCTTTAGTATTTCCACAGTAAATAAGATGCTGGCTTAGGGACCGCAGTTTATGTATTTTATCATGTTATTGAAATATCTGCAAATTTACATTTTCAACATAAACGGGTATTTAAATTTGTCATGTTTAAAATATATAATGAGATTACTTTAAAATTTTCTCCTGATACTATATATAATAAATTATCTTAACTGGTTTCCAATAATGAACTACCATTGCATTACTAGAATTAACCCTAGTAACTCATCATGTTTTACTTTTAATGGGTCATGGGATTCTGTTTGCCAATATTTAATTTCTTTTTTCATCAGTATTTATAAACGAATAAAATTTGTCTACAGTCTTCTTTATAGTCCAATCTTTGGCAAGTTTTAGAATTAAAATTACATTCACATCATAGAAAAACTTGGAGTTTTCTTGTTGTTTTTTTCCTACTTTTTTGGTGAAAATATGTTAAGTAGTATTGGGATTATTTGTTGGGAGAAATCCCTTGTGAAATTTCCTGGAAATGATGAATTTGATGTGAAGTACTCTAATTTTTATATTTTCTGAGCTAAATGTCTTTTTAAAATTTCAATGTCAATTAGAGTCCTTCATGGAGACTTTCAAGAGAGTCTGCATAGGATTGTGTAAAGTAGCCTTATATTTTTAAATAGATTTTATTTTTGTACCTTCTCTTTTCTCCTGATTCTTAGGTTAGGTTTTTTATAGTTTGAAAATTATGTCAAAGAAGTGATTTTTGGTTATATTTATTAGTTCCACAGAACTTTATTAGGTGTACTAGTTTTTGTATAAATAATATGTTTTTATATTTATTAATTTTCTCTGTCCTCTTTTTATTTAAATTTATTTCATTGTTCTTTTGTTCTTTTGCTTTTTGGATTCAGTGTCAAGGCATTTATTTTAACTTTTTAATTTTTATTTATAGGTTTTAACGTTATAATTTTCTCTGAAAATTAATTCATTTATAATGGTAAAGGTTATAATACATTCTAAATTTTATCCTTATGTTCAAGAAATTCTGAAATCTTGGTCTAAATTTTCTCTGTAATCCAAACGTTGGTTGAAAATAAATCTTTACATTTCCAGGAAAAAAATCTTTAAAATGACTTTATATTAACTATTTTATTGCACTTTGGTAATGAATGATGTTTATATTACTTCTATTATTTGGAATTTTTGAGGTTTCTTTTCATGCCTAAGACACAGCCAATTTTTATGAATATTACCTGCTTATTTGCAAAGGATGTGTGCTGAGAATTATTTTTGTCCCCTTGACTTTCATGGATTGAAGGAGATATATTAAAGTCAGCTTCTACCATTAGTATGCTATTGTCTCTTTCTAATTACATATTTGTATCTATTTTAAGAAAGCTGTTGCATTGTTTTGGGTGCATAATTATTAATAACTATTATGCCTTTACTGTGTTTAACAGTAAACAGCACTATAAAGTCTTCTTTCTGTATGTATTGATCTGAATTTCACAATGCTAAACTCAAGGTTGTGACCCCTGTTTTCTTTTTATTGGGTTGACCAAAAAGTTCATTCGGTTTCTTCCATAATATCTTACAGAAAAACTTGAACAAACTTTTTTGCTCACCGAATATTTAAATTTATCTAATATACCTTTCTCTATTTTTTTTACATTTAATCTTTCCAAACTTGTTTTATTATGTATCTTTCATAAATCATATATTTGCATTCTGCTTTCTTAGTCAATTGAAAGTCTGTGTTTCTTTTTTATAGGTGAGTTAAGTTTATTTATATTTACTGATATGATTGATGTATTTCATCTCAGTTTTGTTATATTTGTCTGATACATATATAGAGAGTCTTTCTCTATATATATGTACCACTTCATTTTATCTTTTTTTTACATTTTGACAGATCTTTTGTTACTTAAATAAGTTACTTAACATTTAAAAATATGTTTTTAAAAATAGGGCAGGGCTTCCCTGGTGGCGCAGTGGTTAGGAATCTGTCTGCCAATGCAGGGGACACGGGTTCGAGCCCTGGTCTGGGAGGATCCCACATGCCGCGGAGCAACTAAGCCCGTGAGGCACAACTACTGAGCCTGCGCATCTAGAGCCTGTGCTCCGCAACAAGAGAAGCCAGGACAATGAGAAGCCCGCGCACCGCGATGAAGAGTGGCCCCTGCTCGCCGCAACTGGAGAAAGCCCGCGCACAGAAACGAAGACCCAACACAGCCATAAATAAATTAATTAATTAATTAATTAAAAAAAAATAGGGCATTTTTGTCCTAATGGTCACTTTTATTGTTATATCTTTATTATAATGTCATTCCTTTTGCCAATTCTGTCTGGTTCCCTGCTATGAACAATATTGAAATTAGCTAGTCATCTCAGTCTTTCTTTTCCCTTCTCTCTCATTCAGTACCTAATCTGGAGCAATAAGTGAGCTTAATCTACTTGCCATATAGTTTCCCCATTTTCCCCTCATTTAAAAAAATCTATGTTGAATATACATTATCAGAGCATAAACTATTATAGTGTAGATAGAGTACATATTATACAATATATATTATACACAGTATACATTACCTGAGTGCATATCATTACATACTATCTTCTCATATCCTTCATTTTATTTCATTTATAAGGAAAAGTATATATTGACTGTTTACTGGAAGTCATTATGCTAATACATTTCCAGTCTTTTAGTTGTCTAAATTTATTTACCAGAAGTAGATTCCTCATTATGGGCTCATGAGAAAAATATTCCCTAACATCTTGCATGTTCATTGCATGTCATGCATGTCTTTATATTTGAAGGTTTTCCTTTTTTTTGATATCTCAATATGTTACTTCATTGTCTTCTGGTGAAATTTTTTTTTTTTTTTAAAGACACCAATTGTACTTGAACATTTGTTACATTTTTTTTTAATTAATTAATTAATTTATTTTTGGCTCTGTTGGGTCTTCGTTTCTGTGCGAGGGCTTTCTCTAGTTGTGGCAAGTGGGGGCCACTCTTCATTGTGGTGCGTGGGCCTCTCACTATCGCGGCCTCTCTTGTTGTGGAGCACAGGCTCCAGACGCGCAGGCTCAGTAGTTGTGGCTCACGGGCCTAGTTGCTCCGCGGCATGTGGGATCTTCCCAGACCAGGGCTCGAACCCATGTCCCCTGCATTAGCAGGCAGATTCTCAACCACTGCGTCACCAGGGAAGCTCCCGGTGAAATTTTTTTCTTCAAAAACCTCATGTTAATCTGATTGTCCTTTCCCTCATAGGTGACTTGTCCCTTTTGTCAAATTTTTTTTCATTGAAGTTTTTCTGGTGTTGGTTGTTCTGAATACATCTATCCAGTGTGAATTTTCAAAAAGTAAGTTTGTCTTCTTTATGTAAGTTTATTTCTTGAATTACAATTTTAATATTTTTAAATTTGTTTCTTGGGTTTCGGTTTTGTATTCAGAGACAAATATGTTGGATTTTCTATTACATATATATATATGTGTGTATATATGTATATATATACACACATATATATATACAGACAGATAGATGAAATATAATAGAAACATATTATATTTCCCACTTTCTCTCAAATCCTTTTATCTATTTATGTATTTATGTAATTCATTTTGATTAAATAAAAATACATTTCCTCCTTTTTTTTTTTTTTTTTTTACATTTCCTCCTTTTAATCTTCTATTTATCTTTTGACATTATGTTTGTTCTAGTGCTTCTCAATTCAGTATTTATTTCTGAGGTAATTTTGCTTTGATTTTTAATCTTTATTTTTATTGAAGTATAGTTGATGCACAATATTGTATAAGTTACAGGTGTACAATATAATGATTCACAATTTTTAAAGGTTATATTCCATTTATAGTTATTATAAAATATTGGCTATAGTCTCCATGTTGTACAATATATCCTTGTAGTTTATTTTATACCTAGTAGTTTGTACCTCTCAATACCCTACCCCTATATTACCCCTCCCCCATTCCCTCTCCCCACTGGTAACCACAAGTTTGTTCTCTATATCTGTGAGTCTGCTTTCTTTTTGTTATATTCACTAGTTTGTTGTACTTTTTAGATTTCACATATAAGTGATATCACACAGTGTTTGTTTTTCTGTGTCTGACTTAGTTCATTTAGCATAATGCTCTCCAAGTCCATCCATGTTGCTGCAAATGGCAAAATATCACTCTTTATATGGCTGAGTATTCTATTGTGTGTGTGTGTGTGTGTGTGTGTGTGTGTATGTGTGTATAAAACATCTTTATCCATTCATCTGTTGATGGACAATTAGGTTGCTTCCATATCTTGGCAACTGTAAATAATGCTGCTATGACTACTGGGGAGCATGTATCTTTTTGAATTAGTGTTTTTGTCTTTTTTGGATATATATCCAGGAGTGAAATTGCTGGGTCATACGGTAGTTCTATTTTTAGTTTTTTGAGAAACCACCAATCTGTTTTCCACAGTGGCTGCATCAATTTACATTTCCACGAACAGTGTACCAGGGTTCCATTTTGTCCACATCCTCATCAACATTTGTTATTTATGTTCTGTTTGATGACAGCCATTCTGACAGGTGTGAGGTAATATCTCATTGTGGTTTTGATTTGCATTTCCCTAATGATTAGCGGTGTTGAGCATCTTTTCATGTGCCTGTTGGCCATCTACATCTCCTCTTTGGAAAAATGTCTATTCAGTTCTTCTGCTCATTTTTTAATTGGGTTGTTTGGAACAAGACAAGGATGCCCACCACTTTTATTCAAGACAGTTTTTGAAGTCCTAGCCACAGCAGCCAGAGAAGAAAAGAAAAATAAAAGGAATCCAAATTGGAAAGGAAGAAGTAAAACTATCACTGTTTGCAGATGACATGATACTATACATAGAAAATCCCAAAGATGCCGCAAGAAAACTACTAGAGCTCATCAATGAAGTTGGTAAAGTTGCAGGATACAAAATTAATATACAGAATTCTGTCGAATTTTTATACACTAACAATGAACTATCAGAAAGAGAAATCAAGAAAACAATCCCATCTACCATCACAGCAAAAAGAACAAAATACCGGACTTCCCTGGTGGCTAGTGGTTAAGAATCTGCCTGCCAATGCAGGGGACATGGGTTCAAGCCCTGGTCCGGGAAGATCCCACATGTCACGGAGCAACTAAGCCCATGCGTCACAACTACTGAGCCTGCGCTCTAGAGCCCATGAGCCACAACTACTGAGCCTGCATGCCACAACTACTGAAGCCCACATGCCTAGAGCCTGTTCTCTGCAACAAAGAGAAACCACCACAGTGAGAAGCCCGCGCACTGCAACAAAGGGTAGCCCCCACTCGCCACAACTAGAGAAAGCCCGTGTGCAGCAACGAAGACCCAACACAGCCAAAAATTAATTAATTAATTAAAAAGAATAAAATACCTAGGAATAATCCTACCTAAGGAAATTAAAGACCTATACTTGAAAAACTATGAGACACTGATGAAAGAAATTGAAGATGACACAAACAGATGGAAAGATATAACATGTTCTTGGATTGGAAAAATTAATATTGTTAAAATGACCATACTACCCAAGGCAATCTACAGATTCAATGCAATCCCTACCAAAATACCAATGATGTTTTTCACAGAACTAGAAAAAATAATTTAAAAATTTGTATGGGAACACAAAAGACTCTGAACAGCCAAAAAAATCTTGAGAAAGAAGAACAGAGCTGGAGGAATCACATGCCCTGACTTCAGACTATACTGTAAAGCTACAGTCATCAAATAGTATGGTACTGGCAAAAAAAAAGACACAGAGGTCAATGGAACAGAACAGAGAGCCCGTAAATAAACCCAACACTCCTACGGTCAATTAACCAAGGCAAGAATAGACAATGGAGAAAAGACAGTCTTTTCAATAAGTGGTGCTGGGAAAACTGGACAGCTACATGTAAAAGAATGAAATTAGAACATTCTCTAACACCATATATAAAAATAAACTCAAAATGGATTAAAGGTCTAAATGTAAGACAGGATACCAAAAAACTCCCAGAGGAAAACATAGGCGGCACACTATTTGACATAAATCACAGCAATATATTTTTGAATCTGTCTCCTGAAGCAGAGGAAACAAAAGCAAAAATAAACAAATGGGACATAATTAAACTTAAAAGATTTTTCACAGCAAAGGAACTCATCAACAAAACAAAAAGACACCCTATTGAATGGGAGAAACAACAAAATGGGAGAAAATATTTGCAAATGATATAACTGATAAGGGGTTAATATCCAAAATATATAAACAGCTCATACAGCTCAATATCAAAAAAACAAACAACCCATTTATCAACTCTCTTTAGATGTCTTTTTATATCCTATCATATCATTTCAGAATTTGTCTAATTATGAATTAAGCTTTTTTTCATTATCTCTATCATTATCTTGAATTTTATGTCTTTTTTCAAAGAACTATGTTAAAATTCTCATCTTTTGGACTGCATGTTGTTCTTTCATACTTTCATGGTCTATAAACCAGTCTTTTTCTCATTATTATTACTGTTTTTAATAATGAATTTTTGTAGGATTCAAACATAATCCTTTTATGTTGTTTGAGATGAGTTTTTTTGGATTGCTATAGGAGAGGGAGATTTAAGACAGCTTTTTTGATTATTTTTCTGAATATTAGAAGCTATCAACAATAACTTGGTTACCTTTATAGCTACCCTGCAATAGCATCTTTTACCTTCTGAGATTTTTCTCGTCTTTCTTCCATGCACCTTCTTTTATCTGGCTCTTCTTTTTTGCCCACATATCTCTATTACTCAATCCAGATTCTACTCCTAGCGATTTCTCTTCAATATGTGGTTTTGTCCTGGAAGTAAGCATACATTATTAGGTTCAAAAAATCAATTAGAACCACACCACCTAGCTTTTTTTTTTTAGCCTTATGTTTAGATGTGTTCTTAGATGCAATCATAAATAAAATAATTTCAATACACTAAGAAATAAAAAATCATAACTATTAGAAGTCTGGGAAAAAAAAAAAAAGAAGTCTGGGAACACACCTAAAGAGATACTATCTCTTTAACTTCCCATGTTTGTGATTATGTAGTCAGAAAATTTTCCAAGGATATATCACACAGAAAGTTTATTCCATCCATCTTTCTTCTTTTGCAGGCCATTATTTTATTTTATTTTATTTTTTAACATCTTTATTGGAGTATAATTGCTTTACAATGGTGTGTTAGTTTCTGCTTTACAACAAAGTGAATCAGGTTAAAATGAGCCATCTTCTCTGAATTACAGGTTAGGCTTTGTCATCACCTGGTTTTATTCAGACTTTTCCTAGTCTCTTTGCAGCCACCTGTGAATCAGAGCCTGCAGTGCCACATAGTTTGCTATTCTCATGTCAATTCACCCATGCTTTCCACACTGAGAGGGAACCCCTCAGTTCGGGGAAGATAATTTGTTGCGACTTAGTTGTTAGATTGTCTCTCAACGTCATCAGAGTCCCCTTTGCCCTTCACATTTCCTCCTGCACAATTGTTCATACAATAATTTGGTCTTAAAGCTATTAGTGGTTTGGCCCTAAAAACTATTATTTGGGAATTTATTTTGTCACTTAGTTTTGTTTTGAATGCTATCCATGCAATTTAGTGTTTTGATTATTGTTGATTTTGTTTTTGCCATTTTATAAACTGAAATGCTGTTTTTGAGGGTGAGGGTAGAAATCGGGGAGATTTCAAAAACTTTACTAATTCTGCCACCTTCTTACTATGAAGCTCTTCTACTTAAATTTAGATTAAATATATTAGACTATGAAAACTAAGAAAATTAAATATCTTTTTTACCACAATATAAGACAAATGTTACTGCATTTCATGTTTTCAATGGATTCCTAGAAACAGATTATTGAGAAATGACAAGCATGTGGAACTGGAAGATATATGTCAAAAATAATTGATATGGAAAGATATTCAAAGCACTTCTAAGAAATTTTAATTGAAACAAGGCAAAAATTATAGATTAAAAATAAACTACTTGGGTTGCTTGATGTTTTTATTTAGACATGCTATTTTGCCTCATTAATACTCATCGTAAAAACTCGTATTATTCTTTTCCAATAGTAAGGTTCACTCTATAAAATTCAAAATAACCAATCATTTCCAACCATCAAGCCATGTTCTACTTTCAAGAAATTATTTTGTTCAGACTAACCTAATTTCTAAACAATGTGTTAGAAATAAATACATTCAAACCTCTCAGGACAGGCTTATCATTTTCTCAAGAATCTATAAAATCCCATTACTTGTTAATAGAGTTTGATGTATATTGAAGAAAGATAAGTGTATCATAAATCACTTAGTGATGAGATCTCAAACTGAGCCACTTATTGATTCTTAACTCCTGTTTACCCTGCATCATGTTTAAGTATGCCAATTTCACTCTATTTGGTGAGATTTATCTGAATGCTAACACTTGAATTGAAAGAATGATTAAAGTCTATTTCCTTGAAAATAAATGGTATTCTTTTTCAACATGGAAGTGATTCTTAAATTGAAAACCAAGATATTTTTCTACACATGTCTACACATGAGATATACAAAAATGGCACATGATTTAATCTGTGCTCATTCTAACGAAAAGTGATCTGCAAAAACTATCTTATTTTTCTATTTAGATTGTAAGTGAGAAACAGTTGAAGTGGTAAATGAGTATAGGAGCTAGTGCTCCTATATATGATATATATACATATATATATATGAGAAAGAGTACTCAAATCCAAAAAATATGTAAAAACATAAAAATTTGGAATAGAGGAAGGTGATATATTAATATATACCTAATAGAGTAAAATATAAGATATTTAATGCAGGAATATGTTAATAAATCTGACATTAATAATGAAATGGATCATTTCTATAATCAAAAATTATCGTAGTCTAATCAAAATCAGGAAGCTCTAATTTTAAAAATAAATAAAACTTCCTAAAAAGCATAAAATTTTTCATTTAGAGTGGCAGATGGCTAACATGTCATAAAAGGATCTCTTCTAATTTTCTTATAAGTAACTGTAAAAATAAAAAAATCTTTAAAAATTAATGCGCTACATAATTGAAAAGTAAGTCTAAGAGACAAACTGTTGCTAGGAATATTTTCTCCACCTTCAAAGCTTTTGGAGTGGGATCATAATCTTAAATGTAAAACTTTCAGGAGAAAATGTAGGGAAAAATCAGCATGGTATTATGACTCACAAATTGGTCTTCACCAAAATTAAAACTTCTACTTTTCGCAAGACAGTTAAAAAAATGAAGAGGTAAACAACGTATTTGAAGAGTATATTCTCAATGCATACAAACTAATATCAAACTAAAGGACTTTTATCCAAAATATATAAATAACTTACAATCCAAAATAAAAGACAAAAGACCCAGTTAAAAATTGGCAAAAGACTTGAACGGATACTTCACAAAAGAAGACATACCAACAGCCTATAACCATGTGCAGAGGTGCTCAACTTCATTAGTCATCAGGTCAGAGAACTGCAAATTAAAACCACAAAGAGATACCACAACACGCCCACTAGACTAGCTAAAATTAAGAAGCCTGTCAATGCCAAAGGACAGAGGCTCCTTTAGATGATTCTACTGCTGCCTGAATCTCGGTATTTGGCTTCCAATTAAAGAGGAATTATGTGAGGAAATTCACTGGCTCATTAATAAAATTAAGCACTGATTTTCAAGCATTGGTAATACCGGGAAAACTTCAATCTTTGGTTCCTATCCCTCACTGATAACTTTGAATGATCTGCGATGTTTTACATGGTAAGAGAACCAATGGATGTTCTTACAACTGGAGATAACAGTGAGATGAATGAGAGTTTTTCAAAAACAAGGAATTCTTAGGGAAACATGATTATGAGATCCAGCCACTTTTTCCACATGGAGATTTTCCCTCCATTAGTCATCTTGGTTGTTCTTTGTTTAGCCTTCTTAAAGAAGTCAGTAGATTCCCTATCCATAAAGAGTGTCCCCAAATTTCACACATTGAAGAACTAGAAAAAATGCTGTCAGAGAGAATGGTCACGAGATTCTTAGGATAGGCAATGATCACAAAAAAGCATTCCCTGAAAAGTCAGAGTGATGGTTTATTTGGGAGAGATGTTTCCTTATATGGATAATTTTTAAGTCTTTGTATCCAGAATCCACATTCAGAAAGTCATCAATGTGAAACTCTTAAAAAATAAAACAAAACTACGTTTAGAGATTCATGAATCCATTAGATCATATTTTGATATTTTCTTCATGAAAATAAGTGTGCTGAATAAATTCTGAATAAAGATGCACTGGGAAACTATTCAGTGACTTGTGAGAGACTTTTAAGTAAAGAAATCTGAACTAAATAATGCATGAACATGCGTACTTGCCACTGTCTCCTTGATTTTGCTTAAAAGAGTGCGTTGCAAAGAATAGTTGCTTATTAAATATTTACTAAATGAATGAAGGGTATATACTTAAATTCAAATAGGTAGATTTTAAAAAGACAGCTTCAGAGTGACGACAGATAGAAGGGGAGTAACGCCTTCAATTTTTAATAGTCAAGAAAAGAGATTCAACTGTGGTATGCTCAACCCAGTTGAGGAAATTGATTTGGATAAAAAATTATTCCCTGTGTACGTTATGATTGAAGGGGATGGAGAAGAAAGGATGTGTAACAGTTATACAGTTGCTGGTTATTTGTGGGGGAAAAAAAATAATCAAATTCATAACCAAACTGATTTTTAAAGTATATTTTAATCAAGGGCATATCTTCTTCCTCCAAAAAGCCATCCTTGAACCATTCTGAATTCCATATTGCCAATTATGAAAATTATCATGCTCATTGGTTGAATGGATTTTTTGAAGTGACCATTTTGCCTCCAACTTATCACATGCCATTGAATCTATAAATCCCTTATCTTAGAGACATAAACACACTGACATTTTTTTAATTGAAAGTTTCTATTCATTCACCTTCTAGAATTGTTGCAAGTGCAACCAGAAATAAATTATTATTTTTTGGCCGCTCTGCACATCTTGTGGAGTTTTAGTTCCCCAACCAGGGATTGAACCCACTCCCCTTGGCAGTGAAAGCGTGAAGTCCTAACCACTGGACAACCAGGGAATCCCCCAGAAATAAAATTTTCTTAATTGTTTGGCTCCACACTGATTACTGTTAAAAGAAAGAAATCAAGTTTTTCAAGAACTCAAGTATATTAACTTTTTAAAAATTCTTCTATTTTTCTCCCCAAATCCAATTATTTCTTTCACACTAGCCCCTGAGTAATGATAACTATTGAACTCTGAGTGATAAGACTTGCAAGGGAATTGAGAGAAGTGTGCATTCACACACCATAATATGTGTGGTCTTGTGATGCTATAAACTCCTTTCAGGGGACACAATCAACTCATACCTATTTACCACTAGAATTTATTTCCAAAGAGTCACAGCCATGTTAAAGTCATAGACCCTCCTGGCTTTCAGACAGGATTTTTTTTTTTTTTTTTTTTAGAGACAAAAGGCATTGAAGAGCATTTCTTACAAGTATATGTGAGTCTTGGCCACCTACTTCTGAGGACCCCATTTGTTCTTGCATACCATTATAAAATGTTTATTTTTAAGAGAGATAATATGCAAGTCAGCTTCATTTTTCAGTGCAGTTCTTATTCTGTCTTTACAGAAAATCTTGTCATTCTGTTGCCTCAATCTCACAATATCTTGATTCACTGTTTACATTTTTCTTTTCTGCTTAAATGTTTTTACTCTTTATTCTGTCAGCATTGTCAGAAATAATCTATAGCTCAGCATACCTAAATTTGACATTGAACATCGACTATGTCTCTTACCCATTTCTTTTCTTATATTTTCTGCCAAAGTCTTCCCATCATTTCATACTTCAGAACGCACTGTCTTCTTCCTTTCCTTTACAGATTATGCTTCACAAGGGAACTTTCGCTCCTCCTCCGGAGCTTCTGTCAAACACAACTGACCTTTTCCAATTCTAAGTTTGTACTAACAGATTGGAAAGCCAAACATTTTACTCTTCTACTCCAAAATGTTTCTGAACATAAGTTGTCAACCACAGTACACAAGCCCCAACCTTGATATCTGAACTCAATTTGCTGGTAGGTCTGTTTCAACCTATTCAACCAGACATTGTTCAATGTAATGAAATATTTCATTTGCTTCCAATAGCTTCCTGTTTTCAAGTCACCTTACATAAAAACATAAAATTACTTTCCAAACAAATTATTTTTGGAGCCAAAATGACATTACTTTTTTAAACATATGTAATAATCTACTCCGACATGCTTGATTCACATTTGAACTTAAAGCACATTTTGGAAAACTACATCTACTGTTTCAGAATTATAGAGTGTTAGGAAATAACTGAAACAATAGGATTAATTCATCATAAGGATATTAAAAGTATTTAAAAGGTCATGTGAAGCAACTATTTTAGAATGACGGAAGTGCAAATAGCAAATAGTTTAGCTGGACTTAAAGTTGCAAAATTCTTTTTAGAATCTTGCTTAATTACTGACTTCTACCGTCACACCACCATTTTACAAAACAAAAGGCTACTGCAGAATATTGGGGTCGGTACGTTAACTAGGCAGGAATTTGTGAGTTTACCTTCAATATTAAGTTTTCCTTTCTTGTCATTTGCCTATATATAATTTTATTACTCTTTTGTTTTCTTATGTGGGTTAACACCATACAATTTAGTAACACTGAGGAATTTATAACACTGTTTTACTCTCTCCCCGATCATTAATTAAAAGCATTTAATAGATTAAGCTTGATGTGAATCCCTCTGATATCATCTTAAACACCTCCATTGGTCCCCACAGTTCAGTCAGCATACATTGCTGAGAAGCCACATCCATTTTGTTTGTAAATGTAAATGAAATATCTACACCAACTGAGAGTAAAGGAAGATAACGGAAAGCTTTCTGGCAGGAGGAGAAGAGAGGCAGGCAAATACTCTATACAGAGGATTACTCTGAACAGGAACATGGTTGTTTTTGATGCATCTGCTGCAAGAGTAGCAGACTTTTAGTACAGCTCCCAACTGCCCTGATCTCCTCAACAGCCCTGATGCAGAAAACTCTACAGGTAAAGTTCTTTGTCTTTCATATATTTTAAGATATTTGAATCTTGGCAATATCTATCTGATAGATTTTACTGTTGTTGTTCAGATCAGTGATCAGTTAACTCCGGGAGCATTCTAAAAGATCCGTTTAGTCATTTTCAGTCTTTAATCCAAATTATTCCAGTTGACTAAATTTAATGATTTTTTTTTTCACCCATGGCTGATTAAGTGAGTTGAATTGATTTGAACATTTTTTAACTCTCATCCTCACTCTATATATGCCACATGATTGCCTTCTTCCATCTCTTTTTCCAATGGATGGACAGTTGGCTTTTTCCTTTGAAGTCCACTTAACTTTGTTTTGTTTGGGACCAGACTAAGACAGGGATTACTGACTCTAATTTTTTTGTTGTTGTTTAAAGCAAAGACTTCAAAGACAATCAGGGCTGCCAATTCTTCAGTGCTATGACAGGTTTAGACATATCAACTGTGCCAACATGACAACAATTTGTTGCTGTGTATATGGGTAACTGAAAGTCAGTGGGAATGGAATTATTTTACATGTTTGTGCATACTCATGTCACTTAACAAGGTTAGTGTAAGGATCTGACTTTTTGCCAGACCATTTGCCTATCAAGTTGCAGAACTGCTGACTATATTTGAAGAATATGAACAGAATGAGATGATGGCCTTTACTCCTAGGCAGCTGGTTTAGCATAGGAATCAGCAACACGCTTTCCCTGAGGGTCTGGCTGAGCAGCAATATTCAGTAATGTCCATGGGATAACAAGGGAAATAAAGAGAAGAAGATCATAAAAGAGAAAGATGAGAAAGTAAGAGATACTAAAGGAAGACGTAAATATTGGCAAATTGGTGATATTATCAATATTAACATCATGTAGAAGAATATTTTTCCCCTTGAATCTTTTCAAGCTTCATTTGAAAGTATCATAATCTACACAGGCCATTTTTAACACCTCAACTATTCTATTCATTTTAATCTTGTTCATTTAATATCATTCACATCAAAATGCTGTGAATAAGTTTATTAATGAGTTTTTAATATCTGAAGACTTTACACATACTTTTCCCTCTGCTTGAGTGTCTCTACCCTGCTTGCTGACTGCTAATTGCTAAGCTGAAGCCTTTTTACCTGGCCTCTCCTCTAGGGACAGTTATCTATCTCCTTATCTGTCCTGCCATAGCATTCTGCATGTGTGTGTGTGTGTGTGTGCATATATATATATATGTACATATATATATGTACATATACATATATATATATATATATATCTCACAAACTGAAGTATAGGCTTGTAGGTTTATTCTCCCACTAGTACCCAACTCCTAACAGCAGACACTTGATCCTTTTTTTCTCTTTTTATCATTCAATAAATGTTTGAGGTAAGAATAAACACTGAAAAAAAATTGTTTTGAATGTAGACAAGCTCTTAAAGCAAGCATGCAAAAATAAAAGTGATAAACTAGATAAGGTGGCATTTTTTCTGTTTTTTTCTCTACTAATAGTATTAGTAAGACTGATAGCTACCATTTACTGCATGCATACCATGCACAAATCCCATAGTGAGTTACTTATATTCATAATTTAATTTGAATTTTACAAGAACCCTATGAGGTATTATTTATGCCATTGACAGGTGGTAAAACAAAATTTTGAGAGGTGAAATTTATTTCCACATTACTAAAGTGGCTGAACCTGAATTTACCTCCAGGCCCTCTATGCAGAGATCATACCCTTACCCACCACTCTTGGCTGCCTTTTGTTTTATTTCTATCTCTTATTGATATTATGTGTATTAAAAAATAATAAGGCCCATTTAACAATAAATGTTACATGTTTTATCTAATCAATTCAGATATTTTTGATTTTAAGATTGGTATTCTGATTCAAGATGGCATTATCTTCTTACCCTCTCAGGATCATTACAATGATAAGAAAGGAATAGAGAAGCATATGCTCAGAATAATGAGGAAAGTAGAAGAGAGCCAGGTGAGGCAAGAGATTTCAATTTTTTTCTGCAATTTAAAAAAGGAGATAAATATTAATTTTTTAAAAACCCAGAATATTAAAGCAACTTTCCAGAACACCCATAGACAGATAAGAGCCATGTGCAGACCTTGCTAGTCATACCTTGGAAATATTTGAAACCTGGAAATCCATGTACTTAGAAAACAGAAGGGAAAGCTGGTGTGGAAAACAAGACTATTAATTGACAGTCTTCAATGGAGCTTTTACTTTCCCTCTACCACCAGGAAAAACCAAGTTACAGACTGCTGTTTACACTGCAGGTCAAATAGGAAAAAAAAAAATTATTCTCCAAACAAATTGAGGAGACTATCCGGAGAGAATTAGGACAGGTAATACGGGTTTTGGTATTCAAGACATTTGGGGGTATCCAAGTACTTACACCTCAAACAAATTTACCAGTCAACAAGGATTCACATTCATAAATCTCAGGTTATTGACTCATCCTTAAGTATGAATAGAAAACGAACTGCATTTGTTTAAATCCCGAGCATGGCAGAGCATGTTCAAAGTTTAAAGAGTGAGAGATAATAGATGAAAAAGGAGGAAAACATGTAAAAAAAATTGGGGTGAAAATAACTTTAAAACATTAGTATTTTTAAAAAGATTGCAGTTAATGAAGCCAAAAATAATGTTCATAGGAATTGTTCAATGATCAAGTCAAAAAAAAATCTTCCAGAATGCAGAACAAAAATATACATAAAAATGTTAAAGAAAATGTAATCTAGTGAGTTCAGTAATTGATAATGGGAATTCTAAAAAGAAAGAATTCAGCTAAAGAATTACATTTTAAAAATAATAACAATAATAAGGAATATGACCCAGTTAAAGGAAAATAGGAATCTTCTAATTAAAATTATACACAGTAACTAGCACAGTAAATAAAAATCAACACACTTAAAAATCTCATTGTAAAATTTCTAAACCCAAAGAATAAATACAAGGTACTAAAACCTAGAGAAAAGAAGAAAAAAGGTCACCTACAAAAAAAATTTTAAAAAGGGGGGGATCAAATTGGCTGCACACTTCTTAATAGCAATATTGTTTGCTAGAAGGCAATGAAGAAACATTCTCCATGAAAAAATTCTTTGAGTTTTACATTCACCCTAGCCATCAATTAAAGATGAATGCAGTTTTTTCAAACATGAAGAAATCAGAAAGTTTAACTGCCAACATATCTTCTCTTGCAAAGTGACTTGTAGATACACTGTAATAAAACAAAGATGGCAATAAATAAAGACATACAGTCCAGAAAATATGTGAAGGGAAGCTGCAACTTTGCAAAAGACTTAGTAAACATACAATTCAGAGCGGAGACCACGCAGAATTTCAAAGAGAAGTCTTCAGAAAAAATGAGAGGGGAACAGATGGAATGGAAAAAGATTTTATAGACAAAATTCACTGATTAATAATTTGTAAAAACTTAAGGTTATAATAAAGGTGTATAATGCAAGTAAAAATAATAACAGAATAAGAAAGACTGCCAGTAATTTCAAGAAAAATTTTCAAATGTTGGACAAGAAAATCATGGTATAGAGCAAATGGGCCAAACTGAAAAAGGTACCTTCAAGAAGAATGGGTGGAGTCACCCAAAGTTTGAATGGGTAAGAAACTGGAAGCTATCAGGGATGTGAGGAAGGAGCCATATTTCTCCCAAGAAGAAAAAGGGATGGCATTGAGAAACTCTAACAAGATATTAAAAGAAAATTAGCACTGTGCATTGAAGGGAAAGTTTACTTTGGCATGGTTTGGAGTAACATTGGCGAAGTGCAAGGAAGAATAATTGATATTAATATTCTTTGAATGGCACAAAAATCTTATTTGTAGAAAAGGAAAATAAAATAATAATAGTATTCTACTAAGGATTTTCAGTGAATAATATGTACACTATCATCATCATGTAAACACATTTAACTGGAGTTTTGGGGGGGCAGGGAGAGAATTAATCTAAAGTTAAGCATGATGCCTTAATTATAGTTATGGAGTAAAATGTAAATGCAATCAACCTTGGCAATGTAAAAGCTAAAGTAAAATGACAGAAACTGAGGTGGGAGGAAAGCTGGGGAACTAAATTGAAAAGAGGCTGAGAGTCTAAGCAACAAAACTCTCATTTATAGCAGGGAGTATGTAGATAATTTAATCAGTTCATAAATCAATAAACAGAGAGGCAAGTGTTTTTTAAAGATATAGATAAAAATCTAAAAACAATGTTTTTCAGACTTCCCTGGTGGCGCAGTGGTTAAGAATGTTCAAGCCCTAGTCCGGGAAGATCCCACATGCCACGGAACAATTAAGCCCGTGCGCCACAACTACTGAGCCTGCGCTCTACAGCTTGTAAGCCACAACTACTGAACCCACATGCCACAACTACTGGATCCCAAGCGCCTAGAGCCCGTGCTCTGCAACAAGAGAAGCCACCACAGTGAGAAGCTCGCACACCACAACGAAGTGTAGCCCCCGCTCTCCGCAACTAGAGGAAGCCTGCGTGCAGCAACGAAGACCCAACGCAGCCAAAAATAAACAAATTAATTAAAAAAAACAAAAACAATGTTTTTCATAATATAACCTGCTATCTGATTTGATTTTTAACCCATGTGCATGTATTAATTTGATAAGAATTTAAGAAGAATTTAAGGAATAGTCCTTAGACTTAGATTTTAGATTTCACACAATCTAAAATGGTTTGGTGCTTCCTTGCACTTGTACTTGTCTCACCAGAAGATTTTCACATACTTTGACCACAGCTTCTTCTTATTGACAACGATTGTAAGACATCATCAACTGCGAGATAGTGATACATCTCAATTTCAGAGATATTATAGTGTGAAAATAAAAATGAGGGCCTTAGATCAGTGCAATAAGGTAAATCAGATTTAATTCAGACAGATGGCCCTATTCACCTACAAGAAAATGTAACAGAAACCACTACAAAGTTGAATAGCTAAAAGTGAAAAACATTGGTTCATTTCAAAGGACACCTCATCAGCATGTTATCAGAGCTGCAGTGGGTAACAGAGCATCAGAGCACAACCTTAGCTCTGGGCAATAATACTCATGCAAATATTACTACTGAAAAAGGCCTCATTCTCTAAAGTGTTGCTGTAAGAAATCTATACGTATTGAATCGTTAGTTCACAATTAAACAATAAAACAAAGGAGCTTAATTATCCACTTACTTAAAAGAAAGATCAGCCTCCTGTGAGAGCTCCAGAGACAATTACTTGAAGTTGACCACTGCATGATAAATTCCCAATCAGTAAAATGATTTTGTTACACTAAATTAAGTGATAAATATTTACAACTGGAAAATGACAAGATATGACATCTCTTCTGTTCATCGCAGGCATGCTCTGATTAACAAAATTTGCCTCAGTAAAATATGCCACATACAGATTTTTCCATATAATATTATGCTTGTTGCCATCAAGAACATGGGCGATGAAGTATTTCTTAAGGAAACCCCCAAATAACCAAAAATCATTGGTTCTGGGCTCTTAAGTTGGCTTTGCAATTATGTATAAAAAGTCTGTTTTTAAACTTTTGCTTCAGGAATATTGTTAAAGATTTTTGATTTCTTACCTCTTCCAACCACTCTTCATAATCATTTTGTTTTTCAGATAATAATGAGTTCTCAATTCTTCGAGGCTACTACACCTATTCTGCAAATTTTGATGCTGTACTTTTGTTGTTTGCATATGTTCAGGCAGAGACATCATATCACGACTGCCACCTGGCCTGCATCTATCATAAGATATCATTAACAGGATAGTGATACAAATGCAATCTAGGAAAATATGTCAATGAATATACCCATGTCCATATATCTATATCTGTATATATTTAAAAACACAATCTTTAATATTATACAATCCAACCATTTCTAGTTTTTTTGCTTTAACAAGGCAACAATGAGCATTCATGTCTATATTTATATCACTGTATATGAATATTTGTACGAGTGCATCTATAACATGAATGCCTATAAATTTAACTGAGTTAAAAAGTACAAATCATTTACTATTACAACTATTGTCCTCTAAAACTTTGTCCTCTTTCATATTCACATCAGGCGAGTTCCTGTTTAATTTTGTGACTGTCAACTCATGATATTATTGAGCTTAGTTTATACACCTTTGAAAAAGCCTGTCTTTAAGATATTTATATCTTCCTGCAAAACTTGAGTGTTAACGTTTTAAACTGTCTAGAGATATGGTACTAGAAAGATGTGAGAATTTCTGGACATAATTCTGATAAAATTCATCTAAAACCATGTAAACTCTTTTATCACTTCACCATTGTACATGTTAAAGTGTTGCCATGTACAAAATAAACAATGTGATTCCTAACAAACAAATAAACAAACAAAAAGACAAGGAGAGCATGTGAAGAGAAATCTAGTGCACGCTTGGAGGTAAAGTCTGCAAATCTGCCAATAGAAGGATAACCACCAAAGGACTGGCCCTTGTCAGAGTGTCAGTTAACGTTGCTTAGGACACATCGTGAATATTTCAACAAAAAAGTGTTATTTTAATGCTCAATTTTTTCCCACTATACTATTAATTCTTGTGTTAACACCACATATATTATTACACACCAATGATAGAAAGTTTTGCCAACAATATAATTTAAAGAGCACTATCAAAATCAACAGTAGAAAAATTGGACTTATATGCTAAAAAGATTTTACTGTAAGGCAAGGTTATTTCAGCTAATTGAGTTGTATGTATATATACATATACATATTCTTATACGTATACACACACAGACAGCTCTTGACTTAACATTTTTTGACTTTGCAATGTTGCAAAAGCGAAAAGCATTCAGTAGAAACCATACTTCGAATTTTGAATTTTGATCTTTTCCAGGGCTAGTGATATGCGGTCTGATCCTCTCTTGTGATGCTGGGGCAGCGGCAGCAGTCCCAGCTCCCAGTCAGCCACATGATCACAAGGGTAAACAACTGATACACTTACAACTATTCTGTACCCAGACAAACATTCTGTTTTTCACTTTCAGTACAGTAGTCAATAAATTACATGATATTCAATAATTTTTTTTTACAAAGTTGGCTTTGTGTTAGATGATTTTGCCCAACTTTAGGCTAATGTAAATCTTCTGAGCATGTTTAAAGTAGGCTAGGCTAAGCTATAATGTTCAGTAAGTTAGGTGTATCAAATGCAATTTCGATTTATGATATTTTCAACTTATGATGGGTTTATTGGGATGTAACCCCATCATAACTCAAGGAAGATCTGCCCATGTATCTTACATATAATAATCCTTGGTCTCTGATTAAAAAAAGATTACCTGAAAATTCATTTTTTTCTGCTCTTCAAAATTGGACTGACTAGTCAATATTTTTAAATCTTTTAATCCATTGTCCAGCTTATCTCAAATGCATCTTTCTTCAGATAGCTAATAATTGATCCCATAAGGTCAATTTCTAGCTTCAGGTCAGTAAACAGGGTTTAAGGTTATCTATGACTTGGCATTAAGGATACAGATTATGCCTTTCCTGCAGCCAGATACACAGAAAAGATAAAACAAATGCACAGCTAAAAGCAGCATGTCATAAAATATTTACCAGTTTACTGGCAAGAAATGTGGTCAAGACATAAAAGTATAGCAAAAAACAACTATTTTCCATCACCATGCTTCTATCCTATAATTCAAGTGTACCATTTTGAAGGTCAATATTTTCTTAATAACTATGACAAAATAAAAAACAAACCTCAGCCTATCATTCAACAGTTCCTGATTTATTTACATTTTTATTTCCTTCTATTCTGAATACAGATTTTTCTCAGGAGGTTAACGTAAATGTATTTTGTTTTACAAATCAATATCCTCGTCCAGACAACTTTCTCTTCGTGGAATACCTCTTTTCTATCTGACTTCCATAACTCTGTCTCTATTTAGAGGTCAAGATAAAAAAAAGAAAAAAGCTAATAATAATAGTAATCATACTGTATACAAGCACTATGATTTAGGTAGCTCAACAAGTTCAATCATCACATCAACTTATGAGTTATACATTTTCCTTATTACAATTTTAAAATGAGGCTCTTAAGACTTAGAGAAGTTTCATTACTTGCATTAAAACCCCATTACCATTAACTGAAGAAATAGGGATTCTTAATGAAAATTACTGTGATGATACCAGACATTAACTTCTTGCTTCTATGTACTGCTTTTATCTACTATATAATATCCTTCCTCATTTTTCCCACTGGGAAGTCTTCTAAATGCATTAAATAATGTGTTTATTAGAAAGTATTTATAATGATCACAAAATTAACATCAAACTAGGTTAAACTGTGTCCAAATAAAATAAATGTGACAGATATGAATATAAAAATATAATCCACAATGAAAATGAATCTTCATGTAGCAAACATAGATAGCATCAAAATAAAGAAAACTAGGACTGCAAGAAATATGGAAAGAAATTTTTTTAATTATCAAAGTATTTATTATTAATTTGTCTTACCACTCTATCACAAGACATATGAAGGAAAAAAAGTAAGGATAGACAGGACCAAAAATTATAATTAATGCATCATTGGTTTAAGAGTTGATCTTCTTGAAACAGAGAATACATCTAGTTTTCATGGGCTGAAGGAATATAAATTGACCATTGAGGCAGAAAGAGATTCTCAATACATTTCTTAAAGTAAATGGTAAAATTGTAATATTAGAAATTTTTAAAATTAATTTAGCACATTAACTGGTGAAAAGAGACAAAATGTATGATCATCACAGCAGATACAGTAAAAACATTTCAAAACACTCAACACTTTTTACATACAAAAATTATTAGTAAGTGAGAAATAAAAGGAAATATAAACACACACACACAGCAAATGTCATCTAAATGTTAGAACTATTTCCTTTCAAAGAAGGAATAAAAGAGAAATGTATATTATTACATTTTATTGGCAATCCAAGCCAATGTAATAGGATAAGAATAAATTTGAGTTTCAAGGTCGAAAAGAATCTGCAAATTATTGAAAAAATATAGGAGAGCTTAGCAAAAGAAATAGATACAAAATTATTGTACAAAATCATTTATATTTGACACAGGCAACAAACAACTAGAAAAATAATTACATATAACATCATTTAAAATAGCATGAGGGAATTTTAAGTACTAGAGAATAAATCTAACAAAAGCATGCAAAATCTCTAAGAGAATGCTATAAAATTTTATTGAGCTGTTAAATAATACCTAAAAAATGAAAAAAAATGTTTTTTTCATTGTTAGTTAATATATATATTTTATATGTGTATGGAAGACTTTAGGCAAATATTACGCAAAGCTACTAAAGAACAGAGAAATGGTACTTGTCCTTTTTTATATATGGATTTGTTATTCATAATTAAGAGAGTGTGGTCTTGATATTAGGATAGACTGATAAATGAAGTATGGAGAAATAATCTGAGTCATAATGCATGTTTTAGATCAAGCATCAAACTAACATAGGAACCAAAATTAATAATTCAACCTAAATTATCCAGCTAACTACTTTTATTCTCTTTTTCCTTACATTTCATAACACTTGCATGCAAAGTGCTGGAAATATGACAATTATGGTGTTTAATGTTCCTTCAAAATATCCACTACATTAAAAAAAAACCAACATAGGTATAAACACATAACTGGTGACAAACACAAAAAGAATTTAAAGGAAAAATATATAACCTTCCTCTATTCACCCTCTCAATTTCCAACTTCTTCTTTCTCAAGTATGTATGTATGTATGCGTGTATGTATATACACATGTATAGTATTATATATTACAAACATTATTTTGCTACTTATTTTTCTTATTTAATCCAGCACAGAAATTCTTCCAGTCAGACATACAGATCTAATTTATGTTTAATTGTTGTATAATATCCCATGGCAGGGATTTAGCAAATATTTCAAAAATTCCCTATTCAAAGATTCAGAATTTTATTTTTCAAGATTTGATCCTATAAACAAGACTGCAACATTATTACATATGTATGCCTACTCACTACTCACTAAATTTCTCTAAATTATTAGAGAAATGCAAATCAAAACTACAATGAGGTATCACCTCACACCAATTATAAGGGTCATCATCAGAAAGTCTACAAACAACAAATGCTGGAGAGGGTGTGGAGAAAAGAGAACCCTCTTGCACTGTTGGTGGGAATGTAAATTGATACAGCCACTATGGAAAACAGTATGGAGGTTCTTTAAAAAACTAAAAATAGAATTACCATATGACCCAGCAATCCCACTACTGGGCATATACCCAGAGAAAACCATAATTCAAAAAGACAGATGCACCCCAATGTTCATTGCAGCAATATTTACAATAGCCAGGTCATGGAAGCAACCTAAATGCCCATCGACAGATGAATGGATAAAGAAAATGTGGTACCTATATACAATGGAATATTACTCAGCCCTAAAAAGGAATAAAATTGGGTCATTTGTAGAGACGTGGATGGATCTAGAGACTTCATACAGAGTGAAGTAAGTCAGAAAGAGAAAAACAAATATCGTATATTAACACATATATGTGAAACCTAGAAAAATGGTACAGATGAACCAGTTTGCAGGGCAGAAATAGAGACACAGATGTAGAGAACAAACGTATGGACACAAAGGGGGAAAAGTGGTGGGGGGGGGGGTGGCAGTGGTGGGATGAACTGGGAGATTGGGATTGACATGTATACACTAATATGTATAAGATAGATAACTAATAAGAACCTGCTGTATAAAAAATAAAATAAAATTCAAAAAAAATCATTATATTAGTTTTTACTTTAATAAATGTTGCCAGATTATTTTCACATATATTACAGGTTATTTACAATCCCCATTAGTACATTTTCCCTCTTCTTGTCATCACTGGAAATTATCATTCTTTATTTTGCCGATTTCACAAAGAAAAATAATATCTTCTTTGCTTTCATATATTTCCCTGAATATGAGTAAAACTGAGAATTTTTTCAAGTTTATTAAACATTTTAATTTCCTTTCCTATCTATTGATTCATATCTTTTCTTCAGTGTTCTATTGGGTAGTTTGTCTTTTTCTCATTAACTGTAGAAAGTTTTTGTTTATTACTGTTAATAAATGATTACATATGTTTCATAATTATTTGGATGCCAACCTAGCATTATTTTTTGTTTGTAGTAAGTTTCCTCCCACCCCTATGCATACATTTTAATTTCTTAGTCTTATTTAGGAAGATCTCCCTCCAAATTTTCAAAAATAGAATCCTAATTTTCTTTTTCATTCTTTTTAATTTTTCCTTAGAAAAATCTCTCTAGAATTTATTTGGCACATGATATTGTATATATATCTGATTTTTTTTCCAACCAGATCTAGGACCAACTATGAAAGTACCATGGATTATATATGCCACATTTTCCCCCACTTAATTAAAATGCCATATTTTCATTTACTTTATTCCAGAATATATTTTAATCTCCTTCTGGACCTCAACTCTACAGTCTGATTCACTGATCTGTGTCTTTTTCTCTGTTATTTTCTTATATCTGTGAATTTTAGGCTTTACTAAAGGACACACAATCTGGTAAGGCAAGGTCTCCATTACTTTTTTATAATTTTTATAATTATTCCTTTCTCTATCACTGCAAAATTTGAAGCATCAATGTATTTGTACACTTGTAACCCATTATCTCTAGACTCAAATTTCCAAAAATCTATTCTTTTGACCCTGAGCAGTCCTCAAGACCATTTCAGGAGTCCAGAAAGAACAATTTTCATAATTAAAGGAGTTGTTTGCCAATTTTATTGTAATGATATTTGCACTATTAAAGCAAAAGCATTGATGGGTAAAACTTCTGGCATCTTAGCATGAATCAAAGCAGTGGCACAAAACTTTACTGGTATTCATTGTATTTTTCACCACCACACACAGGAAAAGAGAAAAAATCTAACTTACTTAAAAATGTCCTTGCTGAAACAGAAAAATTATTTTATTAAGTATCAACCCCTGAGTTTATAGTTTTAATAGTCTGTGTGACAAAATAGGACATACATATAGAGCACTTCTTCTTCATACGAAAAGTACAGTGGTTGTCTCAAAGAACAACATTTACATAATTTCTTTTTTTGATTTACAGGCTGAATCCTTGCTTTTTTCCATTAAACATATTTTTACAAAAAAGGATAACTGACAAACTGATTTTCCAGAGTTATTTGGCAAACATTTTCTCAAAAATGAATGAAGTAAGCATACCATTTTAAGAAGAACTCACAGTATTTGTTGCCAATGATGAAATTCAAGCTTTCAAGCAAAAATTAGAATTTTGGAAAACTTATATCTTCTACAATAAGGTTGAGAGCCTTTCACAAGTTACAGTCTTTTCTGATGAAATGAGTGGTGATACTAGCAAGTGTTATTTTTATATTGAAAAGCTTTAACATTTGGAAGATCTGTATAACTCAGGAAACCAACAGTTTTTCCATTTGACCAATGCATTATATCACAACGTTTTCATGAATAAAATACTCATTCAACATCTAAGACCAATTTAACTGAATATGAAAGGTTTAATTCAACTAAAGACGAAAAGTTTTTATAGGTTTAAGATTCCACACTGAAACTAAACTTTAAGAAACTGCCATCTGTCAAGTTTTAGTGTAGTATAAAAAAATATTTGCAATTATGTGAAGACTATTAAAATGTGCTTCCTTTTTCCAACTACATATCTGTATGAGGCCAAATTTTCTTTTTATATTTCAATCTAAACACCATATTGTAACAGATTGAATAAAAAATCATATATGATAATCAAGTTATCTTCTATTAAACTAGACAGTAAAGAGATTTTTTTAAATGTAAAACAATAACACCATTCGTATGACTTATTTGGAAAATGTTATTTTTCATTAAAAGTGTGTTTTAAATTAACATGAAATGTATTTATTATCTTTAAATAAAATAAGATACTTTTAAAATTTCTCACTTTTAATTTCTAAAACAGTAAAAATTGATAGACACAATTCACGTAAACAAAAGCTCTTTGGGGTAATTTCATTAATTTTTAAGAGTGACTCAAATTCCTAGGACCCCAAAATGCTGATCTAGACACACCAGTATGTCACTGAACACTGTTTGGGAAACTTAGCTTTAAAGGTTATGTAAATTCATATGTGAAATCTGCACTTGCTAGATTTTGAAACTACCATTCTATTTTCTTATGTAAGTTTTAGCCTTTTTACTTACAAGTTTTTCGTAAGTTTATAGGATAAGTTTTTTACTTACTTTGCATCAGTATGGGCAGTTTTTGTTTTGGTAAGACAGTATTTCTTCTAGATTTTCAAATTTATAACCATAGATTGGCATTCAATGATCTTTGGTATTTTTATTTAATCTGTTTTATACCTGTATTCATATACTCATCTCAGTCTGAATATTGAATATCTTTTTTTTACTCTTTCTTTTATTAGGCTTTCAGAAATTTAACTATTTTATTATTATTTTATGGAGCTGCATTTGGAATCTTTTTATTGCTTCCATTCATTCACTTACTTCAGTTTCTAATTGTTATCTTTATAAATGATATTCTAATCCTTCTGGTTGTTTTTTATTTTGTTGCTTACTTCATAATTTGAAGATGAATACTAAGTTAATTTTATTTTCCTTTAATTTTAATCATGAGAACATTTAAGGCTAATTTATTTTTTCCTAGGAGTACCTGTGTATGGTTTAAATAGGTCCCATTTTTGAAGTATAAAATCTTTGCATCCTTGTTTCAGTGGCTTCATTTGGTTTGGCTTGTTTGTTTTTAGAAGAAGGATTCTTAGTTTCTTATTGATTAGGATCTTTCCTATTCCTTATGGTTTTAACTATTTTTGATATAAAAACTATATAGAATACAACAAACTCTTTGATACCCAAAACGCAGCATCAAAAATCAATTTGAATATGATTGGCGCTTCTTCTTTACTTAACCCCAACCCCTATGTCACCATCCTCCACTTACCAAAGGTTCTCAGTTATCCAGACTTACATAATTTTCATTTCTTTGCATGGCTTTATAATGACCATATTTGTCAAACATTATCTTGTTTCATTTGAAAAGCTGTGAAACTTTATGTAAATCATATTTTTTTGTATTCTTCTATTTGCTTTTTAATTGAAACCTTGTACTTGAAAGATATATGTAGCTGTATTTTAATTTTCTCTGTACATTAATTGCACTGTGTAAACATAATAGTTATCTCTTTTCATATTAAACACAAATTATTTCCTGTTTATCACTATGTCAAGGAATACTATTTCAAACTACTATATGTTGTGCACTCTTCTTTCATTTGTCCTTGAGATAATGTGTGACCATTAGTGATTATTAGAAAGAATGAGGATCTTTTTATAAGCTTATTGATGATTCTTGTTTCATTATCTGTTAACTTCCAGGATATGTACTATATATATAGATATATAGATATATAGATATATACATAGATAGATAGATAGATAGATAGATAGATAGATAGATAGATAGATATAACTGAATTGTTTGTTTTAATTTATAAATGAAAGACAGAGAATGAATCATCTTTACAAATCCAAATTTTAAAAATTCTCTCTGTCTGTAAATATCTTCTGTTCCAGAATGTGAGCTATCTTTCATTTTCAAAATAATGACATTGATGAAAAGAATTAATTTCCCTTTTATTGTTCAGGAACGTTGTGTCTTTTTAAAGAAACCCTTCTCCACTTTAAATCCTAAAGATATTCTCTTATTTTATCACCTAAAAACTTGAGGGTTTTTTTTCCACTGAAATTTTAATTGATTGCTACATATGGTATGAGATAGGCATCCAATTTTATTTTTATTCGTATGGAGAGCCAATTGTCCTATTATCATTTACTAAATATGCTTTCTCACAGATCTGGAATGACACTTCTCTCCTATATTAATTGTGGATTTTTTCTGAAGTTTGTATTCATTTCCCTCGATCTAGCTGCCTACAACTGCATCAATAATAGAATATCTTAATGTTTTATTGAAGCAGTAGCATTGTCTATGTTTAAGTACAGAGGTTCTGGAGAAAGTCTGCTGATTTGACTCCTACGACCCCATCCACTAGCTAGATAGCAAAAGGAAAGTCATTTAATCTCTCAGCACCTCCTGTTGTCTTATATGTAAAATTAGAATAATAATACTGTCTATCTCATATGATTGTTATGGGAATTATAAGAATGAATGGGTATAAAGCATTTGAATACTGTTTATAACATAGTAACAATATAGAATTTTTAACCATTATCATTTCCGGTAAAATTCTACATGTATTTAGAACTTCTAAAATGGGTTTCAATAACATGTATACTTTTCTCCATAAAGATCTGGTATCTATTTTGTTAAATTTATTCCTTGATAACTTTATTGCTATTACAAATGCTGTCTTTTTATCTTTATTTTTGTTCATTCTATTATTTTTCGTCCAGTATTATTGAGATATAATTGACATACAGCACTGTGTAAGTTTAAGGTGTATAGCATAATGATTTGATTTACATACATCATGTAATGATAATCACAGTTAAGTTTAGTAAATACCCATCATCTCATATGGACACAAAATTAAAGAAATAGAAAAAATTTTTTCCTTGTGATGAGAACTCAGGATTTTGACAGAAAAATGCTGTCTTTTTAAATATTAAATTTTCCAAATTTATGTTGCTAGTGTATAAGAATTATTCTTGCTGTAGCATAATTGCTGCACTCGATAATTCTAATAATCCATTGGTAGGTTCTTTTAAATTGTAGAAAATTCTAGTCTGGAATAATGACAATTTTGTTTCTTTTCAATCTTAATATCTGTTATTTGTTTTTCTCATCATATTGCACTGGCTAGAGAAACTAGCCAGTCATAGCAGGTATTCTGGTATAATTTCTAAAATTACCCCACTAATTGTGTGTTTGATTTGAAGTTTGCTAGATTCTCATTATTAGGATTAAAAAGTTTTATTTAATTCCTAGTTTGATTAATATTTGAATTTTTTTGCCTACTGATATAATCATATGTTCTTTCTCCATGATCTCTTACAGTGGTAGATTACCTAAACAGATTTTCTAATGGTAAAACATCCTTGTATTCCTAGGATCAAACCAACTTGGGCATGAGGTCTATTTTAATAATACAGTGCTGGATTCATCTTGATGATATTTTATTTAGGACTTTTACACTTATGTTCATGAATGAAATTGTCCTGAGATTATCATTTATGTTGTAACCTTTTAAAGGAATTTGTATGAAAGTCACACTGGGTCCATTATAAGAGATTTTTCCTGTTTTTCTATTCTCTGGAAGAGTTTACATAAGCTTGGAATCATCTGATCCTTTTATGTTTAAAGCTTGTGTTTCTGTATGAAGACAACTTCCGATTCAATTTTTATAATAAGGTTAAAACTCATTTTAGATTTTATAATTCCTCTTAATTTCATTTTTGGTAGTAGTTTCATTTTATCTGCCTAAGAAATTATTTATTTCTTTCTGAGATTTCAAATTTCTAAACATGAAATTGCTTATAATTTTAAAAATTATTTTAACTTTGTTTTATCTGAGATCATATTCTATTATTCATTCTTAATATTAATTATGCTGTCTCTCTTTATATCTTTAATCAATCTTCCCAAATATTGTTTCTACTTTATTTTCTTTGTATTACGTATTTCAATAACTTTTAAAATTTTTTCTTATATTCCCTGCCTTGTAGGTTAGTTTTTTTGTTGTTTTGGTTTTTATGATTTATTTCTCAATTCCTATTTTCAATCCTTATGATAGATATTTTTGATCATTGATTTTCAACCAGTCTACTTTTCTAATATAAGCAGTTAAGGATATAAATTTCCTTCTGAATAAAATACTCCATAAATCTAGACGTGCTTTGTATTATTCTTTAGCTCTAAATATTCACTAATGTCAATTATGAAATATACTTTGATACGTGAATGGTTTTTAAGTTGGGTTCCTTTTCCCCCACTAAAGGTAGAGATTTTTTTATTTTGGTGTTAAATTTAATAATATAATCGTTTTAACCACATGTGTTCTCTGTAGTGGGAATGATTTGAAATTTGCTGAGACTTAGTTTATGGCCTAATGTGTGGTCAATATTTCTTAATTTATGTGATTTTGAGGGAAAAAATGTGTATTCTTTTTTTATGGGAGCAAAGCAAAATGTGAGGAACTGAATGATCTCCAAGTATAGGTCTCAGATCACTCTCTAATATCCAACCATTTCCTTTATTTTGTTTACAGTATCCATCCTTGGTTCTGTCTTATGATAAAGACTATCTCTACATCAAGAAGAAATGTGTTACAAGACAAAAAAGAGGTGGAGAGTTGGATATTGCTTTTCTCTGTCTCTAAATACCTCAGGCATTGCAAAAATTAAAAAAAAAAAAATTATATGGTGGTTCCCAGCCATGCCATTAGAATTTGCTATAGCCACCTAATTCTCTGAGCTCCATGGGGTCTGGGTGCTGAGCATAAAATTCATCCTCCTTCACTCTATCAGTTGTGTTCCAATGGAAAAACATGAACGCAATGGCAAGAACTGAGAAGAAAATTAGTTAATACTGAAATCGTATTCTCTCCATCAGTATTATACTTCCGTCACCTTTGCATATTTTGACTTTCTTTTTTTAATTTTTGGCTGTGCACAGCCTTTCTCTAGTTTCTGCAAGAGGGGGCTACTCTTCGTTGCGGTGCACCGGTTTCTCATTGAGGTGGCTTCTCTTGTTGCAGAGCATGAGCTCTAGCTGCGTGGGCTTCAGTAGTTGTGGCGCGTGGGCTCAGTAGTTGTGGCTCACAGGGTCTAGAGCACAGGCTCAGTAGTTGTGGCACACGGGCTTAGTTAGTTGCTCCGCGGCATGTGGGATCTTCCCGGACCAGGGATCAAAGCCATTTCCCCTGCATTGGCAGGTGGATTCTTAACCACTGTGCCACCAGGGAAGTCCTATTTTGACTTATTATTGAATACTTTTCTAATTATATTTAATGAGCAGCATATAGACTCTAATATTCTATTCCCAAAACTAAAACAAGTATTTTAGTCACTTTAACTTTGCAAGGGATAATTCAGAATACATTTTACTCAGTTATTTTTATAATCACTTTTTTTCACTAATCACTAATCACTTTTTTTTTTTTCACAAATCACTAATTACTTCCCCTGGCCTGAAATTTCCTAAATAATACTTTAAATTTACCAGTATCTGTACCCTCAATGTACTTTGCTCTTCCATGTTCAATTTGTATAATTCAATAAAATAATATGCTAAAATTGAACATGTGAAATTTGGACTCCAATAGTCTTGAGTTTGACTCCCAGCTTTGACATTTGCTGGTTTGGTGGCCCTGGGCTTATCAGTTTATCCACATGGGACTCTGTTCTCTTGCCTATACAAGGAGGAAATAAAAGATTCTTCAGAGTATTGTTCTAGGGATTGGAATTAATACGTTAATAATTTTTTTAACATAGAGGTAATTTTATCATGAGTAATTAAAAAATAATAAGTATTGTTTTGAGTCACACATATGCAATGTCTTTCTTTTAATTCATATATTCACACATGCCTAGAGATGGAAAAAGAGAGAAATTTGTTTTTCTTTTCATCATACTGTGAGTGAAGACCAATCTGAGAAACAACTCTAAAAAATCAAGTTTTATTGTAGAAGGCTATCTTACTAGCTCTGGTATTTTAAAAAAGTAGAATTTGGAAGTAAAATAATATATACAAAAGTAAGCCCCTAATTATTTTCAATGGAAGACTTTAGAAGTCATGAGGATTAGAAATTTTCCTTCTAAACCTATTCCATTTACCACAGATTCATGGGGCTCTAAATTATAGCTAGAGGTCAATTTCATTTTGCTGCAATTTTTTATACGGATTTTTTCCCCCAAGTAGGATTGTAAAGATAGCATTAGAAAGTATAGGAAGGCTTTAGTTATAGAGGCTCCATATTCAAATTATGGGTAAAATGAAATCTACAATTACTTTTTGCATGATACCTAAATCTGAATGCATAGTGTGTTTCTAAGGAGTGGACCAGTTACAAAATTGAATTTAATATAAAGTGTTGAGAAGTGGGAGAATAATTGGCTAAACCTCCAGATTTCTAAGGCAAGACTGGAAAAGCAATAAAGAGAAGACAGTCATATAATACAGAAAAAAAAAAAAACAAATTTAAGGGATACTTCTACCTTTCTGATTGAAAGCAGAGTTGGCAGTAGGATAATAGATACAAAGTAAGCCCTTAATATCTTTAATGGTAGGCTCTAGAAGTCATGAGGATTAGACGTTTTTCTTACAAACATATTCCACTTACCACAGATTCATGGTGATCAAAATTATAGCTAAAGAACATTTTCACTTCTGATAGAAAGGAACTCATTCACTGCCTTTTACCCATATGGTCAAAAACTATGAAATAATATAGTCTCATTTTCTAAGAAAACTAATTCTTATAGTGGCTCAATAATTCTTCAAGAGGCAAGAGACTGTGTATGGCACTCAAATAAAGGATTCTTTGTTATCTTTCAAGGTCTTCAAATCTTACCTTATAAGCAACAGAGTTCTGAGACCACTGAAGACCAAACACTTCAAAGCTCAGTTTAGCAGCTCCATTCACATCCCCTGGACTCTTGTACTGACTTACATTTCATCCAAATTTTTTCTCTTTGTTCCCTTACATACATATGACTCATTCCAAAGATATGTGTCATTCCAGAAACATGGTTTGCAGTTTTACAATAGTATTGTATATTTAATGTGTTAAATAATAGATGACATTTATTGAGGCTTTACTATTTCTCAATGACTATGTTAAGAATGTCTTAAGCATTGTTTTACAGAAACTCACAGCAACGTGAAGAGACTAGCAATATTTTAAGATCAGGGCTAATCCCTAAAATATGACTACCTGCTAAACAGTTATGAGTAGAGTTGCTGGAAAGCCTGGGAAATGCAGTGGCAAACCTAGAGCATCATCTAGAGGAAAGCATGCTTAGGGACTCAAGAAAGAGACTGATATGCTAATTCATACAGAAAACCCAGGATCCTGGCAACAGAGAGTTCCAGGTTATCGTGTATACAACTCTGCATCTTTTTCCATTAGAATACTGAAGACAGGAAGTAAAAAACTGAAGAATAATGAAATCCAAAAATCTCAGTCAAAGGGACTTCTGGGATCATTTAGTTCAGCACTCCACTTAATGTAAGAATCCTCTCTGCAGAAAGGAACAAAAGTAGTTTAATGGATTGAGTGGAATGACAAAGGTTTAGTTTAAAATTATGACCAACCATACAAACAAAACAACAACCATACAAAGAGCAAATAAAACATCAAAGAGTGGATGGGAAAGAGATCCAGTGATGATGTTGACTCTTGAAAAGACTCTTCAAGGAGGAGTTCTGTCCCAAGATGGTGAGCTTTAAGCCATGGCTCTTCTGGTGATCAGATAAATTAAGTAGACACGGAAGTGAATGGTACCCAACAGGGTTGGAAGAGGAAATCTAAATCATGGCAGAATAAGGAACAGAATCCCAGAAAAATGCTATAGAAGTTAGTCAGTGGAAGGATAGATAGACATTACTGGCTAAAAGAGTCGTAGGGGCAAAAACATGGAGGCAGAAAAGAGCATGAGGTTTAGACTGAAAGTGGCTTCATAAATGTCCAGGCCTTGTGTAACAAGCATAAACAAGCATAGAGCAAAGACATGCCATAAAATATCTGGCATATTATATATAAAAATTTATATTTTATTCTGAAGGCAAGGTAGAAATGTGAACGATGGATTGTAGGGACACTCATTTTAAACCAAAGGGACTAATTTGGGGTTATTTCAGAATTTTAAATGAGGAATGTTGAAAACCTAAAAGCAGAGAGTAGTGGTGAGATGGAGAGAATTATTTAATCCACTTAATTGATAGAGTGGGTGATGTAAAAGAAGAGTTTCTGTCTTGAGCAGCCAGGGAGAGAGTAGTGTCTTTCATGAATCCCAGGCTCTAATTCATTGGGTATCAAGAAAGATCAAGCACTTAACTTATCAAGGACTTTCTGTGGAGGGATTCAGTATTAGATGTGTTGAACTTGAGCTACCCCAAGGACATTTATGAAGAGATGTTTAAAAGTCAATTGGATATGGACTTCTGCAAGGCCCAGTTGAGAAAGAGTCACCTGAGTCCTGGGTGAGAGCCTTCAGGGTTCTTTGGGACTAGAGGAATCCTGAAACCATGGATCACTTATATGTGCTTTGAGACATGCTTTAGATGTTTTTTATGGAAGCCCTGCAACTGCCCTAAAAATTGAATGTATCGTGGAAAAGACCTATGCCGTGTGGCTGACAGTGTCTTGGTGCTCTGGCCAGGTGTCAGGCCTGAGCCTCTGAGGTGGGAGAGCCGAGTTCAGGACATTGGTCCACCAGAGACGTCCAGGCTCCACGTAATATCAAACGGTGAAGGCTCTCCCAGAGATCTCCACCTCAATGCTAACACCCAGCTCCACCCAAGGACCAGCAAGCTAAGGTGCTCAAAACCCTATGCCAAACAACTAGCAAGACAGGAACACCACATCACCCATTAGCAGAGAGGCTGCCTAAAATCAAAATAAGTTCACAGACACCCCAAAACACATCACTGGACGTGGTCCTGCCAACCAGAAAGACAAGATCCAGCCACATCCACCAGAACACAGGCACTAGTCCCCTCCACCAGGAAGCCTACACAACACACTGAAACAACCTTAGCCACTGGGGGCAGACACCAAAAAGAACGGGAACTATGAACCTGCAGCCTGCGAAAAGGAGACCCCAAACATAGTAAGTTAAGCAAAAGGAGAAGACAGAGAAACACACAACAGATGAAGGAGCAAGGTAAAAACCCACCAGACCAAACAAATGAAGAGGAAACAGGTGGTCTACCTGAAAAGGAATTCAGAGTAATGACAGTAAAGATGATCCAAAATCTTCAAAATAGAATGGAGAAAATACAAAAAACGTTTAACAAGGGCCTAGAAGAACTAAAGAGCAAACAAACAATGATGAACAACACAAAAAAAGAAATTAAAAATTCTCTAGAAGGAATCAACTGCAGAATAACAGAGGCAGAAAAACAGATAAGTGACCTGGAAGATAAAATAGTGGAAATAACTACTGTAGAGCAGAATAAAGACAAAAGAATGAAAAGAATTCAGGACAGTCTCAGAGACCTCTGGGACAACATTAAATGCACCAACATTCGAATTATAGGAGTGCCAGAAGAAGAAGAGAAAAAGAAAGGGACTGAGAAAATATTGAAGAGATTATAGTTGTAAACTTCCCTAATATGGGAAAGGAAATAGTCAATCAAGTACAGGAAGTGAAAAGAGTCCAATACAGGATAAATCCGAGGAGAAACATGCCAAGACACATATTAATCAAACTATCAAAAATTAAATACAAAGAAAAAATATTAAAAGCAGCAAGGGAAAAACAACAAATAACATATAAGGGAATCCTCATAAGGTTGACAGCTGATCTTTCAGCAGAAACTCTGCAAGCCAGAAGGGAGTGGCAAGACATATTGAAAGTGATGAAGGGGAAAGCCCTACAACCAAGATTACTCTACCCAGCAAGGATCTCATTCAGATTTGATGAATAAATTAAAACCTTTACAGACAGTCAAAAGCTAAGAGAATTCAGCACCACCAAACCAGCTTTACAACAAATGCAAAAGGAAATTCTCTAGGCAGGAAACACAAGAGAAGGAAAAGACCTACAATAACAAACCCAAAACAATTAAGAAAATGCTAATAGGAACATAAATATCGGTAACTACCTTAAATGTAAATGGTTTAAAGGCTCCAACCAAAAGACATATACTGGCTGAATGGATACAAACAAAAGACCTGTATACATGTGGGTCCCTAAAAGAGACCCACTTCAGACCTAGGGACACATACAGACTGAAAGTGAGGGGATGGAAAAAGATATTCCATGCAAATGGAAATCAAAAGAAAGCTGAAGTAGCAATTCTCATATCAGAAAAAATAGACTTTAAACTTAAGACTACTACAAGAGACAAAGAAGGACACTACATAATGATCAAGGGGTCAATCCAAGAAGAAGATATAACAATTGTAAATATTTATGCACCCAACATAGGAGGACCTCAACACATAAGGCAAATGCTAACAGCCATAAAAGGGAAAATCGACAGTAACACAACCATACTAGGGGACTTTAACACCCCAGTTTTGCCAATGGACAGATCATTCAAAATGAAAATAAATAAGGAAACACAAGCTTTAAATGATACAGTAAACAAGATGGACTTAAATGATATTTATAGGACATTCCATCCAAAAACAACAGAATACACTTTCTTCTCAAGTGCTCATGGAACATTCTCCAGGATAGATCATATCTTGGGTCACAAATCAAGCCTTGATAAATTTAAGAAAACTGAAATTGTATCAAGTATCTTTTCCAACCACAGCGCTATGAGACTAGATATCACTTACAGGAAATAATCTGTAAGAAATAAAAACACATGGAGGCTAAACAATACACTACTTAATAACCAAGAGATCACTGAAGAAATCAAAGAAGAAATCAAAAAATACCTGGAAAAAAATGACAATGAAAACACGACGAGCCAAAACCTATGGGACGCAGCAAAAGTAGTTCTAAGAGGGAAGTTTACAGCAATACAATCCTATCTCATGAAACAAGAAAAATCTCAAATAAACAACCTAACTTTACACCTAAAAAAATTAGAGAAAGAATAACAAAAAAAACCCCCAAAGTTAGCAGAATGAAAGAAATCATAAAGATCAGATCTGAAATAAAGGGAAAAGAAATGAAGGAAACAATAACAAAGATCAATAAAACTAAAAGCTGGTTCCTTGAGAAGGTAAACAAAATTGAAAAACCATTAGCCAGACTCATCACGACAAAAAGGGAGAAGACTCAAATCAACAGAATCAGAAATGAAAAAGGAGAAGTAACAATGGAAACTTCAGAAACACAAAGTATCATGAGAGACGACAGCAAGCAACTCTATGGCAATAAAATGGACAACCTGGAAGAAATGGACAAATTCTTAGAAAAGCACAACCTCCCAAGACTGAACCAGGAAGAAAGAGAAAACATAAACACACCAATCACAAGGACTGAAATTGAAACTGTGATTTAAAATCTTCCAACAAACAAAAGCCCAGGACCAGATGGCTTCACAGGTGAATTCTATCAAATATTTAGAGAAGAGCTAACACATATCCTTCTCAAACTCTTCCAAAATATAGCAGAGGGAGGAACACTCCCAAATTCATTCTAAGAGGCCACCATCACCCGGATACCAAAACCAGACAAAGATGTCACAAAGAAAGAAAACTATAGGCCAATATCACTGATGAACATAGATGCAAAAATCCTCAACAAAATACTAGCAAACAGAATCCAACAGCACATTAAAAGGATCATACACCATGATCAAGTGGGGTTTATCCCAGGAATGCAAGGATTCTTCAATATACGCAAAGCAATCAATGTGATAAACCATATTAACAAACTGAAGGAGAAAAATGATATGATCATCTCAATAGATGCACAAAAAAGCTTTCGACAAAATTCAACACCCATTTATGATAAAAAAAACTCTCCAGAAAGTAGGCATAGAGGGAACTTACCTCAACATAATAAAGGCCATATATGACAAACCCACAGCCACATCATTCTCAATGGTGAAAAACTGAAACCATTTCCACTAAGATCAGGAACAAGACAAGGTTGCCCACTCTCACCACTATTATTCAACATAGTTTTGTAAGTTTTAGCCACAGCAAACAGAGAAGACAAAGAAATAAGAGGAATCCAAATTGGAACAGAAGAAGTAAAGCTGTCACTCTTTGCACATGACATGATACTATACATAGAGAATCCTAAAGATGCTACCAGAAAACTTCTTGAGCTAATCAATGAATTTGGTAAAGTAGCAGGATACAAAATTAATGCACAGAAATCTCTTGCATTCCTATACACTAATTATGAAAAATCTGAAAGAGAAATTAAGGAAACACTCCCATTCACCATTGCAACAAAAAGAATAAAATACCTAGGAATAAACCTACCGAAGGAGACAAAAGACCTGTATGCAGAAAACTATGACACTGATGAAAGAAATTAAAGATGATACATGGAGATGTGCAGATGGAGAGATATACCATGTTCTTGGATTGGAAGAATCAACATTGTGAAAATGACTATACTACTTGTAGCAATCTATAGATTCAATGCAATCCCTGTCAAACTACCAATGGAATTTTTCACAGAACTAAAAAAAAAATTTTCACAATTTGTATGGAAACACAAAAGACCCCGAATAGCCAAAGCAATCTTGAGAACGAAAAACTAAGCTGGAGGAATCAGGCTCCCAGACTTCAGACTATACTACGAAGTTACAGTAATCAAGACAGTATGGTACTGGCACAGAAACAGAAATATAGATCAATGGAACAGGATAGAAAGCCCAGAGTTAAACCAACACATATCACCTTATTTTTGATAAAGGAGGCAAGAATATACAATGGAGAAAAGACAACCTCTTCAATAATTGGTGCTGGGAAAACTGGACAGCTACATGTGAAAGAATGAAATTAGAACACTCCCTAACACCATACACAAAAATAAACTCAAAATGGACTAAAGACCTAAATGTAAGGCCAGACACTATAAAATTCTTAGAGGAAAACATAGGCATAACACTCTATGACATACATCACAGCAAGATCCTTTTTGACCCACCTCCTAGAGAAATGGAAATAAAAACAAAAATAAACAAATGGGACCTAATGAAACTTAAAAGCTTTGGCACAGCAAAGGAAACCATAAACAAGACGAAAAGACAACCCTCAGAATTGGAGAAAATATTTGCAAATGAAGCAACTGACAAAGGATTAATCTCCAAAATATACAGACAGCTCATGCAGCTCAATATCAAAAAAACAAACAACTCAATCCAAAAAGGGCAGAAGACCTAAATAGACATTCCTCCAAAGAAGATATACAGATGTCCAACAAACACATGAAAGAATGCTCAACATCACCAATCATTAGAGAAATGCAAATCAAAACTACAATGAGGCATTACCTCACACCAGTCAAAATGGGCATCATCAGAAAATCTACAAACATCAAATGCTGGAGAGGGTGTGGAGAAAAGGAAACCCTCTTGCACTGTTGGTGGGAATGTAAATTGATACAGCCAGTATGGAGAACAGTATTGAGGTTCCTTAAAAAACTAAAAATAGAACTACCATACGACCCAGCAATCCCACTACTGGGCATATACCCTGAGAAAACCATAATTCAAAAAGAGTCATGTACCACAATGTTCATTGCAGTTCTATTTACAATAGCCAGGACATGGAAGCAACCTAAGTGTCCATCGACAGATGAATGGATAAAGAAGATGTGGCACATATATGCAGTGGAATATTACTCAGCCATAAAAGGAAACGAAATTGAGTTATTTGTAGTGAGGTGGTTGGACCTAGAGTCTGTCACACAGAGTGAACTAAGTCAGAAAGAGAAAAACAAATACTGTATGCTAACACATATATATGGAATCTAAAAAAAAAAAAAAGGTTCTGAAGAACCTATGGGCAGGACAGGAATAAAGACACAGACATAGAGAATGGACTTGAGGACACGGGGAGGGGGAAGTGTAAGCTGGCACGAAGTGAGAGAGTGGCATGGACTTATATACACTACCAAATGTAAAATAGATAGCTAGTGGGAAACAGCTGCATAGCACAGGGAGATCAGCTCAGTGCTTTGTGACCACCTAGAGGGGTGGGATAACGTGGGTGGGAAGGAGATGCAAGAGGGAGTAGATATTGGTATATATGTATATGTATAACTGATTCACTTTGTTATAAAGCAGAAACTAACACACCATTGTAAAGCAACTATACTCCAATAAAGATGTTTTAAAAAAAAAAGAAATCAATTGGATAAAAAATACTGGACCTCCAGAGAGAGAGCTGGGTCAAGTTCAGTGTATAACACAATACACAACATTTAGTAGAATGAACTAATGACACACACACACTCACTCACTTCTGCATAGAAAAAAAAATGTGTTTGAGACACTTTTTTAATAAATCCCCAGTGGCAAAGATTTTAAATAGTAAATCACAACTTTATCTGCTTTCTTTAAGAGATGTATAGAAAACCCATACCCTGGTTGCCTGCATATCAATAATGGTTCTCCATTTAAAGCTATCCTTAGATTTATGTAAGGAAATATTTTAGGCTATTATTATTAATTTAATATATCCATTATTAAAATGTGCAGATATAACTGAATACATATTTGTTTCTTACTCTAGGGATCTAAAACTATAGTTTGCTGTTGTTGTTATTGCTGTTTCTGCAAGACTCTAAGATATATATTTATATATAAAATTCATAATAACAGTTGCACTTACTATTACACTGGAAACACATTAGGCATAAAATCAGCAAATAAAAGAAATGCTGAGCTTTCAGGTTCTCATAGCAATAGGATGCTCATAGCCAAACTGAAAAAGGCTTAGCTAAAGTTATGTGCCTTGCACTGTGAGTTGAAATTCAACAGGCTGAGGTTTTTATTGAACCGTGAGAAAACAGAGTATCCAAACTTCCATAAAACATGCTTTTTCTTAAGGCACATGTGTTTTTTTTATCTAAGAACTGTAGTTACTGAACTGTACAATGTGAATTTAATTGGCGACATTTTCCTGCAAACTAAAGACAATCAATAAATTAAATGTATAGGTCAAAGTAAAATCTTCAGATTGTAGCAGTTAATATTTAAGTGCTCAATTTGAAGGTATCCAAACTTGAAATAGAGACAAAGAGTATATATAAGACTTTCTTGGGTTTGGCATTAAAGTTATACTTCTATACTTTCAACACCAAAACCAAAATGCCCATGACATTAAAAATTGCTCCAGAATACAGACAAACATAAGGATCTCAAAGGAGGAGATTAATAATTTCTAGTTATGAACTATATGCTGTAAACAGACTGAGAAAAAAGAGAGCTCATATTTTCATCTTTGTATCCCAGTACCTGGCATCCCACACCAAAGGTGGCCTATAAATATCTGAGGGAGAATGAAGAACTTGAAAGAAACAAAGAACATTTTTGGTTGTCCATAATACCAAACCAGCAAAATAATAATAATGACAAAATAAAATAATAAGCTATCAATCTGTTCAGCATGTCATCAATACTATAAATGGAGAATCTTCTTTACCACAAAATATCCAAGAAGAACCTTTTTCCAATGTGGTAGTTTTTACTGTGGGATGCTTCCCGTCTCTTCTCAAAAAGAAAAAAATAAAGTGAGAACATTTGTATGCATCTGTCCATCTTCATCAAGATAGAGTCAACTAAGTAAAACAATTAGGTGAACATCAACTCTCGCTAAGAAGATGTAATGATCCTATATGTGTATACTCCTTACAACAGACCTTAAATTTACATGAAGGGAAAAAAACGACAGACTGAAAGGAGAAACAAACAAATCTATATTTATAGTTGGATAGTTTAACACTCCACTCTAAGTAATTGATAGAACAAGAAGGCAGAAAATCAGTAAGGAAATAGAGGATTTAAGCAAGACTATTAACCAACTAAACCTTGAACTTTATAGAACACTACCCAAAAACAGCAGAATCAGAATATACTTTTTTTCAAATGCAAAAGTAATATTCTCCAAGATAGACCATATTTTGAACTATCACACAAATCTTAACAAATTTAAAAGAACAAAAGTCCTATAAAATGTTCTCTCTCTATAATAAAATTAAATCAGAAATAACTGCTGGAATGCCCTCAAACCATTTAGAAATTAAATAAAACATATCTAAAAAGCTCATGGATCAAAGAAAAAGTCAAAATAAATTAGAATATTTAGAATTGAATGAAAATTAAAATATAGCATATCCAAATTTGTTGAATGTGACTAAAGCAGCACTGAGAGAGAAAATTATAGCATTAAGTGCTTACATTAGAGAAGAAGATGGGTCTTAAATCAATAAGCTAAACTTCTCCCTCAAAAAGCCAGAAAAAGTAGAGCAAATTAACATATGAGTTAATATTATATAACTTACATTTTACAGATTTCAGGATATAAGGTCAATATATAAGTTAATCTTTATCTTATATACCAGCAATAAACAATTGGAATTTGAAATTATAAAAAAGAATGCCACTTATAATAGAACCAAAAAATGAAATACTTAGATATGTATATCTAACAAAATAGGAGCAGGATTTATATGATGAACACTACACACCACTAACAAAGGAAACCAATGTATATCTGAATAAATGAAGAGTTATATTGTATTCAAGGACTGGAACACCCAATACTTTTAAAGTATTAGTTCTCCCCAATTTTTTCTATAGATTCAATGCAATACCAAGCAAAATGTCAGCAAGCTGGGGTTTTTTTACATATTAAAAAACTGGTCCTAAAATTTCTATGCATAGGTAGACAAATCAGAATATATTTTAATATATACTTATAATGCATTTCAAATTAGAAAACTTACTCATTTATTGATATATTCAAAGGCAAATGGAGGCTAGCTGACCCTGAAAGTTAAGCTTATGCATGTATGCATGTGTTCTTGTATATGTGTGTTTTTTAGATGCATGATTTTTATAATTTTATAAACACCCTCTTGATAAAACTAATTTTCCAAATGAAGACGTTTCAGTGATGAATTTCAAATGTGATGGTTGATACGATCTTAAAAGTTCAGATGCTACAAAATGAGGGTTTTTTAATGATCAAAATTCCCATAAACAATTTTCTAGGGTCAGTAAATATATACATTAGAGAAGCAACATGACTATTTGAGCATTTTATGACATTTTGCAATGTGTTATAGGAAACACGTGGAATATTATTTCTCCATCATCTTCATGGATACTTTCTCTGAGTTCTTGAAGAGTCACATTAAAGGGTAAGTCTATTTTTTAATTAATTTGTATTATGATTCAATTAGGATTTCTCAATCAGCAAGATAAAAACACCAAAGGTAGCCTAAAATGAAAGTTTATTGTCTTGGGTAGTATAATTTCAAAGGTAAGTAGTTATCACAAAATTGGTTCAGTGGCCCGATGATCTTAAAACCCTGAGTTACCTTCTCAGTGATTCTTCTGAGTTTTACGATCACGTGGATAACTATAGTAATTCCTCTAACAATTGCAATCCAAAGCAGGAACAAGGGGAAAGATGCAATTCTGAAATTCTTTATGCCCATCTCTTTCTTTTTATTAAGGAGGAAAGTCTTTCTCAGAAAATTCCCCTCAGGTCTCATTAGTCCTAACAGGTTATTTGCCCACCTTTAGAAACCAGGGGAGAAATGGATTGTCTAAGGGCTGACAAACCCTGAAAATAGTGCCACTCATATCCCAAAAAATTGGGTTCTGAAAAAAAAAAAAAAGGTAGGTAACCAGATGTGATTGTTACTTCATTACAATCTTTTATTTTTATATATACTTCTCCCTCCTGCCATTGATGATTCTATCCTTAAAAATAAATGAAATATGAATATGTATAGATGTGGTTTTATGAATAAGAGATATTGAAGCTATTTTGTCACTACAAAAAATCTGAAAATGCTGATTGTTATCTAAGCTTTTTGCCAAATAATGCAGACTCCTTTCTTAATTTTAGGCAAGTTTATTAGGGTTGAATTAATAATAACTTCTGTAATCTGTTTTCATCTATAACACTCTTGTCCTCTTTCTATTGTTAAAAACAAGACAATAGGCCTCAAATGGAGTCACTTATGCTAAGCCTCATGTCATGAAACTGAGAGGAGACTTAATTACAGTTTCTGCTCTCCCAAAAATGGAATCTTAAACCAGTCAATCAGGAATCACCTAATCAGCACTAGTTAGGTAATCTGCCATCCCCTAAAGGAAAGTGACCTTGCCATAACCATTCTGCTTTTTGCCTAGTGTAACTCTCTTGTTCCCATTCCCTTCTGCATATTAAGTCTTTTGCATTTTGTACAGCTCCTCAGAGCTCTCTATCTGCTAGACTGGATGTTGTTCGATTCATGAATCATTGAATAAAGCTATTAAGATCTTTAAAATATGCTCACTTGAATTTTTTTTAACATTATCCTTCTCTCCCTAGTATTCTGCATCCTTCTAATACTTTTATTTTAGTCTCCTTTCCAAATTTTTTTGGCCTTTTATTTGTCATTTTTCAATTTTGCCTACTTTCCTTCTTTTTTTCCCCTCTTTCCAGACTTTCACTTTCTCTTTCCTTCTTTTATTTGTTTATAATCAGTAGACATCTACCCAAGCACATGGAAGACTGAAAGATACAGGAGTATATCGTAACAGTAGAAGTTTGACTAACATTTATCCCCCTATTATACCCAATTAAATAAGATTTAAGTGATATCAAATCTTGTGATTCAACTGAATTTTCAGAACACCTTCTCAGTATCTCTTGTAACACTTATAATTCTACCATGTGTCATGAAAACATAGCAAGTAGCATATAGTGAATTTTGAGTTATTACAAATAATTTGTGCATATTTTCTTGTCTGATGGCTACAGTGACCACATGAGAAGCTATTCAAGTAAGATCTTATGGCTTGTCCAATGATTCAGTGTATACGTGGCAGATCTGGAATTAAAACAATGAATACAAAGTATGAGTTATATATTGTTTATCATTCCTACTAGATCATAAATTCATTAAGGGCAGATACTGTTACCAGCTGTCTTTGTCATAACTACAATATCTAACACAGAAATCAATAACTGATTTTTGAACAGATAAAGGAGTAATTGAATGAAAACAGTTAAGTCCCCTACATACGAACCTTCAAGTTGCAAACTTTCAAAGATGCGAATGTGCATTTTCATTTCCACTCACGTAAGTTAGTTCACATGTCTGGCATACATTGTCACATGCATGTATCCTCTACAAGTGGTTGTGCTTTTGTGTACTGTACAGAGTACAGTAGTACAGTATCTTTGTTTCAAGCCCAGGATGTCTGGAAGCAAGCATAAAAGCAGCAGTGATGTAGCTGGTACTGCTAAGAAGCGCCAAGTGATAACGATGGAAACAAAAGTGATAATAATTGAGAGCGGAGTGAGGCGAAAAGATGGTAGATGTCGCTTGTTCTTAACATGAATCGTTCAACCATCAGCACGATTCTAAAGAATGAGGACAAGATCATGGAACATGTGAAGTCTGCTGGGTCGATGATGTTGACAATAATATTGAAGAAGTGTGGAAAAGTGATGGAGGAGATGGAGAAACTTCTCAGTGTGTGGATGCAGGATCAGCATCAGCGTCAAGTCTCACTCAGCTTAATGCTGATTCAAGAGAAAGATAAAAGCCCTTATGAAGACTTGAAGAAGAAACACGGTGAAGAATCAGAGGCCACATCTTTTAATGTCAGCCATGGCTGGTTCCATCAGTTCAAGGCTAGAGCCAACCTTCACAATGTAAAAGTAAGTGGAGAGGCAGCAAGTGCAGATATGGTAGCTGCCCGGGAATTTCCTGAAACACTTCAAGAAATTATTGATGAAAGCGCGTATTTACCTGAACAGGTTTTTAATGTGATGAGACAGGACTGTATTGGAAGAGGATGCCAGACCAAAGTTACATCAGTAAGAAGAAAAAGTTGATGCCAGGCTATAAAGCAGCAAAGGATAGGCTAACTGTGTTGTTTGGTGGCAATGCTTCTGGTGATATGAAGCTGAAGCCTCTCTTAGTTTATCATTCAGAGAACCCAAGAGCCCTTAAAAACATAGCCAAGGGCTCTCTTTCTGTTGTGTGGAGGAGTAACCCCAAAGCCTGGGTTACACAGGCTATTTTCCACTACTGGTTTTTCCACCACTTCATCCTGGAGGCCGAGAAATATTGCTTGCAGAAGGATGTCCCATTCAACATTCTTTTGCTGCTCGACAATGCTCCGGGCCACCCCTCATTCATGGATGACTTTCATCCCAACGTCAAAGTAGTGCATCTGCCACCGAATACTATGTCGCTCATCCAACCTATGGACCAGGGAGTTATAGCGACCTTCAAGAAATATTATTTATGTCACATTTTTCGTCAGGAAGTAGAGGTGAGTAACGAAACAGGAACAACCTTGCAACAATTTTGGAAGGACTACAATATCTACAAGGCCATAAAAAACATTGACTTTGCTTGGCGTGAGGTTACAGCCATCACCATGAATGTGAAGAACCTTTGCCTGCAGTTTGTTCATGATTTTCGTGGATTTGAGAAGGTGGATGAAGAGTCCAAAATGTCTTCAGCAACGTAGTGACCCTCAGAGAGAAGCTGGAGCTAGATCTGCAAGAGGACGACTATATTGAACTCCTTGCTGTGCAACACGAGGAGCTTACTAATGAAGACCTGATGGAATTGGAGGCCCAGAGAAAGGACGAAGAGAGACAAGGGGAAGAAGAAGTAACTGAAGAACTGATGAGATTCATCATGCAGGAAATGGCAAGGGGATTTTCTTTATTTGAGGAGGCACTGCTAGGTTTTGAGACACAGGACCTGAATGTAGAACGGTACACAAAGGTTGCAGCAGAAGTTCAGAATACAATCCAGTGCTACCCAGTCATCCATGATGAGAAAAAAAGAGCTACTACCCAGACATCGCTGGATCATGTTTTCAAGAGGGTAGGTAGAATTGAATCCGACAAGGAACCAGAACCTGTGCCATCAACATCAGGTGTGAGTGAAATTGCAGCTTGCCCTCCATCTCCTATTGCAGATGATCCTTCAGCTCTACCATCTCCCACCTCCTTTCCCTCCTCCAGTCAGTAACTCTTCTTGCCTGTTCACTTGATGCCAACCCCTGTATGCCAGATGTTGTACTGTACTGTAAGATTAAAATATTTTTTAATTTTTTGTGTTTGTTTTTTATGTAGTATTTGTGTGAAAAGTATTACAAAGCTATTATAGTACAATACTATGTAGCCGATTGTGTTAGTTGGGTACCTAGGCGAACTCTGTTGGACTTAGGAACAAATTGGACTGGCGAACGCACTCTTGGAACAGAACTCATTTGTATGTAGGGGACTTACTGTAATGTAAAGAATTTTTTGTTATTCAGAAGACAGACATATATGTAAAGCATAAGATGTGCTCTACAGTTGCAAAGCCTAAATATAAAGTTATAAATATGAACAAAAGACAGAAAACAGTACTAAACTTTTGAAAACTAATGAGTTCATTTTCTGGGAAGAAATTATGCAAATCACAAATGTTTAACAGCAAAAGACCCATGGAAGTAATAACCTAGAAAAAAATTACTGATCTTAGACAAGTCACAAGAAGAGACAATATCACGCGTTATGGACTGACTGTCTTTTAACAAGTAAGCCTGATGAGATGACCTGTGATGCTCTAGTCACAGAGTCTGAGAAATTTGAAGCTAGAAATAACCCGAGGCAATTTTGGTACATTTCTGAAGTAGAAAGTTGTCTATGTTCCCATAGCAGAGAGTGCAACAAAGGGGAAAAAAAATTAAAAAAAAAAAAAGATAACAAGCTAATTAAGCAAAAGAGGGAATTGATTGAACTGAAATGATCAAAATAGAGTTTGGCTAAGTTCTTGACGAAGAAAAGACAGTATGCCATTCCTAGGGAGAATAATTATATTGCCTTGTATAGCAGACAGCAAAGGAGCCTGAAACTAGATATTGTAACATGATATTAAACTTTTAATAATGAGCATAACTTGGTTGTGTCACACTGCTTATGTAACATTTTAACCTTTTCAGGTACATTTTCAAATATTCCTGGACAGGCTAGATGAATATTTTTTACATATACAATGTTCCTCCAAACCTCAAAACCAATATATAAAATATATTAAAATACAAACTTACAACTTTCAGTTCAGAGTATGACTCTGAATCACAGCGCATTTCTTTGCTGATGACGATATTCATAGAGCATTATTTTAAATATTTACCAAGAGTACTATATTGGACCATTCTAGCTCCTCTGCCCCCAACATCTTGTAGATTCTTCTGTAATCCAGCATTTGATATTTGTTCTGATAGGCCCCATTATGGCCTCCAACATATCTCCCTTTTCTCTATCAATTAAATGCAAGCTGAGCTCCTAACTAGAGATCACATGATCATACACAGAGATCAGAGTTTTATGATCTGGGAAATAGAAACACTCAGTTTTCCTCCTAATGTTCTCTGTATCACAGCCTAACTCACAGAGAATTATGCTTACTGCATCAGTATTTAAATAACAATTTTTTAAGAAATTAAAGACATCATTAATTTAAGAAATTAATAATTTGTTGCGAAAACAAGCACACTTAAAACAATATCAAGCATCACAAGGTCCCTCTCCTTGAAGTAGGTTGTGGTAGCAGAGTGGGATGAGCATGGGCCAAGATTTCAAGCTCACCTCTGCCAGTTGCTAACTTCCTGACCCTGGGCAAAACCCTCAACTTATCTGAGTTTCAGCTTCCTTGGTTTATAAACAAAGATTGTAACATAGATGGTGTTCCCTGTGGCTGCATTATTCTTGGTTGTGTAGTATCCAAGATTGGTCCCCCATTCTCCTGGTAATTCTTCAAGTTACCTTAGGTATGAATTACAGTGACAGTGAGAATAGAAAAGCAGAGGAAATATGAGTATAAGAGGCTTTTTGAAAGAAAAGTGACAGAACATAATGACTAATGAAAAAAGAGAATGGGGGTCAGTGAAAGAAATTCACCCCAAGCTTAAAATTACTACTCTAAGTCTAGGAGAATGGTGTCTCATTGACAAAGGCAGGGAAGTTATATATAAAGGATGGTAAATGGGGATTCAGGAAGGAAGAAGATATGTTCTAATATGAGTCTATTCATTTGAATAGGTTTAATTTAAAATATAACATGAAAGTTTAGGAAAACATTTGCTGAAGAGAGTTAAACCTGTGTATAGCCATTTCTTTTGTAGAGCCATTTCTTTTGGATGAAGCAACATCATAATAAGAATAGTCACCACATAACTATTCTCTCTGAAAGTTAAATCAATAGTATACAATTTCCACCTACATTATAACATATCCTTAGTTAGGTAAGTTTATTTCTCTTTATTAAATTGACAATGATTGTCCTCAACTCAGCTTTGGAAACACAATACATTGATTAAGGTAGAGAGTGTACAAATATTGTTAAAATACATAAGCCACCTCTGGTTCATATACATGAGGCAGTAAATTTCTGTGAAATATTTTTGTTTCATGGTGGCATATGAAAATAAAAAATATACATTATCACTACTGAATTTGAATGCAACACATTGATTCATTAGAGTTTGTGATATTAAATTCAATGTAGGGTGTGGTACAGGGAAAAAAATACATAATATTTAAGACATGAGATGCAAGGAAGGAAAAGACTTAAGAAACAACGGTACTCTGCCAACTAAAATACACACCCAGGCTTTCTGCTTCCTTTGTTGGCATTCAAATTCCAACAGGGACCAAATAAAATTACTCTTTGATTAGCCACCTAAGAACTCATTTTTACCCATAATTAGGTGTTCAGATACTGTAAAACTGGAATTTGAGAAATGTCAATACTGCTAATCAAGATGCTGAATTCATATTGACCTACTTAAAATAATTTAAGATTTCTCATTACAATAGATGTACCACTGTATGCCCTTTCAGGAAACCCATAAAGCCATGGTTTTAAAAACTGAGAGCCAAGTCTCATATACATATCATTTGTGCTTTGAGTACATTCTAAATATAATTATTACCTTTCTCCAGTGACACACTAAATCATGTTTTCTTTCATTTTTTAATGTACTACCTAATCATGAATTGTGAGGTGGCATGATTATGGGAAAGACCACAGAATGAGGCTTAAGATTCTGGATCTCTGTCCTTGATCTGGTGCTTACTTTGGCTCTTTAATCATAGCCAAAGTTTCTTGGGGGTCAGAATGAAACAATTATCTACACCGTTCAATTAAAAACCCAGTTGGGGGAGTGGAGGGCCACTCAGGTCAAGTACTTAATAGATGTTTTCTAACAATTTTAGTTACTACTTTCAGAACATTTCCTTGAATAGAGTAACTATGATTTCACCCCAATACTTCCCTGAATATGTTGAAATAAGAATTTTTCTGCCATACCGTACAGTTTTTGTATGTATTATTTTATTTGATCCATAATGAAAGACAAATAAGTAGGGAAGATATTAAAGACTTTCAGCCCTTCATTTTGCTTCAGCTGGTTAAGTCACTCATCTTCCCCCCCTTGCATTAGTTTCTTTGTTAACACTGTTTAAGTCATCTTGATAGAAATATTTACAATGTCAGGATACATTAACCTCCATTTACCATAATGGCACTTTTTTACCTACACTGCCTCCCAACCCCCAATACATCTTGGTTTTCTTACAGTCTAGTGCATATTTTACATGAGAGACTTCTTTTTTCCCTTAACTTCCCAATGTCCTTCTCTATTAGAAAACTGATAGCAAGAGAAGAAATTCCAAAGCCATTTCCTAGAAATGACAATACTGCCTGGAGTCACCACAACCAATAGAATTAAGCTGCCCCAAAGTTCTCTTAACCTCTTGGCTCACATTACAGGTTAGAAACATGGTCCCATTATTTGTTATGAATAAATCTGTACTCTTGACTGCTTCCATTTTAAACATTTTTGATAAAAGCTGTTTAAGTCCTACGCTTTAGGCTTTAAAAAAATGTATATGGTAAAAATAATGTAACTTATTGACTATCTAGTAGATAAGTAATTTGTATCATCTCTAAATCCACATGAAATTTAAAAGGGAGAATCTGATGTAAAAAAGGATATTCTGTGTATTTATTCACTTGTAGAATTACCCATTAATCACTTGTTCAATAAACAAGTACTAAGCTCCTACTATACAAAACATACCTTACATGTTTGTGCATTGTCAAATGGAGAAAGAATGATGGGGGTACATGTCTGAACATGGGGAGTAAGTAATTAACTGTAATAAAAGGATGTGTTGGATATCTTCTGTTTGTCCCTCCAGATCCACTTTCTACCATTCTTACCCTGCTCTTAGCCTCAGAGGTTGATCTATATGGAATGAATTCCCAGTCTTCCATTTGGGTTTGGCCAATGGAGAGGCACCAGAAGGCATCAACAAAGTGAGGTTAGGTGTTTATTTTCCTGCGTCCTTCTTCCTTCTTGCCCTCATTTAGCTATATCTCTCTACTGAAGGCCATGGTACCATCATGTGGCTCTTTCTTATAGCTCTCGATTCTGGGAAATTCTCCCTTCCTTTGCTTCTTCAGAAATAGAAATAGGAATTCAGCTATTGCTGTGGCTGGACCTAGGGCACTACACTATCCCTTGTTAGCGTCTGTAAACCCTGTTGCAGCATTTTAAGACATTTGCGAATCCTTTGGCACTTCTCCCATCACTCAGTGAAGTCCAGGACATTTTTGCTTGAACCTGGGCTGGCCTTGGACACTTACTCGTAACTAATAGAATGCAGCAGAACCAGTATTTTTGACTTCTGAGACTATGTCAAAAAGGGCTGTTCTGCTTATGCCTTATTTCCTCTGAGCTCCAGGACAAAATATAGAGTTCCACAATCTCATGGCAAGGTTATTGTGAAGAAGGGCAGCCAAGCCACGTGGAAAGACCATATATATGTGCTCCATTCAACGGTGCCAGCCCAGGTGATAAACATGTGAGGGAAGATGCCTTCTAATGAATCTAACCCCAGCCATCAAATCAACCCCTATCAAGCCTTCTCAGCTGAAGCCCCAGATATCATGAGGCAGAAAAAAATCATCCTCTTTGTGCCCTTCTCTAATTCCTGACCCACAGAATCCATTGGTGTAATAAAAGTCTTACTACTTTATATCACTAAGTTTGGGGTTGTTTGTTACACAGCAATATGGATCAGAGCACCTGCTCACATCTTTGTAAATAGTCCTTTTACTCAACGCTTTGCAAATTGTCCTGTTTCAGTGAGTTGCCTGTTCCCTGACAGAACCCTGAGGGATACAAAGGGAATTCCAAATAAATGTCATATGAGTGGTATGAACAAACTCCTTTAGGAGTATGAAGTAAAGAGGATTAACTTCCAGTTGGCATAATCAGGAAATCCTTCGTGAGGGCAGGAGTCATGTCTGATATTGTAGGTGCTCAATAACATCTGTTGAAGTTTGCTGAATGAGGAAATGTGGATTTTACTGGGCCTCGAGAAACAGCTGTGATTAGGATGGGAAGAAATGAAAAAAAGTACTATTGTAGACAGAACAGTAAAAATAAAGAGCACAGCAGCAAGAATGTGCCTTCAAATAACATATTCCATTATAGAACAGTACAGCTGGAGCAGAGGCTCTACCCTGATGCCAGGCTGGCTTCTCTGAGAAGCAAATCTCTCACCCTGTCTCTTCCTGTTACATAGCCTTCATCAGTTCTCAGGTGAAAATTCAAATTTCCTAACATTGTCCTTTAAACTCTTCTGGGTTTATCCACCTCTCTGCCCTCATCTTTTCTTACCAGGTCCTGCATTCCCACCTGTGTTGTAGTTACATTACTTAACTGAAAATTCAGCCTTACACACCTTTGCAATTTTGAACATGCTGCTTTTTACATAGAATATCCTACACATCCACCTTCCTCCTTCTAACTTGCAACTACCTTCACATTTCAAGACATAAATCCTCTCCTCTAGGTAGCCTTCCCATACACCTGCCACGTGAGGTAGTAATTCTCCCTAATTACTTACATGATTCCCTGCGCTCACAAATATGGGGGCACTTATAATGTTGCTTTATAGCGTTTATTTTTTTGGTCCAGCTATAAACCATAAACTCCTCAAACACGGACAGGAATTTGGATCTTGCTATGCTCAAGAAAGTAAATTAATATAATGAATTAATGGTTGATCAGAGTAACTATTGGAGTAGTGAATAAAGAATCAACAGGTTTTGTGCATGACTTCAGACTCTTGTTTTTTCTGTTCACATCATTGGCCCTCATATCTAGAAGAGTGCCCATTATTCATTATGTTTTTTCAATGAATAAATGAAGCATGAATGAATGGATATGAATAAGGAAGAGGGAAGAGCTATGACTGATATTACCATCTTTTATACGGCCAGGAGACACAGGTGTTTAGAATTTACGTAGAAATTGTCAATCCCAAAACTCTTTGGAAAAGAGGTTTAGTTAATTAGATTGCTGTGTTTCAGTCTACTTAAACCAGGAGGAAATTTTTAAAAGAGCAACGCGATGATCTTTTTACTGCTTCTGTTCCCTCCTTCCTCTCTCATTGGTCAAGAATATAGTTCTCAAGCATTCAGTTTAATTAACACTTTGCTCAAGGGCTTGATTTTTTGAAGTCCCTTGTCTCATATGGGATTCCTGATTTATCTTTCTGTTAGGGACCAATTTAATTTACCTGAAATGTTTACACAGTTAGTGTGTATTTCAATTTCTGTTTGCTTTGATAATTAAATGTTACCTACCTGTAAATGCTTCTGTTCAAAGTACTAATTTGAATAGCTCCTCTTAATGCAGTACTTTAGGTGTTTTGCTTTCAAATACCACTTATACACAGTGTTGTATGTTATAAAACTTGAATCCAGTGTTCTGAGAGCTGGTTAATCCTATTTATTTAAGAAACTTTGATAGCTTGCATTTAAATTACTCTCGATTTACTGCTATTTTGATAAGGCTTTGTAATGTCAAAAGTCAGAAGCTTTTAAGCTTGTTTTAAATGAAGTTCAATTTGAGGAAAAATGGACAATTAGCTTAACCATCCCATATTCTTCAGAGTAATCCTTCCAGTTTTCAGTAACCCAGCTCATCCTTATGAGCCTGCAGGATGATATTTGACCTTCAGTAAATAAAATTGCACCATAATCAAGATTTTTGAAACTTTACAAGCTAGTTTTTATTGTATTTCCAAGTTATCACAGGTGAGTGGAGTTACTTAATAATCAAATGATCTCTAACGGTTGTTGTGAATATATCTCACTTCATACAAGTCACACTGCCTCATACACAGCTGCTATTTTGAATGACTTTCTTTCTAAGTCAAACCTATTTGGTTCATTTTTCTCCCAATAACTTTTGTTTCCTTTATTGACTATATATCAACTTCCCTACAAAAATTACCATCTGAAGCTTTGAATCTTTGAGTTTAATGTTTGCTTCATGCAGCATCTGTTGACATTTGATTTATGATTTGCGCATTGAGAACTTCAAGCCATAATAGATAAGACATTCATTTCCTAGGTCTTCCCAGATTGGTCAGTTAGTTTAAAATGCCCTTAAAAAACACAGAGAATCAAAAAAAATGAACTAGCTAGAGATAATGTCTGTTCCGCCTCAGAAGCAAAAGTTACAATTTTAAAAATTGCCTCTAGCCTGCAAGTTTTAAAATTTTAACAAAGCGCCTGGAATCCAGCTGCACGCTTAACTTGCATCTCTCTCCACACTCTTCCAGCTGAATATGTTCCACATGTAAATATATATTTTCTAATGGAAGCACCAAAGAAATACTATGTATGGAAAGGTCCATAGGTCTCAGTAAGGACCACAAAATTGCTTAGGAACTTAAACATTTTAAATAGCTGGTTTCTACTCACCTTAATTCTGTTTTTCAGGGCTGTGAAACTACTTCTGAATAGAGTAGCTGATTCAATTTATAAAATAAACTAGGGTGCAGTTTATACCTGAGTACTTCATGACACTCAAAATCACATCCATGAAGAAAGAAACCAACCACTATGATTTCAATAAAGTTTGGTCATCAAATGAAGCTCAAAGAAAGCAGAGTCAGGAGCGGTAATTTGTGGCCAGTAGTTCATTTGGTTAAAGCTTGAATAAGAAAAGTCAAGGTTGCCATTTCAATGTCCTAATTATTTGAGAGAATTATGCAGAGAATAAACTTGAAGCTCTGACTTTCAACTGAAATCCTATCTCAGTCGAGTTATTTGAAAATTATATTCTGACACCGACGGAGAAACAAACAAAAGGGTCTGTATTACTCAACATAAACTACCTTAAAAAAAAGAGGCCAAATTTTTATTTCTGGCAAATGAGCACACACATATCCTCAAAACTAATCTTCCTGCTAGAAACAGCTACAAATACTGGATTTAGTAAAAGAGTTTTGTTTTTACTTTACAAGAATGCAAGGGATGTCCTCAGAGGCCAAAACCAAAATGAAAGCAGTAATCTAGAGAGTTAAGCAAACTCTAAAGCTGCTGGCTACTTTGAAGTCACCTGATAATCTTTGGTGACCTTGAGTCTCATTTTCGACAGCTGCACAGGAGATGGGAGACAGGAAACAAAGCAAGTCTGGGGCCTACCCTTGGAGTGGAGGGTGTTAGATTAGAAGACTCCCAAATAATAAAGTGTTGCATCTTTAGAGAAAAGCACAGTAGTATCTAGGTTTTATACATATTCCTAGTCTGTTAGAAGACAGAGTGTTTCACATTTTTCTTTACTTCACTATCCAATGATTTAATTTTAAGAAAAATGCTTTATTTAGGGAAATTAATGAAAAGGACAAAGCAGCTATGTCTGCTATAATTATATTGTATCATTATTGCTTCTTAGAAGGAAAAGCTGCCCTTGCTATAGACTAGAATTTCCTCTTTTCAGAATATAGGTTTTTCTTCTTTCTTCCTAGTCTGATTGTCTACTGCTCTGTAGCATACAATCTCCAAACTTAGTGTTTTAAAGCAACAACATTTATCTTGCTTACAAATCTGCAATTTGGGCAGAGCTTGTCAGGGACAGTTCATTTCTGTTCCACTTGGCATCAGCTGGCATACCTCAATGGCTAGGTACTAAAATCATCTGAAATCTCATTCACTCAAATATCTGGCAGTTGATGCCAACTGTTGTCTGGGACCTTATCTGGGGCTGATTGCCCTAACACTTATACATAACCTCTCCATGCAGCTTGGGTTTCCTGACAACATGGTGGCTGGGTTCTATGAGCAAGCATTCTGAGAGAGAGACACACACACAGAAGCCGTAATCCATTTTGTGACGCAGCCTCAGAAGTCAGGTGGTGTCATTTCTGCAACACTGTATTCACTGAGGAAATCAAAATACTCTTCTAGGTTCAAGAGGAAGGGAGAAGAAACGTACTCCACCTCATAATAGGGGTGTGGCAAAATTCCAGGACAGTGGGACTTCCCTGGTGGCACAGTGGTTAAGAATCTGCCTGCCAATGTAGGGAACATGGGTTTGAGTCCTGGTCCGGGAAGATCCCACATGCCACGGAACAATAAGCCCGTGCGCCACAACTACTGAGTCTGTGCTCTAGAGCCCATGAGCCACAACTACTGAAGCCCACGTGCCTAGAGCCCGTGCTCCGCAACAAAGAGAAGCCACTGAAATGAGAAGCCCGTGCACCACAACAAAGGGTAGCCCCCGCTCATGGCAACTAGAGATAGCCCGCGCACAGCAACAAAGACCCAAGCAGCCAAAAATTAATTAAATAATTAAATTAAAAAAATTTTTTCCAGAAGAGTAAGAGTACACAGGACCAAAAATCTTGCTAAGGCCATTTTGAAAGGAATGTAATCTGCTATATTTCTCAATCTTATTACAGAATAGTTATTATATTTGTTCAATGCATAAACAAAACAGAGGAAGAAAGAAGCCGAGAGAGAATGTTTGTTGGGAAATGGTTAGCCAGAAAGTTTAAGTTCAATACTTGCTTAACTGGATGCCCCCAGAAGTGGCCCCTCACCTTCCTCTTCTTAGCACTAACACTCTACAAATGTTCCAGCCAATATCTAACTTCAGAGGCAGGAGTTCTTCCTGCCATCTTTGTTTGCTGCCAGGTGGGCAGAAAGTGCAGGGTCCTGTCAGGGAGTAATCATGAATGCTTCATATGTGCTTTCGGAGAGTCAAAGGAGAGTTCTTACAATGTGATGAAGACTGTAACAGGAAAATTTCACCATTTATGTTGTATTAAAACTAGTTTAGAGTTTTTTAAAGACTAGGCTAAGGCCACGATAACAGAGAAGAAGGGGCGCAGAAAAGAAAGATATAAAATATGGGGCAAGGGATTATCAGAGGGACTGAAACTGTGAAAGCCCAGATAGATCACATTCCCCTATTTAAACAACTTTCCATCAGCAAACACTACATAACAGCTTCACATTCCTGTACCTCCTTCAGTGTCTCTTCATGTCTTGTTAGCCTAGCATTCTGTGAAGCTTTAAGAGGAAACAATAAGAAAGTGATCTTAGTCATCTTAAAACATGAATATTCTCCCTTCTAAATTTATTTCCATGTTAATTTCTAAATGGAAAAGAATTTAACCTTATTAAAATATTTTATGGAATTCTCACAGAGGTAGAAGAAACATTTGAGGGAGGAGACCATAGTAATCCTTCCATTACCTCCTGAAATGGTACCTAAAAGGCAGTTGCCCCAGAGTTAGTATAGGGGGTCATGGGGAATGATGACACAGAGAGCAACTATGAGGACATTTCCTGAATCATCACATAGCAACTTTAGCACTGGAGATTAAAACAGCTAATGGCCTAGGCTTTTCTGCTATTTACAATTCCATCTGAGACAAAGCATATCCTATCTGCCGAGTATTTTTCCCTTTCCATTTCTATATTTCTTAGTTGCTTGTTTTAAAGTATCAGGCAGACAAACATGTTTCTCTGTCTAAAAGAGCCATTTTAGAATGACTGGTTAAAAATGATTTTAGCTCAAAACCCAAATAAGGGGACATTCCAAAGTGACAGTGAGAAGATGCACTGGCGGAGCATGGAAATGCTAAGGATAAGCCTCATGTTCCCCTGTTCCCCTGGGTAAAGTTTCCCTGGTTCCTCATGCCTCAATCCATGACTCTTACTCTGCTCTGGTTCTTTTAAATTTCAGTCCCACTCATGGAAACTCTCTTCTCTTTTTACCTTTCTTCCCTTCTCTTCAGTAAAACTATCAAAATTAGACTAGTGTCACTGTCACCAAAGATTTCCTTCCAATAAAGAGCTAAAGCAATTTTCCATTGAAGTGTTTCCATCATTGCATTACAGAATGCATCTAATGAAATCAAGTAATCAGCTGCAAGCATAAAGAAAACACACTGCGCAAAAAGAATTCCAGCAAATGTTGATGCTAAATGAGATCTCATCTGAACACATGGGTGAAAGCTTCTTCTAGCACTTGGGGTGCAAGGAAGCCCTAAAACAGAAGTGTGAATTAGGTGGAGTTTCTTTTAGCTAATTCACCACAACCACTCTCAGTGGCCTCGACCCCTCTCAAGCACTCAAAGCTGTCACCTCATGCTTGGTTGCTTTGAATTGTCCATAGTGAAACTTACAATACTATTCCTCTCATCCACCAAAACTTCACCTCTACTTCCTCTTCTCTGAAGCCCTAACCCTGACCTTAACAGCCTAATATATTATTTCTTGCTGGGATCTTAGTACCTATTAATGATTAAATGATTTTTCACCACCATTAAAATAAGGATTTCTAGAACTGATACTTTTATTCATTTAAGCAGACTGGAGTTTGGAACAATTAGTTAGAAGACCATGTGGCACAGTTCAAATCACACTGGGCTAAAAACAGCCTGGTCTCTAACAATAAGTGCAGTCCTATTCACACTTCACTGTATCACAGAAAAGTGAATAAACTAGTCTTTCCAAGCACACTGTCCCATTACTACAGACTCTGCACTACTGTAAATCAAGTAAGGTGTTGCTTTTTGACACATTTACATCTATATTGCAATGACTTTGGCTACTCTGCCAGTACAGAAATTTCCATTATTCTTGTATTCAGCTTGACCTGGCATTACTGCCTATGCCACTAACCAGTCTCTCTGTATCTACCATTCCCCATTACACTCCACTCAACACAGCAGCCAGAGTTTTCCAGATGAAAATGAGATCATGTTACTTCTCTGCTCAAAGCACTACAGTTGTTCCCATGTCATCAGAGTCAAAACAAAGCATACAAAGCTACAAAATCTAGCCTCTCCCACTCCCCACCACACCCCACCATTTTCTTGCAGGTCTTATCCCCTTGCTCACTTCCCTCCAGATAACCTAGCTTCTTTACTGTTTCTGGAACTATCCAGGCACACTCCCATCTCAGGGTTTTTGCACTTGCAGCTTTCTCTTCCTGACACTCCCTTCCCCCAGATATCCACATGGCTCACTTTTCCTCCATGGACATTTTGCTTAAATGTTGCCTTCTCAGAAAAGTATCAGATTACCCCATTTAAATATGCAACTACCTAAGCCCTCTTATCTTGCTCTAGTTTTTCCCATAGTGTTTATTTTCTTCTGTCATACTATAGATTTGGTTTATTTAGTATGTTTATTTCTGGTTTTCCTCTACTTGAAAGTAAATTTCAGGAAAACAGAAATTTTTGTCAATTTTCTTCTCCAGTAACTCCAGTGCCTATAAAACAGCCCAACAAATAGTTGGTACGCAACAGATTTACGTATAATTAATAGATAAACAAAGGTTTCGGTATATCCTTTTCCTATTTCCTATCTTCAAGTTCCCTAAGAAAGGAAGTAAGCCTTATTTGTGTTGCAAAATTTATGTCAGTTATACATATGGACTTTGGTCAGTTCTATGGTTCAAAACAAATCTTGCTCCATCATGCGGTAAGAGATTTTAAAGGACACTATTATCTCCCCAACAGCCTGTGCTCACCCAGTGCAATATGAATATATTTTATGTCCTGGGCTTACCTAACATGATAACACTATTTCTGGGCACAATGTCTTCTCTCTAAATGCCAATGCAATTTATGAGTCTGGCAAAGCTCAATGGATTTGGTTCATAAGAAATTATTTGAAAATAAGCATGCCTGGGTGATTTAGCCCCTTAACATCTTGTTTAAATATTTGCTTCATAATATACTGACATGAAACTGTGACAACGCAGTCATAGATGTGCAAACAAATGTGAATGTGGATATATATTGTGGTCCTCCGAATCCTTTTGGTATCATAGTCCTGTAGTAAAATCTTTCAGTCATATTGTTCATTGGTTGCTTGTTGGGCTTTAATTGACAAAATCAGAGTTTTATACAAACTTGCACTGAGTGGTATATAGGATTGTGAGGAAGGCAGAAGACCCAGAATTGTCCATTGATATTCAGGGTTTCCAAGGTGAGTCCCACCATGCGTTTCTGCCTAATTACAGAAGGTGCTTCTTTATTTCGCTGAGTTCAAAGACCACTGTCACAGGGATCAGTCTTGCTTGTACAGATTTTCAAAAGCATTCACTCTGGAAATATACACTGACATTACACACATATAACAGACCTGTGATTTGCTCTCCAGGCCATTCACACCTTATTCTACTGCTTTTTCACAGAAATGGATTAAGAGGGCAAAAATCTATACCTGCCCAACACATATAAAAGGAAATCAAAGGGGAACTGAAAGCAAACACTGAATATATCAGATTCCTTTTAGGCATGATGCCCAAATTCAGTAGAACCACTCCTTAAATTCCTTTCAACCTGCACTGAGGATCCCTTCCAGCTCAAAAATTCTACACTTCACTGATTTTTTTCAGACCCACAGGATATTGATGTAAACTAATTTGGGTAGCTGAATTAGGATGAGGTTGCTGATGCTTAAACAGTGACAATTTAACAGTACAGGAAATATAGGACAAGAGGACTAACCTGGTGGGAAAGAGCTTATTCTGTCAGGAGTTTATTTTAAAAAAAAAAAAAAAGGAGCAACTTTGCTCAGGTCCAAGCAACTCAAATTTCCCCTGAGGCTGCCAGCCCTGCACCATCCAGAGGGCATGGTCACAGGAAGAGAATAAAAGAAACAAGGAAGAAACAAGGAGCACAAAAGATAGTAGGGACAGGCCAAGGGAGAGAAAATAAAGGGTGATGTTCCACTACTGCATGGACATTAGTATAATCTACTTCAATTGCTTTATCTAATTAAGTTAAAAGTTAGTGTGGTCCACTGGAAGTAGTATTGGAAGCCAGAAAACCTACAAGATGTAATCAAATAGTTTACACAAGTAAGTTAATTTCTCTGAGCATTATTATCCTTAACTGTGAAACCAAAGCATTGTTTCTGAAGAGTTAAATGGGTTTTGTACATCAGACGTACCTGGGCTTGAATCATGCTATGGATATGTCTAATGTGTGTGTGATTTAGGGCAAATTCCTTTTCCCTCTAAGTCTGAGTTTCATCATCTGCAAATAGGGAAGGGAGAACATCTAGCTCAAAGTGTAGTTATTTGGCTACAATAAAAAAGAAGACATCAAATGAAGAGGAAATAGGCAGTCTACCTGAAAAAGAATTCAGATGACTGATAGTAAAGATGATCCCAAATCTCGGAAATAGAATGGAGGAAATACAAGAAACATTTAACAAGGACCTAGAAGAACTAAAGAGCAAACAAACAATGATGAACAACACAAAAATGAAATTAAAAATACTCTAGAAGGAATCAATAGCAGAATAACTGAGGCAGAAGAAGCGATAAGTGACCTGGAAAATAGAATAGTGGAAATAACTGCCACAGAGCAGAATAAAGAAAAAAGAATGTAAAGAATTGAGGACAGTCTCAGAGACCTCTGGGACAATATTTAACACATCAACATTCGAATTATAGGGTCCCAGAAGAAGAAGAGAAAAAGAAAGTGTCTGAGAAAATATTTGAAGAGATTATAGTCAAAAACTTCCCTAACATTGGAAAGGAAATAGTCACTCAAGCTCAGGAAATGCAGAGAGTCCCATACAGGATAAATCCAAGAAGAAACATGCCAAGACACATATTAATCAAACTATCAAAAATTAAATACAAAGAAAAAGTACTAAAAGCAGCAAGGGGAAAACAACAAATAACATACAAGGGAATCCCCATAAGGTTAACAGCTGATCTTTCAGCAGAAATTCTGCAAGCCAGAAGGGAGTGGCAGGACACATTGAAAGTGATGAAAGGGAAAAACCTACAAACAAATTACTCTACCCAGCAAGGATCTCATTCAGATTTGATGAATAAATTAAAACCTTTACAGACAAGCAAAAGCTAAGAGAATTCAGCACCACCAAACCAGCTTTACAACAAATGCTAAAGGAACTTCTCTAAGCAGGAAACACAAGAGAAGGAAAAGACCTACCAAAACAAACCCAAAACAATTAAGAAAATGGTAATAGGAACATACATATCAATAATTACCTTAAATGTAAATGGATTAAATGCTCCAACCAAAAGACAGATTGGCTGAATGGTTACAAAAACAAGACCCATATATATGCTGTCTACAAGAGACCCACTTCAGACCAAGGGACACATACAGACTGAAAGTGAGGGGATGGAAAAAGATATTTCATGTAAATGGAAATCAAAAGAAAGCTGGAGTAGCAATTCTCATATCAGACAAAATGGACTTTAAAATAAAGACTATTATAAGAGACAAAGAAGGACACTACATAATGATCAAGGGATCAATCCAAGAAGAATATATAACAATTGTAAATATTTACGCACCCAACATAGGAGCACCTCAATACATAAGGCAAATGCTAACAGCCATAAAAGGGGAAATCGACAGTAACACAATCATAGTAGGGGACTTTAACACCCCACTTTCACCAATGGACAGATCATCCAAAATGAAAATAAATAAGGAAACACAAGCTTTAAATGATACATTAGACCAGATGGACTTAATTGACATTTATAGGACATTCCATCCAAAAATACCAGAATACACTTTCTTCTCAAGTGCTCGTGGAACATTCTCCAGGATAGATCATATCTTGGGTCACAAATCAAGCCTCTGGGACATTTAAGCCTCTGGTAAATTTAAGGAAACTGAAATTGTATGAAGTATCTTTTCTGACCACAACGCTATGAGACTAGATATCAATTACAAGAAAAAACTGTAAAAAACACAAAGACATGGAGGCTAAACAATACGCTACTAAATAAGCAAGAGATCACTGAAGAAATCAAAGAGGCAATCAAAAAATAACTGGAAACAAATGACAATGAAAACAAGATGACCCAAAACCTACGGGATTCAGCAAAAGCTGTTCTAAGAGTGAAGTTTATAGCAATACAATCCTACCTCAAGAAACAAGAAAAATCTCAAATAAACAACCTAACTTTACAGCCAAAGCAATTAGAGAAATAAGAACAAAAAAACCCCAAAGTTAGCAGAAGGAAAGAAATCATAAAGATCAGATCAGAAATAAAGGAAAAGAAAATGAAGGAAACAATAGCAAAGACCAATAAAACTAAAAGCTGGTTCTTTGGGAAGATAAACAAAATTGATAAACCATTAGCCAGACTCATCAAGAAAAAAAGGGAGAAGACTCTAATCAACAGAGTCAGAAATGAAAACAGAGAAGTAACAATGGACACTGCAGAAACACAAAGGATCATGAGAGACTACAACAAGTAACTCTATGCCAATAAAATGGACAACCTGGAAGAAATGGACAACTTCTTAGGAAAGCACAACCTTCCAAGACTGAACCAGGAAGAAATAGAAAATATGAACAGACCAATCACAAGCACTGAAATTCAAACTGTGATTTCAAATCTTCCAACAAACAGAAGCCCAGGACCAGATGGCTTCACAGGCAAATTCTGTCAAACATTTACAGAAGAGCTAACACCTATCCTGAGTCAAACTCTTCCAAAATATAGCAGAGGGAGGAACACTCCCAAACTCATTCTACAAGGCCACAATCACGCTGATACCCAAACCAGACAAAGATGTCACAAAAAAAGAAAACTACAGGCCAATATCTCTGATGAACATAGATGCAAAAATCCTCAGCAAAATACCAGCAAACAGAATCCAACAGCACATTAAAAGGATCATACACCATGATCAAGTGGGGTTTATCCCAGGAATGCAAGGATTCTTCAATACATGCAAATCAATCAATGTGATACGCCATATTAACAAATTTAAGGATAAAAACCATATGATAATCTCAATAGATGGCATGGACATATATACACTACCAAATATAAAATAGCTAGTGGGAAGCACTAGCTGCACAGCAGCTGCACAGCACAGGGAGATCAGCTCGGTGCTTTGTGATCACCTAGAGGGGTGGGACAGGGAGTGTGGGAGGGAGATGCAAGAGGGAGGAGATATGGGGATATATGTATATGTATATGTATACGTATAGCTGATTTACTTTTAGCAGAAACTAATACAACATTGTAAAGCAATTTTACTCCAATAAAGATTAAAAAAAAAGACATAAAAGTATTTGTCACCTATTGGATTCTTAATATTTGTTTTAAAACAAAGAAATCTTACACAATCTTGGGGCGGGGTCAGAAATAAAATAAACTAGAACTAAATTAAGATATAAGAAAACTGTAAAATTCTATTTTTCTTTTACTTCATTATTTATTGTTTGTGATGCTATTAATCCATGCTAAATTGTACATTGTAGCAGGTGATTTTACATACATGAGAAACCTTTCTAAATAAAGGGTGGCATGCTGGAAGATCCCATCAGCAAGAAGTTATGAGCCAAGGACAGTTTTGAAAATGGATGGGGATAAGCAGGCAGAAACAAATGGCTGGCTCACTCTAGAGAGGCGCCAAGAGTATAGATTACCAAGTCCAAGCGGTGTGGTGCTCTTGATTTCAATGTGAGCCAGTCTTCAGGTCCAAGAGATCTGCCCTGTGGATGCAGGGCAGGGCACAGCTTCAGCTGGCAGAAGTTTTTAGTACAAGTAGAAATCCACGCCACAGCTGTGAATAGACGTGGGTGTATCCAAAGCAGAGGCCACCCTTGGGGTCCAAGAGCCAGGCCAGGAATTTAGGACCCCTAAGTGAGAGTCAGGGCCAGACCCAGAAGGTGGCTGGATTGGGAGCTAGTCGCCAGAGTCCCAAGAAAAAGTCAAGCCAGGAGACTGGGCTGTCTGTGGGGAGAACAAATCTTTTATGGAGCTCACTTATCCAAAAAGAAAGGAACTACAAAATCCCATCAGCCCAGGCTCTCATTGGTTTAAGGATTAGATAGCTCTGAACTTGCAGGTGAGAGAGTTTCAGGGCCCGCCACTGTGGAAAATGGCACTGGACCTAACTGGTAACATCTGCAGATAGATCTGAGCTCTCATTTTGCCACCAGCTGTAACACATCCCTAACATTCAGCAACCACAAATATTACCTATGACCCAGAAAGCAATCTAACCATCTACAGTAGATGCACTATGTCAGTGAGCAGGGAATTCACCTCCACAAAGACCCAACTGAGAGGGGAAAACAGAAGAAGGAGGAGGTGAGTAGGAGATATGCTCTCAAGACATTTGCTCCTGTAAATGCGCACAAGGTATCTCTCATACTACCTCCCCTCAAGTGTCCCCCTTTGTAAGTTTTTCACAAAACTTTAGGTAAAGGGGACATCTAGATTCCAAATCCAACCCACAGGCATGTGGCAGAACCTGAAGGCAGTATTTGGTCTTTCAGGCTCAAATGGAAGAGTAAATGCAGATGGAGGGATTTCCTCTGCCAACCAGAAAGCAACAAGCAGTACCGTTTCCAACCAGGCAGAGGCAGCACTTAAGTCATCTTATTAAGAATCCCACTCATAAGAGGAGACAGTACCTAGGCAGATACAAGAGTCCTGATTTTATCAACAATAGTCCCCTGGCAGAGGGTGTGAGTGATTTGCTTCTAAATGAAATCAAATATTTCACAAGCACAGTTAGAAGAACCTAGCTGTTTATGCTGGCAGTTTTAAAAATTCGAACAATTAAATGTTTGGTTAGAAAAAAATTTAGAAACTTCATTTAGGACTGAAGCCAGCTTTGGTAGTTTGAAACAAACATTGCTTGTTTCATTATGGGGCTCAGGAAGCAACATAAAATATTTTCCACCAAATTTGCCTCCAGGTAGTTGTAGTGAAATTCAGTCAGCAATTTCAGTATAATTTGAAAAGAAATAGCAGGAAGCTCCTTTAGCAATTAAAGACACATCTCAAAAGATAAATAAAATGGAGTTAACTCGACTCTAAGGGTAATCAATCTTGCATGGTGCTGAAAGCAGAAAAAGTAGAGTAGTAGAGGAAACAATCCACTCTAGCTCTTATATAAAGGAGTCAAGTTTCAGTGAGGGTGAAGAGTAGGGAAATATTTGGAAGGGATGACAAAACTATCATAATTGATCAGCAAGCTGAATTAAAAGCAGGGTAAGTGACTGGAAACTAAACGGGGAAGAGTTAAGGGAAATCAACAAGTCTACACACAGATGGCAAAATACTAGTGAGACTGATCGTTGCTGGTCCAGAGATGAGCCAAGAGAATTCATTTTTAAGAGGTCTGGACATAATCAGACCACCTCCAGTCATCGTAACAGAGAGAAGTTCATCCACTCCCTATATAACATCTTGCTCCAAGATCCTTAAAGTGGTATGCTCATATTCCCCTGATGCCCCAGACATTCATTCACTTCTTAACAGTGTGTAGATATAAGGCAGAGATTTGAAATCAGAGAATTGGGGTTTAAACTTAATTGTGTAAATTCCCAGTTATGTGACCTTAGGCAAATCCCCTAACCCCTTTAAGCTTCAGTTCAGGCAGGTGTTTTCAAAAGGAGACAAGATCTCCTTCATAAGAATGTTCTCAGGATTAAGTGAGGTGGAGTCAGACATAGAAGCCTATGAAATACTCACATGGACTGTTGAAAGTTCTTGAGGATATGTTATGTGCAAGTGAAAATGCTGAGCGTTTTATATATTTTTTACATTCAATTAATAAAACTGTTCTGAGATTGAGATATGTTGTCTGATTTCACATATGAAGAAAGTGAAGTTGATTTCCCAGAGTCCCCTTTCTCTTTCCAAATAATAACATCCAAATCAAACAAAGACACACACACACACACACAATCTGTTCAGGCATGGAGTCATCAGTTGTGTATATAATACCTTTAATTGTCAACAAAGGACCTCAAAATCACTAAGAATCATGAGGAAAGGAAACCAATATCCTGGGAATCTCTTCTTAATCTTGGGGCAATTCCCAATTCATCATTGCTTTTGATTTGTTTGCTTGCTTGCTTGCTTATTTATTTGTTTTTCCCTAGGAATTTGACCAATTTGTCTCTTTCACTGATACCACCACTTTTACTAATGACTCACTTCAGTCTGTGTATAAAATAGAAACAGCCTACTATTTCTTTGCTCCTATAGAATAATTTCTATTTCCTGTACAAGATCTAGAAAGTCCAGGAAAATAGACAAGAAGGCAACAAATAAACACTAGACCCTCAATGTAGAGGCAGAACAGATCAAAACGCAAATCAGCCATTACTAATACCCTGTGAAATAAAATAATCTTATTTTCAGAGATCTAGAGCTGTCAAATTTCCTTACAGCTGTTAAAAAAGGAATCTCCAGTTTTTAAGACATTCAACTTTCAGATTCTTCCTTGTGGGGACAATCATTGCAATATCTGTGGAAGCAGAGAAAACAGAGTTGAGTATGCTGACAGTGTCTTGGAGGAAAACCAGCTGGCTGCCCTGACAGGCACTAAGCAAGTGATAGTAAATTGGGGGAATCAACATGGTTCATGACTTGGCTGTGACCCAACCAGAGTTATTTCCATCTTACTTTATTTCTATCCTGTCTGCTCTGCCTGAAGGATATTCTCTAGCCAGTTATTAAAATGGAGCCACCATACACTGAAGTGAAGCATCTTCATTTATTGCTCCCAGGAGACCAGCATTACCCAGTCTCATCAGAGTTAGTGACCTCCATGCCACCCTGAGGTCCTCGAACAGAGTAAGATGATCGAACAGAGTGGTTTAGATTCTACATCCACTCAGACACACAAGCCTTTGTTTTTGCTTTTAGTTGTGTTTGTGTGTTTTTTGGGGGTTTTTAGAATGTGGTACATGAGCACAATTCTGAGGAATACCTCCTAGATAAGCAACAAAAACAAAACAAAAACAAAAATCCTTAGTGAGGCATGTGAGCTAACACCATCAACAACACCTGGTAGCTTTCTAGAACTAGAAAACCTTGAGCCCACCTCAGACCTACTGAATCTGAATCTGTATGTCAGGAATCAGATCTTAGGAGATATTATATGTATCAAAGTTGAGAAGCTCTATGCTAGAGATTCGGTCTTTAACTTAAGTCCGTTGAGAATCATGCTACCAAGTTCAAGTCAAAAGAGGAAGAATGAGGGCTTCCTTGGTGGCGCAGTGGTTGAGAATCTGCCTGCCAATGCAGGGGACACGGGTTCGAGCCCTGGTCTGGGAAGATCCCACATGCCGCGGAGCAACTAAGCCCGTGAGCCACAACTACTGAGCCTGCGCGTCTGGAGCCTGTGCTCCGCAACAAGAGAGGCCGCGACAGTGAGAGGCCCGTGCACCGCAATGAAGAGTGGCCCCCACTTGCCACAACTAGAGAAAGCCCTTGCACAGAAACAAAGACCCAACACAGCCAAAAATAAATAAATAAATAAATAAAAATTTTTTTAAAAAGGGGGGGGGAGAATGAGCTGGGATACAATGTCAAAAGTGTCTAGTACCATGGGACCCAATTAGCAGTTAGTGGGAAGCTGTAAAAAGGAAAGAATCCCCTTGACCTGATTCAGCTGATGCACTATGGCTTTTTAGTTACTGTTGCAGCCTAGGGTGGGAGGCCCTCCCTCGTGCCCTTAGCTAGGAGGCACCGCTATAAACAAATCTAGCTGCTTTTTGAAAAACATGCTTCTGTCCATGAAGATGAAGTGACATGCTACTCCTACTGCCACAGAAGGTCCATACTCCTCTTTTTTTTTTTTTTTTTTTTTCCTCTTTTATTTATTTATTTATGGCTGTGTTGGGTCTTCATTTCTGTGCGAGGGCTTTCTCTAGTTGTGGCAAGTGGGGGCCACTCTTCATCGCGGTGCGCGGGCCTCTCATTATCGCGGCCCCTCTTGTTGCAGAGCACAGGCTCCAGACGCGCAGGCTCAGTAATTGTAGCTCACGGGCCTAGTTGCTCCGCGGCATGTGGGATCTTCCCAGATCAGGGCTCGAACCTGTGACCCCTGCATTGGCAGGCAGATTCTCAACCACTGCGCCACCAGGGAAGCCCCCATACTCCTCTTCTACAGAAAGAGCCTCCTCCTGATGACCAGCTCCAGGATAAATCTCTTTATTCTGGCTCCCTTCATGGAGGATTTGCATCCTACCAGGATTTGGTGTGGAGGTGACTATGTTGACAGGAGTTGTGGAGGAATATTCTGGAACAAGTGTCTTTGGTTTATAGTCTCCACAGTTGATTAATCTGAGTTGGGGCTGAGAATCAAATACATGGCCAACCAGCCTGGAATTTAGGATAAGAAGTTCACTGAAAATGGAAGTGAAGGATTCTGTATTCACTGCATCAATCAGTTAAAACTTTTCCTTTTTATGTTCTTTGTTACAGGAAACTGACCCCTGCAAGCTACATTCGCTAGCATTCTTTATCCACTGACTTCTAGTTAAATTTGACCAGTGGGAAGCTCTGGAAGGGGATTAGATAGGACAAAGGGGAGAGAAGCTACAGACTTTCTCTCATGGCTCCAGCATTGACTCTGGCATGGTCTCTGGCATTGACTATATCTCTCTGTGGCTCAAGCTCATTCAAGAAGCCCTTCTCAACATGTTTCTATCTCACTCAAGGGACTCCTCCCACACTGATTTTAGCATTTATTTAATAAGGCCTCTACCATCAGGATCCCAACGCTTTCCTGGTAGCCCTGTCCATGGGTTCTGGGAAAACCACCTCTTCCCTTTGTCCCTCCTTCACTGGAGCTGGAAGTATCATACTATTATTGCCTCTTCAGCTCTTCCTAAACCTTTAAAATGTGTTCCTCATATTAAATTTCTTCTACTGAACAGTTTAGAATAGGTTCCATTTGACTGGCTTCACCCTGATACACTGACCTTATATTCTATAAGCTTAAGCATCAAGGGCCTCTCTTTGGGAAATAAGACCCAGCAGGAAATGTCACTGAAATTAACCTTCAGGTGTAGAATGAGGAATTTAGAATTTTATTGCTAGAAAGAACTTTACGCATCATCTAAGTCTGTCATTTCACAATAAGGAGCTGTTCCAAGTGCCATGCCTAGTCTCACACAGTTCTTAAATGGCAATGCCAAGGCTAGCTCTGTCCATGTCCAGAGTATTTCCATTGTTCCATATTTCTTCTGTGGTATGTTTACCTGTTTGATACCAAACTCTGCACACAGATATATATTTCAGTGCTACTGGCCAAAGTTATCTTAGAGGAATTAATTAGCAATTTTATGGCTCTATTCTTTCTTTATATATATACAATTTTTTACCAAATTTGTAGAAGCCTATTAAATATAGTGGAAATTAACAATGGGAACACATATTAATAATATGAGAGGTATTTATTTTCATATAAATGAAGATAGAAGCGACTTATAGAAGAGGTCACAAAAAATGACATAAGAGTAAAATTTAAAGAGCATCAGGATTCTAAGATAGCCTAATGATAATTCTCTAAAGGTGGGGTTGAGGAAGGAATATGATTTTATAATTGACTAAATATGACAGGCAAGAATTTAGCAAAGCAATAATATCACAATGTAATATGAGATTTTCAAAAAATAATGCAAGAATATATTTTTAAGAGAGAAAGACATTGGTGAATGAACACCCTAAGTTAATGGAGAATAAATATTTACATTCTTGTATTAGACATGATGCTTTAAAAGTTGCATAAAATCACCAAACTGAAGGGCTCAATTTAGGGCAGAGATCAATAGACAATATAAGAAAAAAGCAGGATAAAATCCTTTGAGTAGATTTCTGGCATCTGCAGCAGTTTCAGACAGGTAATACAATGTTAAAGTTAAGAGTATAGAATCTGAACTCTTAGGCTACCCTAAATAGCCTAAACTACTCAGGCTAAACTGTAAGCCCTGCCATTTACTTGTATTTATTTGTTAGGGTAACCCAGACTGCAGCAAAAAAGACCCCCAAATATATTGTGGTTCAAACATGGGAAGTTTATTTCTCACTTAGGGAACAGTCCAAGTTGAGTTTTCAAGAATGGATTTTGGTATGCAGCCAGCACTGTGTGACCTAGGACAAGTTACTTCTCTGAGCTTCTGAGATAATATTGGAATAGTAATAGTGTTCCTGTAGGGTAAGTAAGTCAATGCATGTAAAATACTTAGAGAAGTAGTTAGTACTCAATAAGAACCAGCTATTATTATCATTAGTCCAGTCTGGCTATTTTTTAAGTTCTGCCTGATCCTGATGGCTCCGTCTACTACATGTCAGTTAAGGATGCAGAAATGTCTACCATATAAAATTTATTTCCCTAGGATAGTTGTTCTTAAACATCAGCAGTGTATCAGAATCACCTGAAGAGTTTCTTAAAACCCACTTTTGGGCCCCACCCAGAGAGCTTCTGATTCAGTGAATCTGAGAGGGAGACTATTTGCAGCTCTAACAAGTTCCCAGATGATGTTGTGCTGCTGGTCTAGGGACCACACTTTGAGAACCCCCACCCTGGAACAAGAAGCTGAAAAAGTCTGACCCTACAAAGGCTGAAAAATAACCAAATGGTCACGCTGCCAAAAAGAAGAGGAAGAAGAAGAAGGAAGAAGAAAGAAGAAGAAAAAGAAGAAGGGGGAGGGGGAGGGGAGGGGGAGGGAAGGAAGAGAGGGAGGGGAGGGGGAGGAAGAGGGGAAAGGAGGGGGAGGAGGAGGGAGGGGGGAGAAGAGGAGGAGGAGGATAATTAACAGCCCCATCCTCTGGTACCCTACTTTGATCATATCTCATCAGGTTTGTCCCTGTATTACTCTGGTTATCTTGCCCTAGACCAGCTTTTCCTTTTCAAAGAGATCCATGGCATCAGCATACATCTTTCCCTTTTTTTCCCCTTTGGGACCTTGAAATTCTACCAGACAAAAGAAATCTGCCTTTTGGAAACTTAGATACGTATGAAACAATGTTTATCTATTCCCTATGGCCTGCAAATCATAAAACAGACTTTTTTTCAAAATTTTATGAGCACATTACCCATATTGTAAAAGGGTCACTTTAATAAGGTATCTCATACTGTTTAGCATATGTTTGGCTACCTCTCCCAACTCTTATTTTTTATGTGCTCATGGAATGCAAAATAAACTTTGATATGCATTATGAAAATCAACTATGCTAAGAATAATGAAGTGGACTTCAAAGGAGGGATTTTGTACCACCTACCCCCCCTGCTTAAAAGACAAAGTCTGAATGACTTAATCCACAGGTGGCAAAATAGCGGCCAATTTGAATTTAGTCAGCAGTTCTGGTTTTTGCCAGAATGTTATTTCAAAGTTTTAGAATTTGAAGATGTTTAGCAGAGTATGCCTACCCCAGTTAGAATCTCCTCACCACTCCTTTTGTATTATAATATGGTGAATGCCATTGTTTCTGGCCTGCCTCTTGAATACATTTGAATCCGTACCTCACCTCATGCCTTGATGACTCTTATAACCTACATTTATCATTCCCCACCACCCTCCTCACCTCTAACTTCCTATGTGACTTCCTTGGGTTCACCTAAATTCACCTACTTATTAACAGGAAAATATAAAATGTGCTTCAATAATATAAAATTTGTGCCTCTAACATGGACTCAGCTGACCCCAACCTCCTCTATCTTCATCAATAAAATGGGAATAATGATAAAATTCTCTAAGTCCTCCAGACAAGATGGTGATCTAGGCAGATACAGACATCTCTTCATCTTGCTATAACTATGTAGTACTTTTGGATGAAATAACCTTTAGAAATCCAAAAAAGGTAGCTGACCTCAAAAGGAAAAAGGGAAAATTTTCCTTAGGAAAAGTCATAAATGAGGGAAATATGAAAAGTGCTAAGCAAAAGGGAAATTCTTCACCACCCACAGGGATACCAGGATCAGATACTAGGGGCTAGAGTTCTAATGTTTGGGCATAGTCAGGAGCTATGGCCACAAGGCCCTGTACCTGAAACAGGGATTGCTAAAGCTAAGAGTGAAGAAAGTATTTCATAGTCTGTGAGCTGGAACCAGAAAAAAAAAAAACTGCATCCAGAGGCCCAGGATTATGTTGAAGATAAGCCAGTCAATCTGGGCTCTAAATAAAACTGGAGTCCTTACCCTGTGCCCAATATGGGCAAGGTGACCAAAGTTAGACTATCAAAATGATGAAGATATCCTGAACCAAAGACTAACTTAAGAATTGATCTATGATCAGCAAATCTCATAGGACATCCCGAACCATCCAATTACGGTGTCTACACAGCTCAAGGCATATGTGGGATGCCCATGGAAGACAAACCCAGTAAGGATGAACTCATTAACAAAATGTCCAAAAATGTAAGAAAACACACCACCATATACAATAGGAAGAAAGTGCAACAAAATCAGAGAATCCATATCTGACCAACTGAAGGAAATAGAGCAAGTTTAAAGAACCTTAAAATATACTTTAAATAATCAAAAAAAGAAAAAGGGAAAGGAGAGAATGCATAAAACAAGAATATAACATTATGTGAAAAAGAACAAACCAATCTGAAAAAGAATAATACAGATATTCAAATATAATCTTCAAAAATTTTTAAACATTCAATAGATGCATAAGTGGAGACTAGATACAGTTGAAAAGAAAATTTATAAATTTGGAAATACCTGGGGAAACCATCCAGAATGTACACAAATAAATCAGGAGATGAAAAATATACAAGGAAAGTTAAATGACATAGATGATAAAAAATAATAAAGCAAAGTGGTAACTTTGGTTAAATCTGTAGAAGTGTGTCAACCTCATGCATATGTGCCATATTTCCAAACTAGATAATCAGTAAGTACTTGATGACCATTGTTCCATGCAGGGTTAAGAAGAAAAGCAAGAGTCTCTGATTTCAAAGGCATTAAAATAGCTAGCAGAACAATAATGGTAGTAGTAGTGATCACATTAAAATGGCAATTTATGGAATTTTAATTATGTAAGGTGAGTAAGTCCTAGAGATCCATTGTACATCATGGTGCCTACAGGTAACATTACTGTATTGTATCCTATTAGTCAGGTTCTCCAGAGAGAGAGAGAGGATCAAGATGTGATCATGGAGGCAGAGAAGTCCAATGATCTAACATCAGCAAGCTGGAGAAACAGGGAAGCTGATAGTGAATTCAGTCTGAGTCCAAAGGCCTGAAAACCAGGGGAGCTGACAGAGCAAGTCCCAGTCTGAATCTGAAGGTCTGATAAACAGGAGTACTGATATCCAAGGGCAGGAGAAGATAGATGTCCCAACTCAAGCAAAGAGAGCAAATTCACCATTCCTCCATCTTTTTGTTCTACTCAGGCCCTAAATGGATTAGATGATGTCCACCTGCACTGGCAATCTTCTTTATTCATTCTACAGGTTCAAATGCTAATCTCTTCCAGAAACATCCTCACAGACACACCCAGAAATGTTTTACCAGCTATCTGGGCATTGGCCAGTCAAGTTGACACAAAAAATTAAGCATCATACATCCTTAAGTTTTGCTAAGAGGCTAGATTTTATGTTAAGTGTTCTTATGACAAATTAATAATAAAGAGGGCAGGAGGAAACTTTTGGAGAGGATGGATATATTTATGGCATATATATTGGTGATGTTTTCATGGTAGTATACTTATCTCCAAACTCATCAAGTTTTATACATTAAATATGTGCAGCATTTTGTACGTCAGTCATTCTTCAATAAAATGACATTTTTTTTAATGCAAAGTAATTACCTCCAGAACAATCTAGCAGCTGACAGTGCTTGAGAAGGTATTGCTTCAATTCTGTAAGGTTAAGCTTTGCAAAATTGATGACTTGTATTTTTGATAATAAAATTGAAAAATTGTAAAAACAAATAATATTTGGATATTTAAAAAATTCTAATTTATGGGCTGAAGTTAAGGAAACTGCTGAAAAAATTAGGAAGTGTTAAAGAATTTTGAATTTTTAAAAGGTATTCCAAATTCTACAGTGTTGTGTCTGTGTTTAAGATTATTTTACCTATCCCATTGCATTTGTCTTCTATCTCTCTAGCCTAGCAAGTTTCGGTGCCCCATGCTTGCTTTCATCTTGTGCCACTTTTTTGTTACTGAGAATGGTCTGTTACAGCCAAACCACAGAATTCTTCTTTTTCTGAACCTACAATTCTTGACTGTGTCCATCTGCATCAAAACAACCAGAGATAATTATAAAAAATATCTGAATTAGAGTCTGCGGCAGGTCCCAGAAATTTACATTATTATCAGCTTACCTGAGTGGTCCATAGCCACATTATGTTTAATGAAATACTCTTCTCAGTTGTCCCCAATATTTCCCTCTTAAGTCTTCCCAGCTCCACTCATTCTAAATTATCCCAGCCACCTGGAGACTGTAAATTCTTAGGTAGTTGGAACAGTCCTCATTCCCTCCACATCTCCAAAGGATACCTAACACCATGATTTATAAACACTGACACTCAAGAATAGAATCGCTACCAATTTACCCACTTCCCCAGAATGTAGACCATTCACCCAATTTCCAAAGAATGTGCAATAGCTAACTTTAAACTTTCCTTCCCAGATCTCATTGATCCTATTTAGACTACCCTTTCTTCTGTGAGCTTCAAGAAAAGTAGCCAAGGAAGACCCTGTATGTATATCTGGCAAGGAGAGTGTTATGACTCTGACTAATCTCTCCCTAAATACTTAGGTTTGGGATATTATTTATAATGAAGAAAAATTAATAATGCAATTGGCAACCCGGATGATAATTCTTTTTAATATCAAATCTGTTAGAGCCCATTTGTACTTCAAGGCCCTCAGAGCCACTTGATTAAATTTTCTCCATTTGCTTGTCCACACTGGGAAACATTGAGTCATGCTCATAAGCCAGCATGAAACTGTGTGGTCTTTACCAATCAGGAGGATAAAAGTACAGAACCACAGCAGGAGCAAAAGCACTGCTGGGCGTATTGAAGCTGTGAAATTGCAGTTCTTCTCTCTAGATACGCCACCTGCCTCTGCATCACCATCACCAAGGGCTGCTCATTTCCTCCTGTCTGGCCACCCCCTGCCTTTGTCAGTAGGTGTATCTCTCCTGCCCATTCCAACCTTCTGCTTGTCTGTATGGATTTCAGGAGGCAAGGATATCTGTAAAGCTGTAATAACAACAATTACAGGTACACTCCAGAGGGAAAGCAAAAAAACCTAACCACACTATTTTCACTGGACTCAACGCACACAGTCTCCTTTTTCCCATACTGTCCACAACATGTTTCTATATAGCAGATTCAATTTAATAAAGTTATGTCCAAGACACTGAGACGATACCAGGTACAGGGCAGGGCAGTGGGGTAGACAGGCAGGTTGTAAGAGAAATTTGAGCTCAGCTTAGGTTCATCAAATCTTCCTAATTCTGTTTCTTCATCTGTAAAATAGGGGCATTTTCAGTGTAACACAAATGTGGGGCTTAGGTAAAGCACTACTGTCTATTATGCATAAAAGAGCCAGCTACTGCCCACAAGGCACTTGTAATTTAGTAGTTTCCATAATGCTGAGGTAGCATGAGAATATAGAGCATATCTTGGTCTTCTTGGGCTGCCATGACATAATACCATAGACTGGGTAGCATAAACCACAGAAATTTATTTTCTCACAGTCCTGGAGGCTGGAGGTCCAAGATCAGGGTGCCAGAGTAGCTGGTTTCTGGTGAGAGCTCTTTTCCTAACTTGCAGATGCCTTCTCACTGTATTCTCACATGGTGGAGAGAGAGCAAGCAAGCTCTCTGGTGTCTCTTCTTACAAAGTTCCACCTTATAAGACCTCTTCTAAACCTAATTATCTCCCAAAGACTCCATCCCCAAAAACCATTACATTCGGAGTAAGGACTTCAACATATGAATTCTGAGAGGGACACATTCAGCCCTTAACAGCATACCACCATGGCCCAGCTCCCATTTGACCCTAACCCTTGAGACCAGTGCTAGATACTTTTAAACTGAAACTAGAACTAAAACTTCTCAGGGCAGAATTGGAAAAATCTGAAAATTATCCTAAAAACATATTCCCTTTTGTAGTGTCATATAACTCTCCTAGACTGAGAAGCAAGCATTATTAGTGTCTCTAATAGAAGGGGGCTGGTGAGATGTTCCTTTACTATGGATTCAGGGTGAACGGTAAGAGGCGGTCATGTATCCTACTATTGTAGAATGACTTCAGTTCACATTGGATAAAAGTCCTGTGAAAATAAAATCAGTTATTTTACCCTCAATTCATATAATCCAATTCTAGTGTTGGGGCTACTAGGGCTGAAACCAGAGTGCTTCCACAAATTGCCAGAAAATTCTCACATAAAGTGTCATGTGTTAAATTGTGTCCCCCCAGAAAGGTATGTTGAAGTTTCAACCTCTTATACCTAAGAATGTAACCTTTCTTGGAAATAGGTTCTTTGCAGATGTAATTAGTTAAAATGAGGTCATACTGGAGTAAAGTGGGCCCCTAATTCAATACGACTGGTGTCCTTATACAAGATGGCCATGTGAAGACAGAGACACACAGGGAGAACATCATGTGAAGACAGAGGATTGGAGGGATCCGTCTACAAGCCAAGAAATACCAATGATTGCCAGCAATGACCAGAAGGTAGGAAAAGGCAAGGAAAAATACCCTTCTAAGTTTCAAAGGGAGCATGGCATTTCCATCACCTTGATTTTGGACTTCTAGCTGCCAGAACTGTGAGCCACCAAATTTCTGTTCTTTTGAGCCACCCACTTCTTGGTACTTAGTTAAGGCAACCCTAGGAAACAGATACATAAGGAAACATGTCTGTGGGCTGAATGTAAGCAAAAGGTTCCCTGCCTTACATTGGGTAATAAATCTACTGGAAAGCAGTCAAAATAACTCCTTTTTTTCTTTTAGGATGTTCTGGGTAAAGAGCAATACTAAAGACAAAGAAATAAGGCTCAGGATTCTTCTAGTGGGCTCCGAGGTTCTGTCTTATAGGAAGGAAAGCTTTCAGGAGGTCAGGACAAATCTCAGTTCCGTAGGGTCACTCACTGCCACAGGTCCTTCTGACTCTGAGGTCTCTGATTCTCAGACATGGGCAGTTCTGTGGGACACTGCTCATGTTTGTTTCTGGTCTGGCAGAACGCTCTGATCATGCAGCATTCCCTCAGGCAGTGCTCCTGGTATCTAAGAACTGGTGGAAGGTGGAAGGGCTATGAGGTTACCTCTGATTTGGCTACATAGAACACCAGGGTTTACCTCCCAGCAGCTGTCCTCTGGATACCTGCCTCTCAGCCTGGAGACACCTAGTATCCTTTCTCCTACCACTGGGTATTGCCTCCTGCCAAGAGAATGACCTGGGAAGTCAGTTAAATAAACCCCTCTCCTCAGCTCTGGTTCATGTTCTTATTACCCTACCTGCTCATCTTCTGACTTTTCCATCCCCACTAAATCTCCAGACCCCTTCTCTGAGACCTCAGACTGGCTTTGGGCTTGCCTCTTCCCCTTCCTTGCTTGGCAGCTCTATTCCAGTTTTCTGGGCCCTGCTGCTGTGTGCTGTGGGTATCAACAACTCTACTGGAGCTGCTTGTTCAGCTCACCTCTCCCACAGCTGAAACCTACCTCCCCAGTCTTACCAGTCTAATCACCTGCTCGCTGCTCAGAGGGTTCCTGGCACTCACATCCTGGCTCCTTATGTTGTGTCCTCCAGATCCTCTTACTCATTCACTTATGCTGACACTAAAAAAGCATCCACATTCTTTAAGAAAAGTACTCATAAGGTGGTATTGTTTACCTCTTCAGAAGCAGAATAGCTGACCTCTGGCTGGGCAGTACAGGGGTTTAGTCTATTGCAAACAGTCACCTTGTCCTTGCTACAGGTACCTGCTAGTGTAGTTGGGCACAAGGACAAACAGAGAATCCATCTTTGTTCATGAGATGGAAAAAAAGATGTCATGCCTTTATTGACTGAACCCTACATATCCTGGACCAGCTCCAGACAGAGGTGAATGGTAAAAACATTTAGAAGAGGGCTAAAGATCTGGCCACTGCTAAACTATCTCCCTTACTTACTCACTTACCTGTCCCTACCTGCTATATTGCCATGACAACCTATTGGAGAGACTTTAATATGTTACCTTAGAAAATGATAACTCATACACTGATTTCTATGGACTGAATTGTTGTGTCCCATGAAAATTCATATGTTAAAGCTTTAATCCCAAGTATGATGATATCCAGTGGTGGGACTTTCACAAGGTAATTGGGTTTAGATAAGATCATGAGAGTGGAGGCCCTGTGATGATGGAATTAGTATCCTTATAAGAGAAGGAAGAGAGGGTCCAGTGGTTGAGTCTGCCTTCCAGTGCAGGGAACGCGGGTTCGATCCCTGGTCAGGGAACTAAGATCCCACATGCCATGGGGCAACTAAGCCCGTGTGCTCTAGAGTCCTTGTGCCACAACTAGAAAGCTCGCATGCTGCAACTACTGAGCCCACGCGCCACAATTAGAAAGAAGCCCGCGCACCACAGTGAAGAGCCTGCATGCTGCAACTAAGACCCGACACAGCCAAATAAAAAAATAAATAACTATTTTAAAAAAAAGAGAGAGGGAGAAGGAAGAGAGACTAGAGTGTGCATTTTCCTTGTTTGTCTCTGTCTGTCTCTCTCTGCCATATTAGGATATAGCAAGAAGGCAGTCATCTGTAAGCCAGGAAGAGAGCTCTCACCAGAGCCAGACCATGCCAACACGCCGATCTTAGATGTCTAGCCTCCAGAACTATGAGAAATAAATATTTGCTGTTTAAGCCGCCCAGTCTATGGTGTTTTGTTATATCAGCCCAAGCTAAGACACTGATAGACTACCTTTACGTATGATCAATTTATTAAAACCTATTTCCACCTAAAAAGCACAGTAAGGAGAGAGTGGCACAGATAACCAACAAGTTTGTATGGATGGTGGGGTTGACAAATCCTATGATAAAGCAATGGGTTAATGAACTGATGCTATGATCAAGAAGCTTGATCATACTCTCTGGTCACGAGAGCACAGGGAATGCGTGGGAGGATGAGAAAGAACAGATGCCACAAGGACAGTGAGAAGATAAAGAAATTTTGAATCCATCATAGTTTTGCCTAGGGAACTCTCTTCCTGTGTTTTTTTGCACAACTTTGCTCCTCCCCTCCAGAATAAATAGAATCAACTCAGGTGTTTTATAGGCCTGCTGGCTGGGTGAGGGCAGCCAAGCTCCTACAGCCAAGGACTTCTGAAAGTTTGACTTGTGGCTGTAAATCCAACTCACCCTTGAGATTAACGGTGAGCATCCAAAAAGATACAACTTCAAAAAGAAGTCACAGATTTAAAATCTTTTCAATCAGATGCTATTCTGATTTAAAATTTCATTATTTATCCCAAAGTAGTTTTGTTTCCAAAAGTTTGAAGAATCAGAATTACAGTTGTGAATTGTTCCTCAGTCCCATTCAATCTATTTGGTTATGTAGCTGAATATCTGTTTTGTAAGCATTTATCACTTTAATAGGAAAGGCCTGAAGGGAAAAAAAGGGTACTTGTTAGGATTTATTTTATTTATTGTAAAAGGTTCTAGCCTCTCGGTCCCAGAAATTGTCTCTTTAGCTCATTCTCCTAAGTCATATTTAATTTACTTCAGAAGCAATACATATTTTGTGTCACATAGTCTATATAGCAGAGTTGGGCTTTTTTATTACCCAAGACTATTTCCTTCTGTGATATGTACTCACAAAATTTGAAGGACTACTCTTGTTGTATGGTGTTTTCTATGCAATCTTTTTTCATCCACAATACATCTCTTAAAAATAAAATATACATTAGATGTTTACTCCTAAAAGAATTATTTTATATCCAAATGATGAAAAATATAAATATGATAATCATAGGCCTCATGCCTTTTATTTGCAAAAAAATAAATTTCATACACTTTCCAAGCATATGATTTCACTGAGTTTTTATCACACACCTTGTGATAGATATTATACTGTTAAAGAATCTGAGACTGCCGTTGGTACATGACCAAAGATCATGTTGGCAATTAGGTTATACTCTGTGCTCCCCTATCTTCTCCCTACCTTCTAGAATCTTGGACTCTTGGGTTTCCAAATTGGTTGAGGCTGTGGTAGTTTTGTCCACTGAGTTACAAACACTAGTCCATGAAGAAGTGTGTGTAGATTGATGATGTAATTAGTGGGATCTTAGAAATTGTGGTCTTACAGACAGATCAAATCACGGGAGATATGCAGAATCCAACTGCAGGTCTTTTTAATATCCACAAAATTGCTGTGGTCATAGAAAAAGAATATAAAAACAATCTAGCATTCAATTAATCAGAGAAAGATTGGTTAAAGGAAGCTGCTACTTTTCTGAGATGTTGCAAACTCAACTCAGGTGAAAAATATTTGGTGAGATGTGACTGAAATGCAACAGAAACCAATTGAATCTAGAGAGTTTAGACTAAGAATGGCTGTTGTAAAAGCAACTAGAAGCAAGAGTGCATGTTATCTCAGTGGTACAAAATGAACTGGCTTCATTCAGCATCCAGGCAAAAAATCCTCTAGTCAACAAGCTGTCCCAGTTCTTGTGGGATGGGAAGCTCCAGCTTACCTGGAATAGTAAAGCTACTTCACTAGTGAGAAAGTCTCTCTTAACCCCAGCAAACCTTAGAATTAGGTATACAGATGAGCAAATTTACTTTGTACTTTGTAAAATCAAAGAATGAAAGAATTTAAACATATTTTTAAAGGTTTAAAGGAATTTAATAGACTAAGTTTAAAATGAGCCTGATTACTTAAGTTTATTCATTTCAATTTGAATTGATGGAAAATTATCACCCATCCCCCATAGTGATCCTTAAAGTTTACTAGATTAATAATAGTATAATCACATGTGGATATTGAGTTTAAAGGCTTAAGAAAAACCAGGTTTTAAACTATTCCTTTAATAAACTGAATTCTAACTTAAAGTGTCAAGTAACAATCATTCATTTATTTTCTGCTCACAAAAGCCTTTCCCCATCAACTCCGGAAAAAAAAAAAACATAAACAAAAACAAAAAACCTCACAGGGACACATGACATCTCAGTCAGGAAAATACCTGTCCCATGTTGAGTAAGTAACAGTTACCACAGGCTGAGGGTCCACTGTCTAAAGGGCCACCTGGAACAGCAGGAGACAGACTCCCTGCCCACTTTTGTTCTCTCTTGGAAAAGAGAAAGGGGACAAAGCAATTGCAACTTGACGTTTCTGAATCCAAAGAGAATGCTGAATTGATTACATCAGAAATGGTGAGGGGGAGGTGAATGAGGTTGGATATTTTCATTGTGAAAGACAAAACGCACCAGATAATTAAGATGATTTTACTCAGGCTCTTGCATTAAGGGGAAAACATTCATTAATAAGAAACGTCTAAAAGAAGAGAGGGAAAACCTGGGGTTTTATAAAACAAGGGAGTTACTGAGGAGGGGTGGGTGTGTGTCTTGTCTTGGAAGATGCTGGGGCAGGGTGGTCTGTCGTTAACCTAGCAGTCTGTCAGAACAGAGAAGGGGGTGGGAGGGAATTTTCCAACCATTCTTACCTTACCTTAAGGAAGCATAGGACTCAGATAAAGTGCAACATTGTCATCATAAATACATTTACATGAAGCTAGATTTTTAACAGTGGTTGTGACTTTAGTGTCCTGGGAAAAAAATGAACATTTGGTTTTCGTTTTTTCCTTCCTTCTTTTTTTCCTTCTTTTGTTTTTGTTTCTATGAAACTATGTCAATTTGAAATACTTTTAGCACAAAAGCACATACAATACAAAATTTTGTGTAAAATTTCTGCATTTAAAATTAACAATGTATGTTCTTTCCTGAAAAATACTGTCCTTGATTTTGAGACGATGACCTCTCTACTTTTTTCTTATTAAAATTTCCCATCATATAGAAAATGATGATTTATGATACATTTTTTTAAATGGCATTCTTTTTTAAGATAAAAATGTTAATAACTATATACTTATTGTCTTAATTTTTTGTTAATCGATTTAGTTATTTGAATCCAAAAGCATAAGAGATAATTTTCTGTAAAGTAATGCAGTTGGAGGGGGCCGCAAAGTCTTAAAATCTACTCTCAAAGATCCTTTCTGTGGTGCTCTTTTATCATGCAAATATTCTAGAAGACTTAACATGTTATCATTAACACCTAAAGTTTGCTTATCAACTTCCAATTGGGACAACCTGGGGCAGCTAAAGATTAGAATTTTTGAAGGAAAAAGGAGAAAAAGGGTCACCTTATGAAGAGGTGGAAAAACACTCTTAATACACTTGACTCACATTACGGTTTTGCCAAAGGACACACTGAGATATTGTTTAGCTACAGCTTAACATTTTAAATCTTTTACTCTTTTCTGCACAGAAAACAAACCATCAAATTATTCAAGCTCATTATCCTCTATCCTTACTACAGGACATTAGAGTACCAACTTGAAAGTTATAGGATCCAGTCCAGGAAAATCAAGGCAGAAAAGTCAGAACAGCAGTTCAGTCATCAACAACGTGTACCAAATTAGAGGTAGATTGCTTGGGGGACTGGGCAGGCAGGGAAGATGAGTCCTACCATCAGCCATGGCTAGAGACAAGTAGTCAGTGTCAAGTATATTCATGGTGAGCAAGAGGTGGGCTCTAACATCTTACAATAAGTATAAATACAGATCAGAAATCAGTGCTGGGTAAATGAAACAGAGTCAGTATGTCACCTCCCAAGTGAACTGCACAGAATCCATGAGACTTCTAAAACTAAGAAATGCACTGGGGTCAAATGTCATGAAAAGGAAACCCAGTTAACTGTAGTATATGGTCTGATAATTAGACCCACGTTACCAATCACAATAAGACCAATAACACAGCTGGCTTCATATAGAATCTATAGGTCTAAGAGCAGCTACCTTTTTCTCATTGGGAGCCAAACTATTTCTATAGTTTGGCTACGGCTTTAAGTAAAGGTGACTGAAGTTGTAGAGAATAGAGGAAATTTTAACAGAAATGAACAAGTGGTTTCAAAATCAGAACCATGAGGCAGTTCATCTGGGTACCTGCAACAATGATCTAGAGAGGATACATGGATGAATTTTGAGGATCATTAATCCAAAATAAAAGATTACTATATATTACCCAAGTCACAAATTCTTATAGATTTCCTATCCAGGAAAGGAATTGACCTCAAAATATAGAAAACTCTGAGACCAGGGTGGGGAAGGAAAAGGAAGGATCTGAATGAGATGTGATATATTCTAAGGATTCCATAATAACTCCTATGTCCTGAGCTACACTAGGAGAAAGAAAGTATATAGGAAAAAGTATATATATATATATATTTTTTTTTTCATATATATATAAAATATTTTGGAAATATCCGAATGTCCTAATCATGTTGACTAGATGGCTAAGCTAGATCTAAGAGTAAGTATATATTTTTTTCCATTGGGTGCCAAGCTGTTTCTATAAAATTTTTCTATAAAAAGATTCAAGTGAAAAAAAATTCAGTTGACTAATAAGGTTAAGCATACAGCCTTTTCCCCAGGATACTGTAAAGAAGTTCCTTCTTGAATTAAAGGTTTCCACTTAATACCTGAAAGATAATATACCCTTGAGCTGGTTGAACTAAGCAGGCACCAGAAGCTCTATTTATTCCCCTAAAGCAAGTATCCTTGTTGAAGCCGTAATTTAAACACACAAGGTTGGCCTTTTAGTGTATTACAACATGATGTGCTACACACAGCAAAGCATAAAGACAATTTGCTTTAAGAATTACCTCCTCCTCCCACCAAAAGTCTAAGTTCTTTGACTTACTTGATATTGCAGAAGAAAAACTGATAAGATGAAAGAATGGCAGGGAAATAACATTTATTGACTATCTGCTATACAAAAGGCAGATGTTAAGGCACTTTTACTTATATTATCTTAATTTATTCCTCATATCTCATTTGTACTTCAGTTATTCCTAGATGAACTATCTCATTTATTCCTCATTTAGCACTGGTGCATTTACTATCTCATTTACTCCTTGTAAGAGCCTGGGTGTCAGATGTATTTATTTAAATTTTATAGATGGGAAGGAAAACTGATGCTCAGATATGTTAGGTCACAATACACAGTTAATGAGTACCAGAGAGAAAACATTATAAACTTGCTGGACCTCAAAATCTGTGCCTTTCTAACATTTGGCTGTCATGTAGGAATCAACTCTCCAAAGCAGGCATTTGCACATGACAGTCAACATGAACATGAGATAATTTTCTGTATCACCCTAGTAGTGGGTATCAGTAAGGCCACCAATAAATATTATGATAATATAAATGAACTTAATTTGGGGTGCTTTCCCAATTCCATTTATTCTTTTCTTCCCCCACTTTAAAGATCTCCCCTTCCATGAAGCATTTCCTGAAATTTGCCACCTGCCTCCACCCATGCGACTCCTCTACACTATACTTAACATCTGTTTGAAGACCAGTATATTAGTTAGGATTAGGTGTGGCTGCATAAACATGAAGTCCAAATGGCACACTTAAACCACACAGAATTTTATTTAAATGTCATATAAAAGAAGGCCAGAGGTAGGGCTTCCAGGACCAGAAAAGCAATTCACAATACCTCCATGTCCCAGACTTCTTCTAGAGCTCTTTGCCACCATCCTTAGTGTGTGCATCTCATCCTCAAATATGCCACATGGTTCAACATGCCAGCTGGGTCTCAGGTTATTATGTCCATCTTTCTAACTAAATATACAACTTTTTAAAAGGAGTATTACCAGAAAACCCACCTGACTATTTTTGCTTATACCTCTGTATTAGTTGCCTAGGGCTTCTGTAACAAAGTACCACAAACTGGGTGTCTCAGAAAAAAAGAACTTTATGTCTCACAGTTCTGGAGTCCAGAAGTCTGAAATCAAGGTATTAGTAGGGCCATGCTCCTTCTGAGATCCTGGGGAGAATTCTTCCTTGCCCCTCTCTAGCTTCTGGTGTGGCCATCAATTCTTTATGTTCTTTCATTTATAGCTGCGATTCACTTTAATTGCTATCTCTGTTGTCACATGGTGTTCTCTCTTTGTGTTTTCCCATGTAATTTTCTTCCCTTTGTCTGTGTGTCTTCTCTTTTTATGAGGATATCAATCATTGGGTTGAGGTCCCTACCTACTCCAGTATAAGCTCATCTTAACTTATTACATATGCAACAACACTATTTCCAAATAAGGTCACATTCTGAGGTACTAGGGTTTAGGAATTCAACATATCTTTTGGGGGGAAATAATTCAACCCATAACAATCTCATTAGACAGAGCTCAGCCACATGTCCACAACAATATGCAAGCATCAGGGGAAGTGTCATCATTGGCTAGATATTACCATCCCAAATTAAACTGATGCTGTTACTATGAAAGAAGAGAATCGATATTGTCTGTCTTATCAAATAGTATTTGTCATTGAGCACCTACACAGCATCCAGTATGTTGTGTGGCAGGTAGTAGACCCTCACTAAATATTTTTTGAAGAAACAAGTGAATGAATGACCTAGAATTATATTGATGAGAAGAAAACATATGGTAACGGGACAAATTTATAAAGTACAATAAACTGTAAAGTCTTATCTAAAACTGGAAACTCTAACTTTATCCAGAGAGGACACGCTTTACAATTCTTGGAGGTGTCTTAACAACCTGGAATGAAACTCCTGTCACAGAATTTGGATGCATTTGCTCACAATATGGAAATACCATAAGCCCTAGGGAAGAAGGAAGGGGGCTTTCTGCCCACATCCTATCAGCAGGCCTTAATTACTAGGAGAGGTTGAGCCTAGCCAGCAGGGCACACAAGACCAAAAGGCAAAAAATGCAGACGGGAGGCCCAGGAACAAAATCCAACTTGCAGAGACCCTTGGTGGGCACCAGTATTTTTCACATTTTTAATTTATTGCCAGGTTTTAAACATGGGGGTATTTTAGATAGAAATATGTATTTCCAACATTTTTTTTGAAAACCTGAAGATCTGGTATTATTGATTTCAAATTAATATATAGCAATTATTGACTGAGTCTGAGTACCAGCTGTCCACTTCAGATGGGGAAAGCATTCCCTATTTTTCCAGTTGCTCTTCTTCACAAATGCATGCCTCTTCCCTGAACTTTCAAGGCATTTGACTTTGTCACTCTTGGTCTGTCGTCATCTAGAAAACCTAATGTAGGTGACTGCATGTACATAAATGTCTTCAGTTTTAAAGTATTAGTATTTAGAACAAATAATAAAAGCACTGTAGCTATGGGTATGGGAAAATAAGCTGATATCTCTAAATTGTATAATATACTGCTCAGGCTTCTTTCTCGCCAGACTGTTGACAGCAGAAAGATGTGCCTTTCTTTCCATCTCCTGTTTTGGTGCCATGAACTGGGAAGTTGACCAATGAATAAAGGAAAACTAATGTGTTGGTCCTAAAGAAACAATAATGTGGAGGTATAGATATAGTCATATATATAGACATATATATACACACACATTCACCAAAGTGTTGAAAAAAGGCTTGTTGAACATATTGCTAAGCATTATTCATAATGTTGGATTTTAGCAGGGAAAAAAAATAGACCCATATCCCTGCTCTCATAGATCTTCTTGTTTAGTGTTAGCGTTTAGGGAGAAAGGGGAAAGAAGAGAATAAAAAATAAATAAATATTTTAAAATATAATAGTCAAATTGTGATGACAGGTTTTAAGAAAAATAAAGCAAGAAAAGGGAATAGGGAAGTCTGGGTCAAAGCAATTTTTTAAAAGGTACTAGGGAAAGTATCACTTAAGAAGACAATACTTGAAGGAGATGAGAAAACAAGCCATGCAATATCTTGGAGAAGAACCCTCAAAGCAGAGGGTAAAACAAGGGCAAAGGACTTGAGACGATGGGAGCATCACTGGCATGTTCAAGAGATATAAAGGACAACAGAGTATCTGGATGAATGAGCAAGAGGGAGAATAGCAGAAGGTGAGGCCAGGGAAGCTGTGGGAGGACAAATCATGTAAGCTGCTATATGTCATTTTAAGTAAGTTGGATCTACTCTGAGGGGGACAGAAGCCAAGGAGTGTGTAGAGCAGAGATATGATATCACCTGATATTATATTTCAAGGCATCATTTTGGCTGCTGTGTTGAGTTAGAGTGTAGGAGGGAAAGGGAGGAAACAGGAATATTACTTAAGGAGTCTATCCAGGGAGGAGAGAATTGACTTGGACCAAGATCAAAACAATGGAAATGGTGAAGAGTCCTCAGATTTGTAATATATTTTAAGGTAGGATTTGCTAATGGATTGTATGTGGCATGAAGAGAAAGAAGAAGTCAAATGTGTGACTCCAAGGTTTCTTGGCCTGAGAAGCTGGAGGGTAAAGTCAACATTTACCAAGATGGAGAAGACTGAAATGATTCCATTATGGGTGGGGTGGGTAAGGGGGCTTGATAGGGAATTTAAGTTTCAGATGCTTTTTATATATTCAAATAGGCTAAAGATGTCTGGGCTAAAGATAAATTTTGCGATTCTACTGTATAAAAATGGTAATTAAAATCATGAAACTGGATGATATTAACCAAGAGAATGTGTGAGAAATATAAGTAGAGTTCTGAGGATTGTACTGGGGTACTCTAATATTTAAAGTTTCAGGAGATAAATAAGAATAAGCAAAGGGGTGGCAGTGAGTTAGGAGTAAAACCAGAAGAGTGGTGTTCTAGGAAGCTGGTGTAGAAGGTATTTCAAGGAGGAAGGTTGACAACCAAGTCAACTGCAGCTGATAGGTCAAGAAAGACCAAGACTTAGAACAGATTATTGGGTTTACAAAGGAATAAAATTTGGTGCTTTGAAAAGATCAGTTTTGATAGAGTAGTGGATGGAAGCAAAACCTAAATGAGAAGTTTTCAAGAGAGAAGGTGAACATAATCAGAGACAGCAGGTATAGACACTGATTTCAGCTATTAGTTTCTAAAAGGTGACAATGAAATTTTAAGAGACTAGAGAAAATGAGGAGACTAGGAAAGTTTTTTGTGTTTACTTTGCTTGTTTAAAGATGGGAGAAACTGTAGATATTTATAAACTGTTTAGTATGATCTAATAGAAAGGGGAATCAGGCGAGTAGGAAGAAAATGTCTACACTGGTATTTTGAGCAGGTGAGAGGAAAGTAGTTCAGATGCACGAATGGATAGTTCACCTTTACTAGTAACATGGTCAGTTTATCCATGGGGAATGGAAATCATAATATACAGGTGCAAATGTAGGTAAATAGGTAGATGTGGTGGTGAGAGTCTGTACACATTGTCTTGCTATTTGCATTATTTTCTCAGTGAGTTAAAGCAAAGTAATCAGTTAAGAATGAGGATAGAAAACTGGAAGTTTGGAAAATAGGGAAAAAGTAGGAAAAATTGGCCTAGCAGAGTGAGAATGAATGAACTAGGGCAGTAGAGGAGAATGACTCAGCAGCACTGAGAGTCCATTCAAGATTAGACATCATGAATTTAAAGTGAGACCTGAAAGCCTGGTTTTGTATGTTGCTCCAACTACATTTGCTGTGCAGGTACAGAGACAATGTAGGTGGAGAGAGGTATTTAACCAGGTTTGGAATTTTGTCAGGCAACTATGGAAAAGTGAAGATGGGTAAGGAAGTGAGGATATACATAAAGGAGAGATTTAATGCCCAGTGACAGAATCTAACTTGCATAAGGAAGCATCTATAGACATAAGAAAGTGGTGAGGGAGGGCAAAAAACTGGAAGGATCTATAGATTATGCCAATAAGCTTAAAGAATGTTGAATTGGGGATACTAGAAAAGGTGAGATGCAAAGACAGAAAGAGCTGCTTGGAAAGTGGGATGCTTGAAATTAAGACTACAAAGATGTTACTTTTTATAATGAAGATGATGTCATCTAGGGTATGGCCCCAGGACTGAATGGCTGTGGAAGGGTGAAGAACAAGATCATTGGAGGGGATGTGGGCAAAGAAGTTTGAGGACAGTTTACTAGAATAATAACCTAAGTGGATATTGAAATCACCAAGGAATTTAACAGTTGGCAAGGAACTAAAATCTTCCAGGAATTGATGTTGGGGTCCATGAATAACTACAAAGAAAAGGGTAGTTTGTGGTATGTTTTGATCACATGATATTCAAAACTTAGTGATTATAGGGAGAAAGAAGGTGGAAGTGTCTAGAAGCAGTTATAATGAGCAAAGACTTCTATCCCATCTCAAGTTATAATGAGCAAAGGCTTCTACCACATCTCAATGTTATAAGGAATGTGGGAAAGAAAACATCTACCACTTGAGAGCACAACAATGGAAATAAGAGAATCAGGGCAAAAGATAAGAAGCATTCAGAGAACATCTTGAAAGTATGAGAGATATAAGCTCTTAATATAACTCTTATAGGCTCTTAAATAGCCATGAATTCCAGAAGGCAGGGTAATAGTTAAGGAAAAGATGAATGGAGTAACACAAAGGAAAATCATATAAGGTTGACACCCAGAGGATGAGACCTAGTATTCCTGGGGTACCTGATATAAACTGGGGCTACGGTCAGGGGAGAGTAAGGCACTGGCTTCTGGGGGCAAAATTTAAGGGTGTGCCAAATAAAAAAAATTATGATGAACAATCAGAATTTTAAATAAAAACAATATTAATGTTGATTGATTTTTCCTTTTACCTCAGACTCCAATATGGCTAGGCATGGCACTTTATTAATCTATGGATTTTTACATTAATTTTGATTTTTTAAAAATATTGTATTCAAATAGTGTTTATCTTGATTACTGAGATTTTCTGGGGTCTCCTTAATTTTGACCCTTGAGCTCAGTGCTTCACTGGCCCCATCTTAGTCCTGCCCTAAGGTTCAAAAAAGTGGTGGGGGAGGAGACTGTAAATGTTTTAGAAATAGGTGAAAGCAAAGCATGCTGAGTTCTGGAGTTCTTTGCTCATCTCTGCCAATGATGGTATGGTGGTTTTAGCTGGAATCTGCAGATCTTCCTGAATTCTGACAATGAAGGGGTTGACGCCAGGGGAGGGCCCACGCCAACACCACTGCAAATTCATTTGTTTTCTTTAGGAATCAAGGATCTGAGACCTGGATTCAGAGGATATGATGTATTTGATGTGCCCTGACAAGATAGACGCTGCCTGACACTCCATCAAAGGAAGAGGGAAAAGATCATTGAGTAATGGCCTAAATCTACACCACTGCTTCTTAGATGTGACTAATTGCTTGCAAGTGGGACCAAAAGAGTCCTTAGGAAAATATAATTGCAAATGTGTTCATCTCAGACTTAACTTATCCAAAACTGCCCTTGTAATTTCCCATCCCCACCCCAAACTCCTGCTCCTGCAGTCTTCCTCGTCTCAGTAAATGGCAACTCCACTTTTCACTTCCCTTAGGACACACTCAATGTAGTACTGTTTCTCTAGTACCTATAATGGTGACTAAAACATAACAGGTAAACAAATGAATACACTATCTATTATAAGCAAGAGAATGTGATTATCTGGCACAGAAATAACGTGATTATGATGTGAAGGTTGTCATGGGAAAGCTTAGAATCAGTAGAGTTGGTAAGAATAAGCATAAAATCATACTGTATTTATATCTCCATCCCATTCCAAAAAGATACAAATCATTCTACACAGATATATGCAATAAAAGTAGCATAAATTTTTGAAGAAGATTGGGAAACGGTAAAATAAATTTAGGAAAGAGAAAAGGAAGCTTGAAGTATATTAAAGATATACCAGGGCTTCCCTGGTGGCGCAGTGGTTGAGAATCTGCCTGCTAATGCAGGGGACACGGGTTCGAGCCCTGGTCTGGGAAGATTCCACATGCCGCGAAGCAACTAGGCCCGTGAGCCACAACTACTGAGCCTGCGCGTCTGGAGCCTGTGCTCCGCAACAAGAGAGGCCACGATAGTGAGAGGCCCGCGCACAGCGATGAAGAGTAGACCCCGCTTGCCGCAACTAGAGAAAGCCCTCGCACAGAAACGAAGACCCAACATAGCAACCAATCAATCAATCAATCAATAAATCTTTAAAAAAAAAAAAAAAAAAGATATACCAAAAGGTCTAGTAGGTTTTATAGAGATCAGTGGCAAATTTGACTCTGAGCTTGCTGGTACTCAGTGTGAAGTAAAAGCATATTTGAATCCTCAGTTTATGGTTCTTACAGTTCTTGCATTTAAAATACTGAACAATGAATAAAAATACATCTTTCTTTGAAGAAAAAACAACAACTGCACTTAACAGTGAGACCTGAGGGAACTTCTTCTCATGGGTCCTCCTAAAGGGAAAGTGTGAAAAATAATAAATCAGGTTCTCAACAACATTCCTGAAGTACACTTAGCAATGATTTTCAAAGGTCTGTTCCAGAAGATCCCTCAATGAAAGACAATGGCTATCACCAAATTACAACTCAGTGAAAGCCAAAATATTGTGCTCCAAAACCACAATGCTTTAATATCCTAAATTAGTCAAGATTGAAATTCAAAGGAGCTAGAGCAGCAACTGTTTTCTCCTTAAAGTTTCTGAACACCTTATTAACTCTTGAGGAACACTGTGACTCAGGAAACCTAGTGTGAGAAACACTATTCTAACACCACATATATATACTATATTCTCCAGACAACCTTTCAAAATCAATCCTTCAGTAATCATTCTTCAGGACAATTTTCTCACAACCAATCTTCTCATAAATAGCAAAAAATCTGGTAGCAAAAAATCTGGGTTGTACTCTAAAAAATATGTGGATTACCATATTCTGTATTACTAATTTAGTATACTTTTATTTGACAGTAAGCTAAAATGGGGGTAGAGTTGATAGCCTCTTATGATCAGTTGAAGAATGTAACCAAGGCTTGGGCCTACATAATTGGTCATCCCCACTTCCCTGTAATAATTACTATAATACAATATGATCAATAGGGAGTGTCATCTTCAAGGCTAAAAACCACCCCACAAAAAGCCTACATTTAAAAACAGTCATATAGTAGGTCTGCGTCTTTATTCCCGTCTTGCCCCTAGGTTCTTCAAGACCATTTTTTTTTTTTTTTTTAGATTCCATATATATGTGTTAGCATACGGTATTTGTTTTTCTCCTTCTGACTTACTTCACTCTGTATGACAGACTCTAGGTTCATCCACCTCACTACAAATAACTCAATTTCGTTTCTTTTTATGGCTGAGTAATATTCCATTGTATACATGTGCCACATCTTCTTTATCCATTCATCTATCGATGGACACTTAGGTTGCTTCCATGTCCTGGCTATTGTAAATAGAGCTGCAATGAACATTGTGGTACATGACTCTTTTTGAATTATGGTTTTCTCAGGGTATATGCCCAGTAGTGGGATTGCTGGGTCGTATGGTAGTTCTATTTTTAGTTTTGTAAGGAACCTCCATACTGTTCTCCATAGTGGTTGTATCAATTTACATTCCCACCAACAGTGTATAAGGGTTCCCTTTTCTCCACACACTCTCCAGCATTTATTGTTTGTAGATTTTTTGGTGATGGCCATTCTGACCGGTGTGAGATGATATCGCATTGTAGTTTTGATTTGCATTTCTCTAATGATTAATGATGTTGAGCATTCTCTCATGTGTTTGTTGGCAATCTGTATATCTTCTTTGGAGAAATGTCTATTTAGGTCTTCTGCCCATTTTTGGATTGGGTTGTTTGGTTTTTTGATATTGAGCTGCATGAGCTGCTTGTAAATTTTGGGAGATTAATCCTTTGTCAGTTGCTTCATTTGCACAGGGAGATCAGCTCAGTGCTTTGTGACCAGCTAGAAGGGTGGGATAGGGAGGGTGGGAAGGAGGGAGACACAAGAGGGAAGAGATATGGGGATATATGTATATGTATAACTGATTCACTTTGTTATAAAGCAGAAAATAACACACCATTGTAAAGCAATTATACTCCAATAAAAATGTAAAAAAAAAAAAAATTGACCAACTCAATGAAACCTTGTGAATACAGTGTTAAAAAGCATAACTATGAATAATAAAATTTAAATTTAATATGAAAACAATGGCAAATTATATTGAAGCTATGGTGAATTATGTTTATAGACAACAGGAAGAGAAAATAAAATGTAAATATTGCTTGATAAAAACAAAAAACAAAAACAGTCATATAGTTCACTTTCAAGGAAATGCCTGTGGCTAAAGAAGAAAGCTTTATAAATATACCGACCTATTCCAGAGGTTGGTTATTTTTATTTTTTAATATCTAAAATTAATGCACTTATTTGGTAACAAAGCAATCTCCAGCAGCTGAACAAATACATAAGCTAGTCAAAGAACTCAAAGAACCCAAAACTTCCCAGAGTTTCAACTCACAGTTTGACAGTCAGGCAGCAACTGACAAGCTCTACTCATCAAAAAAAAAAAAAAAAGAACATTTACTTCATTCACTTTTGTGTCTTTATGACAGGTGAGGTGACTGTGACATAGATGTTATGAATGAGGTGGGAATAGTTCACGGTCTATTCACTGAAAAATCAATGAGGCAAGAGCAGATAAGTTAGTACTTTCCTTTGTGCACCTGTTCTTGAGACATGAAATTAAACATTTAGCAGCAGGAACCTGTCCCTCCTGCCACCTCCTTCAGCTCTCACCAGCTCCTAAGATACTGGTTCAAAAATGAACCAACAGCTGCTTTTTCTTCCATTCCACCTAAACTCTCCTACATATTTTCAAGCCATGTCATGTGGCTGGGACTGGCATTAGGCAAATGCTACCACTGAAACTTTCTGAAAAATCCATGTTAAGAACACAAACATTTGGAGCAATTTATAATGGTCATGATTGACGTTAATAATTGATGCTCTGAACTGATACATTAAAGACAGTGGAGAATTTATTGAAATGACATTCAACCTGCTTCTTAAGAAATATTTCGGTTTCTACTCAACATGCCAGATCATTTAAGAGTACTAGTTAGAAGCAAAATACTTGACATATAGATCGAGTCTCAATAAATCATTCATGGAAATTCCCCCACACTAGCAAAGTATTTTTTTAATTGAAGTATAGTTGATTTACAATATTATATTAGTTTTAGGTCTACAGCACAGTGATTCAGTACTTTTACAGATTGTACTCCATTGAGAGTTATTATAAGATAATGGTTATAATTCCCTGTGCTGTGTAATATATCCTTGTTGCTTATCTATTCTAAACATAGTAGTTTGTATCTTTTAATTCCATACCCAAAATATCTTCATAGTTGTGGGCCATATGAGCATTGCCATATACTTAAGAAGATATTTTAAGAGAATTGCAAACACAGAGTCTGTTATCTATGGGGCCTCATTTCCTCCCTTAGTATTTAACTTCTTTGTACTATTTTAGGGCAGCCATCATTCCTGTACTTAGAAGTCTGCTTTCTGTCATTAGCCTATTGTGGCCTGATCCTCTTTGTTCTCTTACTTATTCATAAATAACATCTCTTCAGAAGACCTTGCTCAGAGAGAGAAGTACCTTCGAGTAGTGTCCCTAACTATCCTGTAGGTTGGCTTCTTAAGTTTAAAAATAGTCATAATGGAAGTAAAAAGTTTAAATTGCTACTTCTCAGAATTTGTTATTGTTCCTTTCTAGTACTTCTTAGTTGGAAATATTAGTCATAAGAGTAATTGAAATGTAAATTGTTGTGGCAGTGGGGTTGCCAGATGATATTCATTCTTACAAAGCCTGAATTATGCCAGGTACCCACTAATTTAAACTATAACCATTTTTCATGTAATTAAAATGGTCATGTGGCACAGACACAGGAATCAATCATATGGTCTCACTTTCTTGCTTCTCAGAAAGAAACAACAATAATTAAAGGACGCCTTCAGCATTTCATATGACAGGTATTTACAAAGTTATAAATGTAAAATAATAATGTCCCTTTGGGGCAAGATTGTGTTTTGCTATTGTGGTCATAATAAAAGTAATGGATGACTATCAGAATGAGAGAAGTCTTTCTTAATGGTTTAAGAATAGTATCCCAACAATTTCTATCTTTGCTAGGAGGAGCATAACATATGAATAATATATTCAAGTGGAGCCTAACCATCTGTGAGAAGCAAGATAAAACACTGAAGATGCACAGAGTAAAATAATTCAGACTTATTTAAGGAAGATGCTCCAAGGTTAGAAGTGACTATATACGATAGTACTATGTGGAAATGTAAAACAGTCTTCCTGAAGCAGAAGCTTCAGAAAGTGGAGCCATAACTGTTCACAGAGCTTCTCTCATCATGCTAAGATGTCTTCATTCATGTGCTAAGCGATATTGAAACCTTGGGCTGAATGCTGGGAGGGGCTAGATTCCTGAAGAAAGCCATGTATTCTACATACAGAGTTAACCTGAAGGGTACAATGAAAAACAAAGGCAGAAGTACAGCTGTGTCAGATACAAAGGGGAAAGCAAGACGTCATCTGGCAGTCACAGGTCCATTAAGAAGTGTCTTTCTTATCTCCAAAATTAGCGTGACTGGGAACCTAGGAACAATTACAGGAAAATCCCAAACATGTGACTTCCCCTTTTCTCCTATAGCCCTGCCCTTGCCATGGTATGCAGGATGGCCCATGAGAATGGTGGCTTCACACAGTCTAAACCAATCATATTGGAGAAAATGTTCTGCCCTTCACAGATGTCTGAAAGTTCATCTTCCTCCTTCTCAACACTCTCTCTGCACACTTTGAGGCCAAGAGAGGTTCATTCTATTCATTTCTTCCTCTGACAAGGAAGCTACATCCTCTGAGCACAGAGGACAGAGGAATTCCTTGGCCCTCTTATCCTTCCTTCTTCTGTTGAAGCCTGAGCCCTTGTTTATAAGCTTATATTATAAGCTTAGCTCCAAAAGCTGGTTTCTTTCAGGTACTTGGCAGCCTGCTTTCCTTTAATCTTTCACTTTTTTAAGAGTCATTTCAAAAGCAGCCGACTGAAAAGTCAAAGACAGTAGGAAAGAGGCTGCTATTCCACTAGCTGGAGATATTTTCATGTTTCCTGGGAGGTGCAGACATGGTGGTTCCATGTGGAATATAACAGAAGAAAGAGCAGGCTGTTTCCCCTCAACCTCTCACTCCCACAACAAACTCATCACAGACGGAAGTGCATCTAGTTACCCAGTCTCAAGTGATGCAGATTCTCCCCCTCCTTTTAGTTCTGAAAGTCCAAAATGGCTTTTTCTCACGTCATTCTACCCAGCAGGGCTCAGGTCCAGCCTCAAATGGAGGCCATAGGAAGTTTATAAGGAATGCGATAGGTAATTCACTTGACCTTCTAAGCTTATGTTTAAAGGATAGACAGAAGACTATTACAGTAAGGCTATCCATGCAGTGTCCCATCATGGGTTAGGTTTTGATGCTTAGAAAGACACAGTCATATTGTAGAGGACACAAAATAATTGCAGACAACTGATCACCCAGTTTCTTGCAAATTTACAAAGATGACAGAAAAAAACTGGTAATAACTGTGAAATGTACAAAAATGAAAATAAAAACCCTATTTCTAATGAAATTGTTTATTGCTTGCCTTAAGAGAGATTTCCTAGTTAAGATACTTTTCCAAGTGTAGAATGCAATAGTGGTGGTAACATTATTTGCAAATCATTGTAATGGGGTTCTATAGGCATATTACCACATTCCAAAGCAATTTCCTGAAGGTACCCAAAAGTAGATTAAAATATGACAAGACACCAAACTGCAATGACAACAGAGTAAAAAGTGCTAAATAGAACTTAATATAGATTGTGCACAATTTAAGTAGATATAGATGTGTGGATATATTACTTAAAGTTTAAATATGCTGTCATTAGTCTTTACAAATATTAGATGCATCACTTAGTTGTATCACTGAAGATATTATGGTACATATGTAATGGATTTTTCTATTATATTTGATGTAACATTATCAGTTCTGTATCTGGAGCTCCTATAATGATCAACTCTATGTTTCATTTTCAAAACTTTTCTCATCTGAAAAAAATAAAGGCTATTTAGACCAGGGCCTAACTCTCAGTAAAAGAGTCCCTATAAAATTTCCTGTATTACAGAAAATGATTCTCACATCAACACCATCAAACACAAATGTAATAAAATTCATGTGCAGGTCCCTATCAATAGGTTATTAAGCCACAAATATGCTCACTGAAAATTAATAGATTCTGTACATGGTCAAACTGAGTCTAAGAGATTATCAAGTTTCTTTTGCTTTCCATGAGGGATGGCAAGATCTAGGACTGAGGATATGGTGCTCTTGAAATGTATTTCAATAATTGACTCCACACCATCAAAAATTTGATGGTCACGTCAGTGCCATGTAGCAGACATTGTCCACTGCTTATCCAATTTCCCTCTCTTTTTCCTTCTAACTAACCCCCATTTTGTTCAATATCCTCCAAATGGCCATGATTTTCAGGGACCAGCTTCCAACAATAATTGGAGGGAGTGAATCTGCTGATTGGTCTAAGCCTATTGTGGGGTCTCACTCCTCTTCCTGGAAGAGGGGTTCAGGCATGAGCATGGAATATAATTTTGTGATTTTTCTCCTCTCACAGTCTTTGGATGCTGATTTCTCTGATGCTGGGAAGTCAATAGCCATCTGGGACATGAGGACAGATGATGGCAAATTAATAGCAACTGAGCTTCAGATAAGGCTTTGAAGGAAAGGTTGCATTTGAATCAGAGGTGATAGACTCCCTAAGACAACACTTTCAGAAAAGGGCTTCTTATATTTTGATCATTAATAAAGACAAAAGGAATAAAGCAAAATCTAGTTTATAATAGGAGGGAAAGAAAAAGAGAGCCAACAGATGCCACCTCCAGCAGTTCGCTCACTTTGGCTGCAATTCACTTACCTGTGTCTTTGGCAATTTCCTCAATGTAAAACAGAGCTACAGAAAAAAGTAATATTTAATATCTGAATTTATCTCAGTTAAGAGAGGGATGGCAGTCATGTTATATTTAGAATGCCAAGTCTAATGAACTAATTACACAACAACTAATCACAACTTCTAAAATGCCACATTAGGGGGGATGCTAAGGTCCAGCCCCAGCTCAGTTGAAAGATCTGTGTTTAAGGATTTCTGCCTGGAGCCCAGCAGAATGGCAAGCCAGTTACCATTCTTCTAAGAATGGTAACTAGCTTGCCAAGTATTTGCCATCTTTGGTTTTGTTGATTTAACTAAACTGTGTAACATATGTACATTGCACCTCTGTTGACTCCAAAAATATCTGGTAACAAGTATAAATATTTCTAAGTTGAATTTCTGCTCATTATTCATTTACATATTGAGTGAATATATCAGGAGAGGACAAAAACAGACAACCAATTATTTATAATGCAAGACAAGAAGTGATAACTGGTAAGTGCTACAATAACGGCATGAAAAAGGAACATCATTTTCAAATTAAAATTAAACAATTTACAGCCTTCTCTCTGAGATTTGATAGTTGACCCCCTCAGGGTATCTTCAGCATTTTAGACTCATTTGCCTTTTAAAAGCAGATAAAGTTACAATTTTTTCTAAGCCTAAGGCACAGTCAGAAGAAAGTAAAAAAAGGAAAAGAAGGAAATAGAGGAAAGGATACAGGAGAAAACTTGAGAAAACTGAATGAAAGAGACAAGAAAGAGGCAGGGGAAACATGGGAAATGGTCACCAATAACTCTTAATGTGCCATTTAACAACCATCCTGGAAGTCTCAGCAGGGTCTTCAAAAAGTTAATCATAATGATCTTTATTTATTTATTTATTTTCCTCTAAGCTTCCTGTGTTCTTGATACTTTTTGGAATAAAATGGTTAAGACTGCACAGAAAAATGATTCCTATCCCAAATGTCATTTGCCCTAACCTCATTCATGTTACCAATATCGTTGCTGCTAAAGTCAGTTTTGAAAATTTAAACATAAGACAACTTCTAGTGCAGTGGGGAAACCACTGGTGATTCAAATAATTCATACTAAAGATTAATTCTTGAAATGGTGATGAAGTCCCCTTTGACTTAAAGTTTCATTATTAAATGGTATCATCTATCAGTTTTTTGTTTTTTTTAAAATTTTTATGGCTGTGTTGGGTCTACGTTTATATGCGAAGGCTTTCTCTAGTTGCAGCAAGCGGGGGTCACTCTTCATCGCGGTACGCAGGCCTCTCACCGTCGCGGCCTCTCTTGTTGTGGAGCACAGGCTCCAGACGCGCAGGCTCAGTAATTGTGGCTCACGGGCCCAGTTACTCTGCGGCATGTGGGATCTTCCCAGACCAGGGCTCGAACCCGTGTCCCCTGCATTGGCAGGCAGATTCTCAACCACTGCACCACCAGGGAAGCCCATGCATCAGTTTTAAATCTAGAATATTTTACTCTTTTGTTGTAACATCTTAATTAATGAAATACATGTGATTGAAGTTGAAAAGAATTTTTTTTTTTATAATTACATGGGTGTTGATACTGAAATGCTATTTATTTTATTTTTTTAAAGGAATTCCTTTATTTTTAATTAATTAATTTATTTATTTATGGCTGTGTTGGGTCTTCGTTTCTGTGCAAGGGCTTTCTCTAGTTGCGGCAAGTGGGGGCCACTCTTCATCGCGATGCGCGGGCCTCTCACTATCGTGGCCTCTCTTGTTGCGGAGCACAGGCTCCAGACGCGCAGGCTCAGTCTTTGTGGCTCACGGGCCTAGTTGCTCCGCAGCATGTGGGATCTTCCCAGACCAGGGCTCGAACCCGTGTCCCCTGCATTGGTAGGCAGATTCTCAACCACTGTGCCACCAAGGAAGCCCCAAAAAGAATTTTTTAAATGATCCTTTATATTTCTGTTTTCCAAACTAGATCATAAAGCTAATTTTTAACTCAATAGGAAAGAATAAAAATACCAGAATTCATAGTCTTTGCTTTTTAGTGCTTTTGCTTCTGCTATGTGTTGGTATTTTTATCTTGATTTTACAGCATTTCTTTTTGTGGGTTGCAGTTAAAAAAAATTGAAAGCTACTGTTTTAAACTAACTTTGCTAATGCTATCGTCCTATTCTATTTTTTTTAATTGAGTCACTATAGATGGATACAAAGGGAGGCAATGGTGTATGACTGGGAACAATGTGCACTTAGTCTAATCACCTGGTTTGATAAATGTCTGCATTTGAACTATTTTACCTTTCTCAAACAAAATCTCACTGGGAACCTTCAAATAAAAAATGGAAAAAACAAAACCAAACAAAACAGAGTTTCTCTGGTTCGAACAGGGTCTGCCCTGTCACCCCTTTTAGCCTCCTTCTGGAGAAACAGTGTTCAAAGCATCAGTGCCTGGTCTTGTAGCACCTCCACTGGGTTCTCTGTCATTTTGAACAAGTTACTCAACTTTTCTGGCCCCAGTTGTTCCACAGGTAAAATGAGGAATTTATAACCCCATTATGCTCACAGACGTATTTTGAGTATAAATTACATAAGAGATCTCATCTCCCAAATTCCTAAGTTGTTTCTCAGCCATTGTTTTGTGCCAACTCAGTGTTTTCCAATCATCACAAAGTGCCTTAAAAATGTATCAAGGCCAATTTAATTTGAAATAACCCTAGCACATTTAGGTACTTGCAACTCTTCCCCCAAGATATTTGACAATTGTTAATGTTATAAATTAAACTTGGTTCAGAGACATGGAGAAAAATATACTGTGTCCCATCTCTAGAAGATGCCTTATCCTACATAAAATTCTATTATTTTAGCCTTGTTCCTTTGGATCAATATCTGTATTGCCTTAAAATGTGAAAAATTTTAAAAAAGAATTGTATAGAAGAGTAAATCATAGTCACCAGAAAGCGTAACTTAGGATTTTTTTTTTTAAATATGTGAGTGAACGTTTGGATACCAGGTGCCTGAAGATTGAATTCTAATTGTTGTAAGTAATTCCAATTCTGAAGATCGAATTCCAGTTGTTATAAGTCATAATGTATAAGTAATAAGTAATAATAACCCTGCATTTGAATGCATTTGAATTTTTCTTGGTAGTTTACAAAACTACCCCATCCTAGATCCCTGTAATATCCTTATGGAACACTTAGATAAGCCTTTATAAATTACTTTTTAAAAAATAGTTAAGTAAAATAAAGCTAAAAAGTAGGCTTAGTAAATTGCCTAATTTTAAAGTTAGTAAGTAGTAAGAAAATAACCTGGGAAAGGAATCTACCTTCTATGCTCCTTTAGGTATTGATAAATCTGCCCTTCCACTTTGCAGTGTTACAAAAAGCAGACTTGAATGTCATGAAACAAACATAAGAGGTATTCCAACCCTGATCACCAGAAACAGGACCTCAGTAAACTTTTTGAAGGATAGCAGGATATACCACTTAGCGTTACATTTGCCATTAAGTTTGCAGTTCTTTACATTGTCCCCCAGTGGCCTTAGGAAGTTAACAGCATACTTGGTCCATAGTGCCAGGGTACTCTTCAAGGAGAACTGAGTTCTTCAAGAGAAAACACCTCTAAACACAAAGTATCAATATTACTGCAGGCGATGGATGACAAGGGAAGCACTGCAATCAACACTCAACAGAACACCATATTTATCATCAGTGAAAATCACTAAATAAACAAGCAGTTTATGGCTTTGTAACATGGGGTAAAAATTTATCTGTAATTTCGGTGCAGTATATTTACTTCCCTGGTTGAAAAGCTGCTACAACAAAAAGATAATGGACATATTTAACCATTAGTTGACACTACTGAGAATAACAGAGGAAGCATGAAAATGAATAAACATGGTTCCTCTTTAAATAACATTTGTGAAGATGTAACCTTGTGAATTAAGTACAGTTTACTCAAGGGTGCTGTTAAAAATGTTTATGAAGTTGCTTTTGTTTTCAGTCCAGGAGGAAGTTTACCTATGGGCTACATTCACTGTTATTCAGTTTGCTCTTTTAATTTCACTTAATTTGTGTTCTTCTTTTCTACTCTGATTTAGCATTGTGAGCTTTCTGCTGTACACTGTTAGGACTACCAAGAGTGCTGTCTCAACAGCTATCAAAAATCAATACAGCATGGATGGAAAGATAATGTGCTGAACTGAGTTTCTGAAATTGAGGTAACTTTCGTTCTTAAAGCAGTAAAATATATTTTAGAATTGTTAAATATTACAAAGATTATCTAAACTCAACACAGACAGCTGAGTACACAACTATCAATGTAATTTGATTTCAGGGCTGTAACTCCTGACTTGGAAATTAGTTTTTGGTTTTGGTCATTGTTTTATTTAAAATTTTCTTTTAAGATAACTTTAGACTTACAAAGAGTGGAAAAAATAATCCAGAGAGTTCCCATATACCCTTCACCCAATTTCCCCTATGTTAACATTTACATAGCCATATAGCAGTAATCAAAACTAAGAAATGAAATTTGGTATAATAACATAAAACTAAGGTACAAAATATATTCATACTTCACCAGTTTCTCCATCCATGTCCTTTTCTGTTCCAGTATCCCACAATGCACTCAGTTGTCATATCTCCTAAGTCTCCTTCAATGTGTGACAGTCTATTCTCATCTTTCACAACCAGGGCATTTTGAAGTAAAATCATATTTTGTATGATTTCGCTCAATTTGAATTTCTCATAATGAAATTGAGGTTATGCGTTATTAAGAAGGATACCACAGGGTGATGTGACCATTTCAAGGGGCACATAATGTTGATATGTATCACTAATGATATTAACATTAATCACTTAACTTAAAGAAGTGTCTACCAAGGTTCTCCACTGTAAAGTTAGTACTTTTTGCTCTGAAATTTATAAATATTTGGGGGGAGATACTTTGAGAGTACCCAGATATGTTGTCTCTGCTTAAAATTTTGCCCACTAATTTTAGCATCCATTGGTGGAACCTGATTGTGGCAGTCATTACTGTGATGTTCTAATGGGGATATTCTGTTTTCTTCATTCCTCTTCATTTATGAATTATAATTCTTACATAGGAGAAGTTGTCATTTCTCCTCCATTTTTTATTAATCTGGCAATTTATTTATATTAGTATGAACTCATGAATATATATTTAACTCTTTGGGTTATAATACAATACTGTTGTTATTTATTTTATTGCTCAGACTGAACACAAATTTTTAATTTTTATGACATCAAAATTACCTCTTTTTTCCTTTCTTTTATGGTTAGTGCTTTCTGTGTGCTCTCTAAGAAATCTTTATCTACCCCAAAGTTGTGAAGATATTCTCCTAGGCTTTCTTCTGGAAGCATTACTGTTTTAACTTTAACATTTTTGATTTATTATTTAACTCAAGTCAATTTTTTTGTATGATGTGAGTCTTCCTCTCCCCCCAATCCAATTAGTCCAGCAACTTTTTCTGAAAAGACTTTCTGTCCCCTCACCAAATTGCTTTGATACTTTGGTCAACAGTCATTTGATCATACTTGCGGGAATATTTCTGGACCCTCATTTTGTATTTTGATCTATTTATCTGTGCTTTCACTACTACCACACCCTCTTGATTACATTGCTTAATAGTAAGTCCTGAAGTAAAAATAAAACATTCAAAGTTGTTCTTTTCTTTCAACTTATTTTTGTCACTTTAGGTTCTTTTCCTTGCAACTTAGATTTCAGAATGTGCTTACAATTTTTTTAATAATTTGTATTGGAGTATAGTTGCTTTACAATGTTGTGTTAGTTTCTACTGTACAGCAAAATGAATCAGCTATACATATACATATATCCACTCTTTTTTGGACTTGCTTCCCATTTAAGTCACCACAGAGCATTGAGTAGAGTTCCCTGTACTATACAGTAAGTTCTCATTATTATCTATTTTATATATAGTACCTTTTTTTTTTTTTTGGCCATGCTGCACGGCATGTGGGATCTTAGTTCCCTGACCAGGGATCGAACCCGTACCCCCTGCATTGGAAGTGCAGAGTCTTAACCACTGGACCACCAGGGAAGTCCCTTATCATTTTTTATCAAAACAAAGGAAAAATAAACCATTGCAGTTTTACTGGATTTTCATTGAATTTTTACACCAGTTTGTGGAGAACTGATACCTTAACAGTACTGCTTCTTGCAGTCCATGAACTTGCTATGTTATTTCCCATAATTTAGAGTTTTAATCTCTCAAATGTTTTGTAGTTTTCAGTGTACACATCTAAAGTATCTATCATTAGATTTATTTCTAAACACTGTATGTTACTTCAAAGGGAATATTTAAAATTTTTATTTCTCAATTATACTTTGAAAATTTAAAGAAAACAATTGATTTTTGTATATTGACTTTATTCGGTGAAATCTTACAAAATTCCCTTATTAGTTCATAGGACAGATCCTATAAGTTCCTTTGGATATGTTATGTACGATTGGGTTGTCTATGAATAATGATAGCTTTATTTCATCTTTTCCAAACTTTCTTTCTTTTTTTATTTCTTTTAGTTCTTTTTCCTTCCTTATTAAATTTCTGGGATCTTTACTACAATGCTGGAAAAAAAAAATGAGAGCAGTTTTTTTTTTTGTCCTTGATCTAGGAGAAAAGGGATTAATTTGAATGCTTTACTTCATGACTTACTATAAAGCTTTGTAATCAGAGGGTGTGGTATTAGTGAAAGCACAAATAGATCAAAATACAAAATGAGAGTCTAGAAATATTCCCGCAAGTATAATCAAAGGACTGTCAACCAAAGTACCAAAGTAATTCAGTGAGGGGACAGAAAGTCTTTTCAGAAAAAGTTGCTGGACTAATTGGATGGTGGGGGGAGAGGAGGAAGACTCTCAACCCTTAGCTCACAATTAAATTTGATACTAGCTATAAAGTTTTCATAGGTGTTCTTTATCAGGTTGAATAAATTTTCTTCCATTCCTGGCTATTGCTGGGATTTTTTTAAAATCACAAATTCAACGGTCACTGAATTTAGCAAATACTTTTCCAGCTCTATTGAAATGACCATGTAATTTTTCTCTCATAATCTGTTACTCTGGTGAATTATACTGATTGATTTTCATATGTGAACCCATCTTGAATTCCTAGCATAAAACCTATTTGCTCATAATGTATTATTCCTATTATCTACTGGTAATACTTTAAGGATTTTTGCATTTATACTCATGAAAGATATTATCCTGTACGTTATTCTCTTGCAATTTTTTTTAATATCCTTGTCTTATTTTGGTATCAAGATTATGCTGGCCTCATAAAATGAATTGGAGGGTGATTGTCCTTATCTACTTTGTGAAGAGTTTCAGTAATACAGGTATGATTTTTTTCCTTAAGTATTTAATGGAATTTATTAGTTAAGCCATTTGGACCTGGAGTTTTCTTTGTGGGAAATTTTATTTCTTTAACACATATACAACAATATAAAAATCCCACTTCTCACTGTAAAAGTTATAGTAAGTTGTGTTTTTAAAAGAATATCAATTTCCTATAAATTGTTATATTTAATGTTAGGAAGCTCTTCATTATATCCTCCTATTTCCTTTAACATCTCTAGTGATGTCCCTTTTTTTTTTCCTGACCATAGTAATTTGGTTTTTGAGGGTTTTTTCTTTTTTTCTTGATCAGTCTTGTTAGTAGGTTTATCAATTTTATTAACCTTTTCAATGAATTAACTGACTTTGTGATTTTCTCTATTATTTGTTAATTTTCAATTGCATTGATTTTTGACTCTTTTATTTCCTTTTGTTTGCTTTCTTCTTTTTAGTGTCTTCTGAAGGTAGGAGACCAGATCATCCATTTCATACCTTTTTTCTTTCACAAAATAAGCATTTAAAGCTACACATTTCCTTTAATGGATTGTTTTAGTTGCATCCCACTAATTTCGATATGGGGTGTGTGTGTGTGTATGTATGTCTCTGTGTTTGTGTGTCTGTGTGCTCGTGTGTGTGTGCATTTTATTATTCGGTTCATAACAGGTCTAGATTTATCTTTATCTTGCGGTTTATTTTTTGATGCATGAGTTATTTGGAAGTGTTGTGTTTAATTATGAAATACTTTGTGAAATTTATCAATTTTTATTGATATTGATTTCTAGTTTATTACATTTATGTTCAAGAGTTCACTCTGTATTATTTTCATTCTTTGAAATTTATTGGGTTTTTTCACATGGCCCTGAATATGATCTATTTTCATGAAAATTCTATAATCATTTGAAAAGAATGCATGTTCCATTTGTAGGTTTATTTATTTATTTTTGTAGTGTTCTGAAAATGTCAATTAGGTTAATTTGGTTGATAGTGTTAATCAACTCTTCTATATAACTATATGAACTCATACTATCAATTTCTGAAAGAGGGGTCTTTAAGATCCCCAAATAATATTGCAGATTTGCCCATTTTCTTTTTAGTTTTGACAATTTTTGGTTAAAAAAGCTTTAGAAATTTTTATGTTAGATTCAGACACATTTAAAATTAATGTAGATTCTTGATTATTTGACACTTTTATCTGATATTAACACAGTCACATCAGCTTTCTTATGCTTAGTGTTCGCAGGAAATGTATATATTTCTGTCCTTTAACTTACAGCCAGTGCCTGTGTGCCTCTGTTTTTAAAGTACTTCTTAAAAGCAACATGTAGATCATTCTTGCTTTTTTTTAATCCTGCCTAATAATCTGTGTCTTTTTAATCAGGTTCTTTAAGCTATGTATATTTCATGTAATGATTGAGAGGTCTATATTTAAGCCTATGATCTTGGTGTTTTCTATGTGTCCTGTATTTCTTGTTCCTTTGCTCCTCCTTCCAAGCCTTTTTATGGAGTTGGGGGAGGTGCAGTACGACGTACTAAATCAAGTATCTTTTAATATTCCATTTATGTCCTCTATTGACACTTTAACTATGCTTCTTTGTCATATTTTTAGTGTTTACTGGATAGGTTACAATGTGCATCTTTAACCTTCAAAAAGCATGCCTTTGCACATACATGAACAGCTTGTCTTTGCACATACATGAACAGCTTGTCTTTGCACATGGTGTTACCTTTTCCTGGAATGCTTTCTCCACAGATATCTTTAAGATTTTCTTTCTCACTTTCTTCAGGTTACTGCTCAAATGTCACTTCATCAGAAAAGTCTTCTATAACTCCTTTATATAAAATTGTAACCCACCTCTCTGAGTTGCTCTTTGTATCATGTTTTATTGTTTCCGTAACATTTCTACATTTAAGGAAATTTGATTAACTGAGGTAATAAATAAGACTGATTACTTAAGGGGGACTTGGTGTGTTCAATTTGAGTTTATCCAAATTAGTCAATATGATTATTGATATTTTAACATATTCCTCTAAACTCTTTCAAAATTTATAAATTGAATTTAAAGGCTTATGTTTTGTTTTATAAATTTATTACTTATTTAAAAGTCAACTGGGCTTCCCTGGTGGCTTAGTGGTTAAGAATCGGCCTGCCAATGCAGGGGACATGGGTTCAAGCCCTGGTCCGGGAAGATCCCACGTGCTGCAGAGCAACTAAGCCCGTGTGCCACAGCTACTGAGCCTGTGCTCTAGAGCCCGTGAGCCACAGCTACTGAGCCCATGAGCCACAACTACTGAGTCCACATGCCACAACTACTGAAGCCCGTGTGCCTAGAGCCTGTGCTCCGCAACAAGAGAAGCCACCGCAATGAGAAGCCGGTGTACCGCAATGAAGAGTAGCCCCCGCTCGCCACAAGTAGGGAAAGCCCTCACGCAGCAACGAAGACCCAACACAGCCAAAAATAAATAAATAAAATAAATAAATTTATTTTAAAGAAGTCAACTAACTGTAAATAATCCTTTACATATTCAAAATTTTTTCTTCAAGCCTCTTTGCCATCTCTCATTCTTCACATTTCCACTTAAAATTAACAGAAGTTAAAAGAATTGGAATGTTTTTCTCATCCCTCAAGTCTGGGTTGAGACTCCTCCTATATACCTCTAGAAAACTTTTTGTCAGAATATTTATCACATAGTATTATAACTGCCATTTTGCCTCCCAGGACCTAGCACAGTCCCTGGCACATAGCAGCCACTCAATAAATACTTGTTAAAGGAAGGAAAGGGTAGAAGGAAGGAATAGCTGGGGAGAGGGAGAAAGGAAGGAAGAAGCCCTCCTCTCCTACTCCTGGTCAATGACCTTCAATATCCATCATTCTTTTTAACCTCACAAAATTTCCAAATTTTCAAAGTAAAATATATCAAAATAGAAGCACTTTTTCACTTCAGTTAGATCCCATATAATTTAAGTTTTGCATTTAAGCTTATGAAAGAAAGGGAAATTATTCTTTCTGGCTGTCAAGTAATGCTTGGGCAAACTCTTACTGATTTATTAAGGCTACATACACACAGAGTAAATTTTCAGAATACGAAATTCTGTTACTTTTGTATGTTCCATATAGTCTTAAGCACAATATACGCTGTTATGAAATATTAAACCAAACGCCACTATTTCTTGACTTAACATGTTCCATCTTGTTGCTTAGTTACTTTGTTCTACAAAATTTTAAATTCACACTTGCCACTTGAAGCAGAAATTTTAAGGCGAGAAAAGATTTGAAGATAATGACTCAGTTCTGCAGTCTATCCAAATTTTCCAGAAGATCCCTGAAGATATTTATACGTACAAAGGCAGAGTGACTCTTCCTAGGTATGACAGTCTACCTTTTTAGCATTTCACATCAATCCTCTTCTCTTTCTCCTATGCTTTGTTTCAGTACCACTCTGTTCATATTTCTTTAAATACATCATAATCACTAATGCCTTCACATCTACTGTGCCCATGTCCTGGATTTCCCATCTCACTTTTATTTCTTCATCCCAGCTTTCCACATGAGAGTCAGTCATCTCTTCCTCTGTGTTCCTAAAGCCTGTACATCACTCATATCTACCATATGTTATTTGGCATAAACATAATTATACCTAGTGAAAAAGAGAACTTTTTCTCCTTGTAATATCTTTCCAGAAGTACAATGTGTTTGTTCAGCATAAATTAATGCACAAGCTCTTTTCAAATACAAAGGGAAATCTCGAGGGGCCTGAGTATGAGCAGAATCATTCCACAGCCTTTTCTACAGACGAAAAAGAATTTGCTTGTTCCTCATCTGGGATAGGAAGGAGCAGATCAAAAGACAAAGAAATGGTGATGGATGATGGAGGGCCCCATGATTTAAAACGTGATCCCACCCATGTGTTGCTGAATATCTATGTAAAGATACAAATTCATGAAATGCTTGAATGACAGTAGATTTTGTGAGAAACTGGTGAAAGTTGGAGTTTTGCACTGATATGGCAGGGGTGAAGTTATGACTGAAAGGACAGACACAGTCAGGTGATGGCCAAGAGGAAGGTAAGAAAACAAAAGTAATAAAATGCTGTGGATTTGAAGCAAGTTTATAGAAATCTCTCATGCCTGGAGTCGCTCAGGTTTTAGTTTTGACTCTCTGTCTTGGAGCCTGTGATCTAGCATGCCTTGGTCAGCTACATTTTGTACGTAGTCATCCACCCTCAAACCCAATCAAGGTTGCAGATACTGTTACCTTGACTCAAGTCAGATAAGGATATAGAACCTGTCCAGGCACAAATCCTTATTGCTCTAGGAATACACCTCAAAGTCAAAGCAAAGTTTTGGAAACTACTACCTACACTGTTGAATGGCATCAAATGGAAAGGTAGGCATACAGGAAGTGGGGTGTGAACTTATTAGCTCAGCAGTTTTAAGAAACTCCCACATGAAGCATCTGACTAGAGGTTATTTTTAACACAGCTTAACTGACACACCATGCTTTAAGAAATTGAAGAAATATTTTCTAGAAGGGGGGAAAAAGTCTGTTGTACATATATTTAAACTGATAAGTTCTTCTCTCCTATTTCACCCATTGAGAGCAGAATCCCTGGACTGGACTGCTACTATATCATTGCCTAACAGGCAGGTATTGGAATCTCTAAATCAGGCCACAAACTACGAGAAGCAATGGACATTTTAAGGGTGCATATATTTAGGGTTTGCAGAGGAGGACTCAGTGATGTGAAGAAAACAAGCTCTTGAAATATTGCAGTACAGCCACAGATCTTGAGAGTGAAAAAGTGACAGAAATTAATAGAAAGTTGGGAGGATACAGCATATTGTACTAAAGCCACCAGTGAAACTATCTTCCCAATAGAAGAGTTTATAACACTAGAATGGGTATTCCAAAAAATGGAGAAATTCCATGATTGAAGTTCAAATTTCAGACCACCAGCAGGAAGGGAATGGGGCAGAAATATTTTAAGACATGTGAGACACTTTTAAGTAAACCATTCAACAAAGTGCTTGGAAATCAGACCCAGGGAGCAATTTATAGCAATGCTTTACTAGAAAAAATTTTGACAGCATGAGCAGATTATGAGCCCCTAAATTCTTACTATTAGTGAATCTATTTCAGAGAAAGAGAGAGTGATGTGACATTAGCTGCCCTCTGGGATCAAGAATAAACAGGCTGGCAGACTGAAAGTGAGGGGGAAATTTGAATTGAGGTAAGTACAATGCAGACCCCGAAGTCAACTGCAGGCACTAAGTGAGCTTAAGCGGCCCCCCGACTTTACTAAGAAGGTTTGGCAGTCCTGAGTACTGCTTGACAAGTATTTCTTTTTCTTCTCTCTTTCTGGCACATGGTGCTATTGTGTTTCTCCATCCCCTTTGAACTTAGGCATGGCCACCCAACTTGTTTGGGAGATGAAATGTGAGAAGAAGTGATTGAGTCACTTTCAAGCAAAGACATTCAGAGTCACACACAAGCTGTCATATCCCTTCCCACTGCTGCAGTGATTAAGGAAATACATGTCAAGATGGAGTCTCCATCATCCTGGCTCCCTGACTGTCCCCAATAAACATGTACATATAATATGATTGAGAAGTAAACCTGTATTGTTGTAAGCTCTGTTGGATACACCCTACAGTAATCCCCAATAATGCTTATCTCCTGGTGTTCACACTTTTGTGTAATTCCCTCCCCTTGAGTGTGGGTGGGACTTGCTTGTACGACTTGCTTCTAACCAACAAAATATGGCAAAAATAACGGGAGGTCATTTCTGTGATTACATTACAATACATATAAGACTGTCTCACTAACAGACACACTACAGACTCCCCTCACTGGCCTTGAAGAAGTAAACTACCATAAAATAAGGACGTGTGCTGGAGAAGCCAGTGGCAAAGAACTATGGGCAGCCTCTAGGAGATAAATATGGCCTCCAGCATGAAACTAAAGCGTCAGTCCCACAGCCAATATGAGATAAGTTCTGCCAACAAAATGCGGGAGCTTAGATGTGAATCTTTCCCTAGTTCAGCCCCTGCCAATACCTTAAATGCAACCTGTTTGAGACTCTCTTGCAGAGAACCCAGAACCCCAACTTCTAACCTGTAGAAACTGAGATAATTAATGAGTATGTTTTAAGTCACCAAGTTTCTGGTAATTTATTATGTAGCAATAGAAACTAATACATCAGCCATTGAATTTTGGAAGTTGTTTATTACCACAGCATAAGCTAGCTTATTCCTTCTGACAGAAGGATCCAGAATAAGCTGAAGATTTATGTTCAAGACTGTGCCTACAAATTCCTTTACAGTATAGGTGGCCCTAGCCCATAATAGGCTCCCAAGATCCAGTGGTTTTACTTATATAAGCATCTATTGTGTGCTATTATATGCAGTAGAATTGTCCCCATATGTGTGGGACTGAGCCAGAAATTCTGTGATGTAGAAACACTTAACAGTTGACTCAGATCACAGTGATCATGGGCCTCTTAAAACAGTATTCATGGGGTAAACGCTATCTTTATATCCCAGGATTTTCGAAGAAAATTTATGATTTTGGATTATGTGCCATGTTTATTTGTAACACTCTATACTCTCTGGAACACGATCACATATCTCCAGATTTATATGCATCCTGGTTTGAAATGTGCAATCTTATAGGAGCCAATTTATAGGAATTAGCTATATGAATTAGTGAATGCATGGTAATGATGACAAGAGTGGATGGATCTAGAATTATAACATCTAATATGTTTTTACAAGGCTGCTATTTGGCATTTATGCTAAACCTTCCTAGTGCCTTACACAACTTTGCATTTGGTTATTTATTTGCCTCTTTTTTTTTATCACTTTTCTCTTATGTCACTTTTCAGAGTCTTCTATGTACTACATGTAAATAACTTCTGTGTAAGTACCTGTCTTTTATAAAAGGCTCTGAGAACCTTCAGGAAAGGGTCATGTCTCATTTTGCTTCCTATATGCAAAGTTTAGCACAGTGCCTGGCAGTTGGTTTTTGGTTACTGAAAAAGAGAGGAAAGGAGTGGAGTGGAGGGGAGAGGAGGGGAGGGGAGGGGAGGAGAGAGAAGGGAAGGGAAGGGAGGGAAAGGGAAGGGGAAGGGGAAGGAGAGGGGAAGGGAAGGGAAGGGGAAGGGGAAGGAGAGGGGAAGGAGAGGGGAAGGAAAGGAAAGGGAAGGAAGGCCTTGGTTATTTGGTTGCTGCTCATAGACCAAGTTCTTGGTGAATCTGTATTTCCAGGACATGATCTATGGTAGGCAAAGGGTGAGAAGACATGGCACATGAACATAGTTCTAGCAAGTCTATGAGGATTGACTCAGCCATTCTGAATTGAAATTTGAGAGCTGTTAGCCCATCCCATAAATATACTTTTCTGAGTACTTTCAACACCTCCTCTACCTCAAAAGCAGTTGACCCAGAAGTTATGTTTATATTTCATGACCCTGTCCCTCAGTTGCTACTGAAAAAGGAGATAACAGACTCAAGTTAGACTAATTAAATTTTGTCTCTTGAAAATTTGGAATTAAGATTCACTGACAACAGTATCTGCTAGATTGAACTGAGGAGGAAAAAATTCAAAAGCTGCATGGGTGGCCATATGCATATAGAAGGAGAAAAAGCCGCAATGTAGAGAGAAAAACAGAGGAATCACAAAGAAAGTGCAGAAATAAGAGACCAGGTAGGAAGTAGGAGGGGGAAAAAGAGAGGGAAACTAACTGACTAACTTGATGACTGAACACTTCCCATTACCATCCTTGGGTTTACTGTAATTAAATGTGTCTTTTACACTTATCACAAATTGTGTCTTTTGCTTAATTTGAAGTATGATATTTATGAAACATATTTCTACTAAGATATGCTCCTTTTCCCAAGGTCTCTTTTCCCTTTTTTCATCCTAAATTAACATACTAGGTGTCATGAGAAGGATTCTCTGATAGAGGCTAAGGGAAAAAATAAGGCACTTTGGAAATTATAAATAATTTTTATATTTATAATATAAAGATGAGATTGCATTTATCACCTGCTACTAGAAAGCAGTGTGCTTCTCCAAGCACCCTGGATCCATAACTTCCCAAGGCGGCCATGGATAGAATTCAGGCAGTTCATGATGGGAAAAAAGATATCCTTAGCTTTACTAACCTCTTACTGAAATTAGAATTATTTTCAATTATGGATGTAGGAAAATAAACAGTAATATATAAAAATAACTTTAATTTTGTCATCAATAGAAATCAGAAATTTTCACATCCTATAACAAGTTGTCCCAGAAATCCTGACATATGGATCACAACTTCAAAATGATGGTACTTATTAGACTCACCACTAGATAGTATTATTTAATGCATTAATAAGAAAGCATGAAATTACTATATCACAAAATTGTTTTTAATACTTTGTTAATTGCGTTTCAATGTAATTGGTTTCCTTTGTGATCCTATGTATTTTATTATATGAATTTTAGAACATTATTCTGAGAAGGGATACACAGACTTCATCAGAATTCCAAATGGGTGCAGGGCACCTAAAAGGGTTAAGAACCCCCTACTGACAAATAGAAAAGATAAAAATTTTTGTTTCTGCTATAGCTGAAGTCTTTACATGTTATGGCTGATGAAAGAGTAAGTGGTATTATCATGCTGAGTCAAATCACTCAACTTGACTACCAGTTAAGGAACATAAGTACAGGTTGTATTGAATCTGGAAGGGGTAATGAAAAAATATAAATCCCATCACTTCCATCATTTTTTCTCTTATAAATAATGTTCCAATCCTCTTTCAGTAACTAAAGACCATATAAATATATATTTTTATATATATATATATATATATACACACACACACACACACACACACACACATACATACATATATTCTAGTGATGATTTTAAATAAGCATACTGTCAGCCCCCAGTTATTACCTAAACTAATTTGAGAAAGAAAATCCGTGGCTAGAATTACAAACGAGTGGGTTTGCAACTTATGGCACTTAGGAAGTGAAGGACCATTGACAGTAATTACTTCTTTTCCTCTTAAGGCCCCCAAGAAGGAAGGTATAACATTTTCCTACTGAGGAAATTCAATGTTCAGCAGACCATACACAATTATAAAATTAGCTAATTGATAGTTAAACATTAGAAGCATGCATGTTCATCAGTAGATATTTTTTAAGTCAACTGCTACTCTAATTTCAAATCAATATTTCATATGAGACCTACCAAGAAACTTTATTTTATTTTATTTCATATTTATTCATTTGCATTTAAGTCTGCTAAATCTGATCAATTCTAGAATCTTTTAGAAGTTTAGATATAAATAGAGAAAACCACTTACTATGAAGTCTCTGAAGTTTGCTATAATTAAAAATTAATCTATGGCATTATTCTAAAAGTACTAAAAATTGTCAACAACTGTAACAGTAACTGGCCCACATAAAGAAAGGCCACCTCTGACTGTTTCCTTAACATAGGAAAAGACGTACACCTTGATTCTTGACTATGTGAGAGCAAAGAACAGTATATAAAGGAAGAATGGCTGATGAGTGCATAAAGCTTGTTTTCAATATTTTCTGAAGACTCATTTTATGAAAAAGGCTTAGTTTTGAGCCATTCTGCTTGATCTACAAAATTCTGTAGTAAATTTTAGTCTCCTGAAAAATAGGAATAGAGAGAAAAAGTACCTTATGAAGGGGATAGTTTGATATTGTAATGTTCAAACAAAGGTTAACTAAATAATGAACAGTTTTGATTCTAACAATCTCTTAATGCCGTGGTTAGTGGAGGTGTTTGAAAGCTGCATAGTGGCAGGGTAAAGCTTGAGCTCTAATTCTAATTCTGCCACTTTCCACCTGCATGTCCTAGGGAAAATCATTTAATGAGCCCCAGATAACTCATGTGTAAAAGGAAGAATATAACAATTCTCCCACAGAGATGTTGTGAGGATTTCATGAAACAACAAAAGTGCCTAATAAAGTGCCTGCATATAGTAGGTACTCAGTAAATGTTGGCACCGTGTCCTCTTCTGCTGGTTTTATATCCCTACTGACCATCAGCCTGAGCAGCAGATACAAAAGCAAATTAAATGCTTGTTGGCTTCAGGTGAGATGGAATCAGGGAAAGAAGAAAACATAAATTTACAGTGATTGAATCCGAAAAAGGACTAGACCTGAGGAGAAATAGGGCAACAAAGCAATACATCTCAAACAGGTAATAAAATAGCTCAAGCTTATATGTCTTTAATTCTTGTAGTTTGACTCTCTGAGGGCCTTTCTTCAGCATTCTCCATTGCTTTCTAGAAAATCCGTGCCTTTTATTTTGATTATTTATTTTGATGCTATATATTTAAATTAGGCTTATTATATTTTCAATAATTTAAAGGAAGTGGACTTACAGTGGTAGTATATAATAATATTTCTTATTGTTTAATACCTTAAATTGAAATTTAGGTAATAAATCACTAGAGGATGGGCTGTCCCATTCTAAAACCCCACAGCCTAAGTGGCTGGCTTATTTAAGTAACAGTAAGTGAGAAAGGAAGGGGAATGAAAAAGAGAGTAGAAAAGAGAGAAGGAGAGAGGGAAAAAGGAAGAGAAAAAACAGAAAGAGTAAATAGGACATTTTTTAAAATCTAATTTCAGTTAGGTAAGTAGTGGGTACCTCCTTGAGAACACACACATAGGGTGCTTCTGTAATCCAAAAGTCCAGACAGGCATGGATTGTTAGCAAAAATATAAGAAAATACATTGTCTTTTCCTTCTGCTTCTCTCTTTATAACCCTATATATTTCTTTGTTTTTGCACTTTCAGAAATGCCAAACGGACATGGTAAAATTTCAGAAAAGGAAAGCTAAAGCAATCACAAGGATTCAAAGTGGCAATAGTGCTAGGGAAGAGAGCCAGCAATGCAAGAAGGAACTGAAAGAGTAAAACTTTTCAACCTGGAAAGACAAAACCAGAGAGGATGCCAACCAGATTAAGAGCTTAAAAATATCAAAAAGTGGTGACTGATATGCCTAAAACAAGCAGAGACTGAACTTTCAAAATCTAAAATACTAGGGTGAGTCTCCTTTAGGGAAGGTCCTTTTTAAAACTGAACAAGATAAACTTAGGACCGAAAAAAAAGAAAAAAGGAAGTACTTAAGCACTTCTTTATACAGCAGACAATAATCTTATGAAACTCTTAACCCCTAAGAGGTGGGTACTAACAGCAAGTGTAAGTGAATTTTAAAAGGGATTGGCTGGATTTATATACCACAGTGCCATCAATGGAGATTACGAGGAGCTGATGCATGCTTACTTACCTTTAAGGTTGATGTCAAGATGAAAAACTACAACCACTCACAATTCATTCCCCAGGGCCATTGTTTGCACAGATTGGGGGTCTGGATGGAACATTAATCTAGATCAGTCCTGGTTATTTCTAAGTTTCTAAGCTTTATCCTCCTAATTTAAAATTGATAAAATCATAAAATAAGATGGAAGAAAACTTAGAGCCTATCTAGTTTAACTTCCTCATATTAGTCATAGGAAACTTGAGTCCCAGAGTCATGTTGACTTACCTCAGGTCATCCAGTTGGTTGATAGAAAAATAAGAAATATTTAAAATCAGTTTTTCTGATTCCTAGTCAGAGAATTCTCCAAAATTTGCAGATAAGAGCATCAACTTCCTTCCCTCTGCACTGCAAAGTATAAATAAAATTATAGAACATAGCAGAGCTGCATCAAGATGCATACGCAGAGCAGGAATCACTGTGGTTCTCCTTCATCAATCAGGAAATTAATTTCTTAGTAACAGTTTAAGGTATTCTATTGATATCTACCTCATCTATCTATCTCCTCCATCATGTGCCTTGAAATACACATAAATTTAGTTTCTTTACTAACTTCTTCAGTTCTCATTTTTGAAGCCCAAACTAAGGGAAGAAACTTGGAGATAATTTCTGTTAAGGGAAACTGAAATTATGGAAATCAACATCTTTATGGCTTACTTGATTTTAAAATTCATCCTGGTGAGCTGCTCTACAGAAAGTAAATGGTATGCCTACTTAAGGTTTTGCATATGTAGATGTTTCCCCAAACCACTGACCTTGAGGTAAACCATAGTAAACATCCCTCCTGGGCTAACTTGAGAAAGTAGAACTGCTCAGTCATAGCTGGTGAGCATGTTCCCTCTTCACTAATGTGTGTGCACATATATTTAGCCATTCTACAGAGAATTGCACTATTTGGTATTGCATTTGCAGACTCCATTGAAGTAGATGGTCTCAGAAATGTACTAAAAACAAATTAAAACTATTATTTACCATGTAAAATGTAAGATGGAGGCAGCATTACCTCACTGCAAGGATATTGCAATTTTATTTCACTGATTGATATTCAGAGAAATCAAACCACAAGTGAAATTAACCAGTCAGAACCCAGTAAAGCTCTGGTCACTCATGGAATCCTTTGTTAATGCCAGTTATCAGAATTTAGTAATCAAAAGGATATACAAAGTATAAATAGTATAGATTAATTGAAAACATAAACTACATATTATACCCAGCACAAAATTGCCCATAAGTAGAAAAGAATATGAGAAGATTATGCAAAAAGAGAAAAGCCTGTTATTCCAGATGAATGGAATCTATCCAGGGTATAAGTTTTGCCTAGGGTCTCACCTGCTCTCAGACACTTCTGAGTGAGCCACTACTTGGTTGTAACATGGAAATGTTAAGTGATTTGTCCATAGAACTACTCTTAGAACTGCCAAATGTTAAAATCTGGTCATTGGAATTCTCTGTATATACCACCCAAGTGTTCCCTCTCTAGACTCTGAAAAATTCTAGTACTTCACTAAGGATTATGTTTTATGTCTTGACTTTTTTTTACTAGATTATAACCTGGTCAAGAGAAACAATAATATTTTAAAACTCATTGTGTCCCACATATTATCTGACCTGGCCCCATTGATTGACTGAGCAATCATAGATCATTGATAGGCAATCAAAATGGAGCAGGCAAGGAAAAAGGAGGTCATATTTCAAAGTATACTTATATTCATGATCTAACCTTTAGATTTCTCACAGTTTTGGAAATGATTTTTTTTGATAAGATAAAATTATTGTTTCTATGTGTAGTAAATCTGCTAAGACTGACATTTTGGAATAAAGAGAATTTTTACACAGCAGAAAAACATATCTAAATATCTTTAAAAAGAAATTCAACTCCTGCCTGTTCACAATGCAGCAATAGTACAAAAATAATTCTTCCACTGTAAATAAATTAAAAAGTGGAAAAATATATGAAACCACTCTTTTCAGACACCGGAAAGCAGATAGCACAGACATGTGCTGAAAACAGAAGCCCTTGGCTTTCTTCCTGCAGGCAGGTTTAGGACTGAACAATAGGGAAGGATAATTCAAATAGAGCTGCCATCTGTCTCAATATAGGAGACAGAGATTGAAGTTCAATGAGGCCAAGGAAGCTCAACTTGGTTGGGGAAAGGGACTGTAGAATACCAAAGAGGAGAAAGTTATGCAGAGAAAGAGGCCCAGATATGCATAACACTCCCCTTGAGTCATTAGCTAAATAGGGATTTGTACATGTTTGCTGTGGGCCAGGCAAAAAACAACTTTCAGGAAAAGAAAAGTTATTGGGGATCTGTAGACAAATAACTCTCAGGGCTTATTCAGAAATAGAAATCATTTGTGTTCCCACCAGCCAGAATGGAAAAACCATGTTAATATATGGGGCAGTCAACAGATGTCCCAGAAGAATCATGCTTTAGTAACAAAGCTAGAATGAAGGCTACTCTATACCTGCCCCAATCCCAGAAGCTTGGAAACAAACCACAAAAGCATCAAAACAATCTGTAAGCAACTTTGTCTGCCAAGACACTCTTTATATAGACTTAGCAAGTCCAATACTCAAAAAATGTAAAATCATAATGCCCAACAGCCAATCAAAGTGACTAGATATGTGAAAAGGCAGGAAAATGTAACCTATAACCAGGAGAAGAATCAATTAACAGAAGCAGACATAGAAATGACAAAGATGAGGGCATTAGGCCAAAATAACGTTAAAGCCATTATTACCACTATGTCCAAATCCTCAAAAATTTAAAGAAAACCATAATGAGAAGGGAAATAGAAAATATAAGAAAAAATCAAATGGAACTTCTGGAGATGAAATATACAATATCTGAAATGAAACTATCGGTGGAAGAATTTAGCACCAGATTAGACACTGCATAAAGAATGATCAGTGAGCTTGAAGATATAACAATAGAAAGTACCCAAAATAAAGCAATGAGAGAAAAGAAAAGAAAAATAATTTTTAAAAAGAAGAATCTCCGTGACTTGTGGTCAATTACAAGCTATATAACAAACATGTAATCAAAGTACCAGAAGAAGGAAAAGAAAGTGAGAGATAGAAAAAATAATTTAAAGAAATTAAAATTCCAAAGTCGTCTAAAAGTTTTCCAAATTTGGTGAAAACATTAAACCTGAAGATTCAAGATCAATGAACACCAAATATAATGAACACAAAGAAAACACATCAAAGACGCAGTGAGCCCAAGTTAATGAAATGAAAGAAAAAAACCCATTAAACTAGAACACAGTTAGTGAAAATAACTTACAAAAAAATAAGCAACGAAGACTTTTTCAAGCAAACACATCAGAAAGAATGTTTGCCAGCAAGTGTGCACTAAAAGAAGTGTTGAAAGAAATTTTTCAGGTACTATAAAATGATACCAGTTGGAAAAGTAGACAACAATGACAACAACAACCAAAAAAAAAAAAAAAAAGAAAGAAAGATAAAAGAAAGAAAAAGAAAAGTTAAGAAAGAAAAAGGACAGGAAAGGGAAAAAAGCACCAAACATGGTAAATACTCAGGTAAATATAAAAACATGCTAATTTCATTTCTTAAAATTTTTTTAATTATTGGCTTTTTAAATCAACAATGTTATAGAGTTTAATATATATGTATACATATGTAAAATGTACCACAACAAAAGCACAAAGGATTAGAAAGGAAATGTTATAGGGAAATATTTTAAGGTTCTTAAGTCATACATATAATTTAAATGTTTTGTTAAAGATATATTGTATAAAATCTAGAGTAGTCACAAAAAGATACACAAATAAGTATAGCTAATAAACCAATAGAGGAGATAAGGTGGCATATTAATAAAACAAAATAAAACAAAACTGAATTAATCCAAAAGAAAAATGAGAGAAAAGGAAACAAAAATCATATAGCATGATGGTAGATTTAAGCCCAATGATGTCAAAAATTACTTAAATATAAATAGTCTAAGAAACTCTAATTAAAAATCAGAGATTATCACACTGGACCAAAAAAAAGCAATAATGAACTATATCCTGTCTACATTTTAAGAATACTTATTTTAAGTATAAAGATACCTAAGGATAAAAGTAAAAGAATGTAAACAAACAAACAAAAAAGATGTTCTATACAAACACTAATATTAAGAAAGCTGTAGTGGCTACAGTTAGTTAAACTAAACTTCAAATCAAGGAATATCCATAGAGATTAAAAAGGGACATTCCATAATGATAAATGAGTCAAGTCCTAATGAGATACAACAATCCTACACTGTATGTGCCTAAACAGAATTTCAAAATTCATGAAGCAAAATCTGGAAGAATTGAAAAGAAAGAGACAAACCTATTATCATTATTGAATATTTCAACACTCTTACCTTTGTAATGATAGAACATGCAGACAGAAAATCAGTGAAGATGCAGAAGATTAAACAATGCAATCAAACACTTGACCTAATTGACATTTATTGATAGAGAACTTAACCAAAGAACAGCAGAATATACATTACTGTCAATCAAACATGCCACATCCACCAAGATAAACCATACGTTGTGCTGTAAAACAAATCAATAAATTTTAAAAGATTCAAATACATAGCATGTTCTCTGACAACAACAGAACTAACATAGAAATCAACAAGAGAAAGCTATCTGGAAAAATCCCCAAATATTCGCACATTAAACAATGCACTTACTAAATAAATATGTCAAAGAAAGAATCACCAAAGAACTTGAACTGAATGAAAATGAGATTATCAAAATATCAAGATTTGTAAGGTTTAGCCAAAACAGAACTTAGATATTTATAGCTTTACATACTTATATTAGAAAAGAAGAAAGATCTAAAAACAAATGAGGTAGACTTTTTACTTAAGAAACTAGAAAAAGAAGAGCTAATTATACATAAATTAGTATAATGAAGGAAATAGATACACAACTGAAAATCAATAAAATAGAAAACAATAGAGAAAAATTAGTAAAAACAAAAGTTGTTTCTTTGAGAAGGCAAACAAAAGTGATAACTATCTAGCTAGCCTGACCAAGAAAAAAAGAGAGAAGATATAAATTACCAGAAATTAAAAAGAAGACATCACTAAACATCCCACAGATATTAAAAATATAACAGAGGACAATTTTCATAACAATAAAAATATATGGTCCTTTCAAAAAAAATAAATTCCTTGAGTATCACAATGGACCAAAACTAACAAAAGAGAAGACAGAAAATCTAGTTTTTGCAATATTTATTAAAAACATTGATTTTTCTATCAAAAATATTCCCCGCCCAAACCTGCAGGACCTTATGATTTCAATGATGAATAGTGTCAGACATTTATGGAAGAATTAATATCAACCACATACATACTCTTTCATGAAACAGAGGAGGGCATACTGAAATCATTTTATCATCCTGATACCAAAATCAGACACAAATATTACAAAATAGGGAACTACTAGACCATATCCTCATGCATATAACTGCAAAAACCCTTAACAATTTATAGTAAATAAAATACAGTAATATATATGGATAACATATGAGGTTTACCCTGGAAATGCAAAGATGATGATGAAGACTTAAGATCCACAAATGGATCTTACCTGGGGAATGTAAAGACTGGAAAAGGTAACTCCTTCGAATGCAAAGACAGCAACACAAGACTTCAAGGAATATGAAAAATCAAGGAAACATGACTCCACCAAAGGAACACAATACAGCCTTTTCAAAAGTGGTATTGGAACAAGTGGGTAACCATATGGGGAAAAACAAATTTCAATTCTTACCTACATCTTAAAAAAAAAATGTCAAAATGACACTTAGACTCAAATGTAAAAACTAAAATTATAAACTTCTACAAGAAAGTATAAGAGAAGGCTGTGTGATCTTGGGCTAGGCAAATAGTTCTTAAGTCACACACACACAAAATGAACTATAAAAGAATAAAACCTAATCAGAATTTCAAATTACTGCTTTTCCAAAGACACTGTTGGAAAATAAAAAAGAAGTCACAATCTGGAAGAAGATACTTGCAATAGACACTAATGTGAAGGAGATCCAATTTAAAAATGGGTAAATGATTTGAACATACACTTCACCAAAAAGGAATATTCAAAAAACTAATAAGTACAGGAAAAGATGCCCAACATCATTAATTATCAGAGAAATGCAAATTTAAATGGCAATGATATAAGACTATACACTCACACTCAAATGTCTAAAGTTTAAAAGACTATTGTCCAAAAGGTACAATGTTCCAGTTATAAGATAAATAAGTACCAGAGATGTAATGTACGACATAATAGAACATAATGAACACTGCTGCATGTTATATACAAAAGTTGTTAAGACAGTAAATCCTAAGAGTTCTCATCACAAAGAAAAAATGTTTTTCTCTTTAATTTTGTATCTATATGAGATGATGGATATTCACCAAACTTGTGATAATCAATCAATTAGTTAATTTAAAAGTAAAATTAAAAAGACTATTGTCCTTGCAGTAGAGCAACTGGAACTCATACATGGCTGGTGGGAACATGAAAAGATTAAATCTTTGCGAAAATTTGATTTTTCAAAAAATTTAAACATATAGTTACTATATGATCCAGTTATTCAACTAAGATATTTACCCAAGAAAACTAAAAATATATGTACAAAAACACTTGTATGAGAATGTTCATGGCAACTTTCTTCATTAGTCAAAAACTAGGAACCAGAATGCCTGTGTTCAAGAGGCAAGTGGAAAAGGATTTGTAGGATACTACTTGGTGGTGTAAAAGAACAAACAACTAAGACAATGAAGTGGTGGAATCCAAAAACGACATGCCGAGTGAAAGAAACCAGACACATAAAAGTATAAGCTATATGATACCATATCTGCGAACCTCTAGAAAACCCAAATCTTATATAAAATGACAGAAAGCATCTCAGTGGCTACCTGGGACCCAAGTTGGGGTGACAGAAATGTTCTGTATATTGATTTTAGTGGTGGTTACACAGATACATACATTTATCAAATCACATAAAACTACACTTAAAATCCCATCCTTTCTGCTCTTTGGCCACCATAATGAAAGACTCCCATGTCTGGGAGCCTTGTAGAGCTTGCTTTTGATCTACACATTTATGACATTTACCAGCATAATGCAAATGATGCCATCATAAATGCAGACATGCACAGCTTGTATACAAATATTTGTTAATAGGCTATGCTGCCATGGAAAAGTATATGTACTTTTTCAGTGTTGACTGCAGGGTCCTCTACATGTCTATAAGTTGAGGTTGTTTATTAAATTGTCTGATTATTAGTGTATAAAAATACCCTATCAAAATTCTGTTTTGGCAATTTTCCTAGATAATTCTGTCAATACTTATCTCATATGTTTGGGGTTACATTGGTTGATGTATTCAGGTTTCAGAACTGTGATATTTTTATGGTTATTTTTTCCTTTTATCGTTAAGTGATAATCCTCATTATCCCTAGCAATACATTTGCCTTTGAAGTCTACCAATTTTGATAATATTGCTACCTCAACTTTCTTTTGATTGAAGTTTTAAAATTTTTTTTATTTTTTTAACATCTTTATTGGAGTATAATTGCTTTACAATGGTGTGTTAGTTTCTGCTGTATAACAAAGTGAATCAGCTATACATATACATACATCCCCATATCTCCTCTCTCTGCATCTCCCTCCCACCCTCCCTATCCCACTCCCTAGGTGGACACAGAGCACTGAGCTCCGAGCTGATCTCCCAGTGCTATGCAGCTGCTACTCTCTCACTTCGTCCCAGCTTACCCTTCCCCCTCCCCGTGTCCTCAAGTCCATTCTCTATGTCTGTGTCTTTATTCCTGTCCTGCCCCTAGGTTCTTCAGAACCTTTTTTTTTTTTTTTTTTTAGTTTCCATATATACGTGTTAGCATCCAGTATTTGTTTTTCTCTTTCTGACTTAGATTGAAGGTTTTTTTAATAGATATTTTCCATTTCTTACTTTTCAACTTTTCTATATCTTTATATCATATGGCTGTCTCCTAAATTAGTTTATAGCTGGATTTAGTTTTTGTTTTGTAGTAAGTCTCTCTCTCTCTCTAGGTAAGACATTCTCATCAAGGAATTTTCTTATATTTACAATTATTGTGCTACTGATATATTCAAACTTATTTTTTTATTTTTCATGCTTCATTTTTATTAGTATTGAGCCTTTAATATCCAATTTGCAATATTTATCTGTTGTTAAATTTGTTATAGGACTATAATTTTTCAGTTGAAACTCTTGCAAAGCCTTTTCTAAATATAATTATCAAAAGAGGGGAGAAGAGGCACCAGTTCATGTCTATTTCTTAGTTGAAATGATCAATCCTTCCCTCAATAAGAATGATATATTTGTGAGAATTTTGGAGTTGGGAAGAGTCTTATAAAAGTGGCCTAATCCATTGTACATGTGAAAATCGAAGACTGGAGGATTTACATATGTTGTTCAAGGTCATAAAGTGAGTTAGTATGACTGAATTGAATTCTACTAATTCTTAGTCTAGTGTTCTTTCCATGCTGTGCTTTCAGATTTACGTTGTACAGGCTGTTGAATATCATCATTTCTGCAATACAATAGTAGCATGTCTTCCTCTTAAGGAGCTTGTAAATTGAATCAATTCTGAGATATGCATATTAAATTAAGAAGCATGCAAAGCAGATGGTAAAATGCAAATGAATTAAGAGCTCCAAGGTTATACAGATTTGAATCTATTTTAAAAAGTGACAGTCTGTTTTAAGTCTCATCAGTGACTTTGAAAACAATAGGCTCAACCATAATGGGAAATATGAAACATTTTCTAACTTGCAGTTGTCCTTTGTAAAAAATGTTTTATTTCAATACCTAATTTATTATTTCTCATTTATGTATACCCTGCAGCATTATTTCTCTACAAGCTTTACCTTCCCATTGAGTATTTGAATTTTCCTATCATTTATTTTTCCTCAAAGGCATTAACCTGCTTTTCTGTCATATTTCATTTTCTTTGTTACTTTTGCAGATACCTAAAATATTAAAACATTATTTCCAGTTAATCCCATACGCAACACAAAATGAAGAGCCAGTGTAGAGAATAATTACTCTGTATTTCAAAATACAGAACTGCTGGGGTAAATTAGATGATGGAGAATTATGGCATCAGGTCTCACAGTATTGACAATGGAAAAGTGGCAGTCATACCTGGAAAAAGCTTATACTTTTCTCTACATGAGAAAAAAATGGAAACACTAAAATGCAATTTTAAATCACACTTCAATTTCCAGGTTAGTGTTCTCTTCTTAAAATATACATTGCCAACCCCCCTTGTTCAGCAGATCTTTCAAAACCAGCCTTGGAGATTTCAGTCTAGGGCTGCATTCTTAGCATATTCTTCAGTGGATAGACCAATTAGGCTTGTTTTCTGACAGCAGCCAACGTCATGGGGCCCTTGTTGAAATTTCTGTCACATTTTGTGTCTATAAAAATGAACTGTGTCCTTAGGAATTTCAAAAGGCAATGAAGCAAAGGCCTGAGGAGGGCACCAGAGGGAGGCAGAGCAGAGTGTATCATTGTGAAGTTCTGATGGGGATATTTGGTTTCTAATGATAGTGATGATTCCCTATGGTATGTAGGTGCAAAGAATCAGAATCAAAACAAAACCTCATGAGTCCTCCTATCTAGAAAAAAAAAATCTAATTTTGATTAAATTTATACGCACTACAAATTACTTCTGAGAAAAGATAGGTTTGAAATTTTGTATATTTTATTTTTCACAGAGACACTTAAACCTGAGAAAGGGCAGACAGGAGCGGTCCACAATTTCTTGGGCATAGACTACAATGAGTCTGCCTCATGCCTTTCTTCCAGATGGCTGAAGGGTTTCCTCAAAGGTTGACTTATCCTGAAGTCTACTCTTAAGCTCTGGCTAGTCCCATTCCACTTTTATCATTCTCCCTCTGTTATTCTTCTTTCCATCAGAGTCTCAGTCCCGCATGTATCTGTTCATCCCCAGAATCCCTGGAACTTCACTTCGGGTAACCAAATCATCCCACTTTGCCAGGGACTGTCACAGTTTTAGCCCTGAATGTCTCACATCCTAGGAATGAGTCCTTTCTTTCTAAGTCGTTCTGGAGATTTACATCTTTCTCCTCCAAGCCCAACCAAGGGACTACCTTACTTCATATTCATTCCCTCAACAGTTTCCTTCATCTAAAAAAAAAAAAAAAAATCACTGCCCAGTCTCTTCCCAAACACACACACGAGTTTACAAATATACTGAGAATGAGTGCCAAGGCTTTGCTTCATTGAGATTTGGCCTAAATGCCACCCTCCTCTTTGCCCTTTTGATATAAGCTAGAACTTTACTGGAAAGATTCGCTTCAATCTGCTTAGTGTCTGTGTCTTGCATCTCTGTGTTCCCAGGTCAGCCTTGTGCTTAGTAGGTGTTACACTTTCTTTGGCCCATCTTACCAAGTTTTTCACACTCTCAGATAACATTCACTTGCTGGCTCAGGCTTGCCTTGGATACTGAGCCAAACTAGGAGTGAAAGTACATATTTCAATAATGCATCTCCACTTGATTTCCATGTAATGGGACATGGAATTAAGTCACACTTCATATTGTGGAATTTACTGGTCCAATGATAATTGCTCATCTTTTGTATGCGACCTGCTTTTTCCTCCTTTAGAAGATTTTAAAAGATATTTCCTTTGTCCCTACTGTTCTGAAATTTCACAACTATGTCCTTTGGTGTGGGTATTTTCCCATTCATTGTGCTGGACACTCAGTGGGCCTTTTCATTCTGAAAAACCATGTCTGTTGATACCTTTTTATACCAGTTTCCTATTCATTTACACATTCTGTAATATCTCTATGCTTTATAATAGTTTACTGTTGCTATATTCTTTTCATTATATATGACATTCTGTTCTTTTTAATGGATGCAACATTTTCCCTTATTAAGATGACCATAAAATATAATGCATTTATTTAATGTTCATTTTCATCTTTCTAAGTATCAAAAAATTTTATTAGACTATACCTCACAATGCCCTTAATTGTTTTAGTTATAAAGTAAACTGTACAAGTTAAAACATAAAAGCTTCACTTTATGAATGTTGAGACTATGGCAACATATAATTAAATGAAATTTATTTAAGTTGTTCAAAGCACTGTGGAAAATCTTCTTTCTGGCCTCTGATTGTCCAGCTTTGGAGTACTGGTAAAAACAGAAAGCAAACCTAATATATTATATGTTTTGTATCTGCCAAATCATAGATCATCCTGAAGGAGCCAAACTTTTTTTTTCCAGTCCATGGAGGTCAGTTGAAGAACTGACATACTTTAATCCTAATCAGTGTTTGAATGAAAATACAGAGGAAAAAAAAAAAACAAACTTAACTCCATATAGGAAAACTTTTTAAAATAATAAAAGAAAAAAGAGTGATCTTAATCAATTAGAAATAAGTCAAAGGCCAAATAAATTTTAAGTAAAATAAGTCCTTGGGGATAAAACCAAATTAAAAAGTTCTTAATGGCACAAAGTTTCTTAGACATGGACAGGAAAACAATAATGAGTTATCATTTGAATTAATAACAAAATATCTTCTCTATTAACAAAAATATACCACACTACGACTGAATGACATGAGAAGTCACTTCTACATCAATGTTCAAGCTGAGAGTAATAGTATAGAACAATTAGTCCAAACCTTATTTTTATAGAGAGGCAACTGAGAGCAAATGAAAGAAGGAACTCATTCAGCTCCCCACAAATAGTTAATGGCCCATGCAACAAGTATGTTGTTGTTCCACAATCAAAATCTTTAGCTTTTTTATTCCTACAAACTCCAATGTTTTTTTCACTATGGTAATTGGTCCTATAATTGAATATTTAATTCATCTACAGTTAAACTCTCTAGGGGAGAAATAACTGACAAATTCTAGTTATGGCCCATATAATTTAATCTTCAATACAATACAATTTCAAAAAGAGAAAAGAAGATTCTAGATCTATATGTTTTAAACAAACATCATTTAAAGTAGAACATGAGGTAGTACAGAAATGAACAATAGAAACAAGAATTTAAAAAAAAAGAAAGCCAAATATCTGTGGGCTAATTAGAGGAATTGGAGTTGTAAGATCTAGAGAAGAGAATGTTAAGGAGTGGCTTTCTATGGTTAAAAGACAGATCTAGGCTATTATTCACCATCTTCATTGAGATAAAATATAGTTAGAGCAAGGTACAGATGCAACCAAGAAGCAGTTCTTGAGTACAGAGTGACTAATGTCTGGCCCAGCACCTAGTGAGTGAAATAAGAGGGTTATGGTAGATGAATCCTTAGAGTTTGGGGGTAAATAGACTAACAGTTATCATCCTACTCTTACTTGAAATTTGCTGGCCAAAGATCTAGGAGCTAAACCAAGTGACCGATTTGATATGTTAATACCACAAGGCAAGATGCCTCTCCCAGAGAGAAAAATAACATGTTCAATTCTTCCAAGTTAAAGGCTTACTGTAATGATTAAGCACACAGACTCAGGGGTCAGAGTGCCTGGGTTCAAATCTCAAGCTTCACCACTAGTTATGTAAATTTAGACAAATTACTTTAAGGTGACTTGGGGTTTCTCATATGTAAAAGGAAGAGATTTTGGTACCCATTTTTTTAACAACTGTTAAGACAGTGCTTAGGAAATAGCAAATTAATATTATCTTCCAAATATCTGAACTCATGTCATCTGACAGATTCCAATATTATTCTTTAAATAATTATTGAAAATATCAAGATAAAAATACAGATTTTAAAATTATCTATTAAGGGTATCACCAGGTTAATTTAAGGGAGAAAAATGTAGCTAAAGTTATTTAACAGCTTTGAATACATCTGAATGTCACATCAATAGGGCAGTGGTCAATACTTTGACTAAATTCTAATCAAGAGGCTATTAAGTTAGTGAAATTTTGAAATCTCATAATTGGCATTTGTTTGCTCTGAGTAATGAATTCACATGAACATTGGAGAGGCAGTGTTCCAGTCATTTTTATTAGAAAACATGAGGCAAGACCATACCCATCTAAGCATAAAGTTCTAAAATACTCATAGTATAAAATCTCAAAGTATAACTTGTTTCCAAATAGCTGAGTCTATTGCCTGCCAAATGAACTTTCAGTTGAAACAATGGAAAAAGCACAAAGAATATAGAATTTAGACACAAAAAAGAGAACATCCAGCAAAATGTCTTGGTAGCTAAACTCATAGTAATGAAATGCGAAAGTTTTAAATTTATTTATGGGAAGCATCTCAGTCAGGACTTTAATCTGTAAGTATGGTGAAATGACTATAGAGCAAGAAAAGCAGAGAGCAGAGTCTCAGCTAATAAGATATCCCAGTAAGTTCTGTGATAATGAGATATATGTGTTTCTGAAAATCACTTCATTCAGAGAAATTCTGCAATAAAAACCATAGGTCTGAGGACACCTTCAAGATGGCGGAGGAGTAAGACGTGGAGATCACCTTCCTCCCCACAAATACATCAAAAATACATCTACATGTGGAACAACTCCTACAGAACACCTACTGAATGCTCACAGAAGACCTAAGACTTCCCAAAAGGCAAGAAACTTCCCACGTACCTGGGTAGGGCAAAAGAGAAAAGAAAAAAAAAGAGACAAAAGAATAGGGACAGGACCTTGCACCTCTGGCAGGGAGCCGTGAAGGAGCAAAAGATTCCACAGACTAGGAAGCCCCTTCACTGGCGGAGATGGAGAGTGACTGGGGGGAAGCTTCAGAGGGCAGCAATAGGGATGCAGAGGGCAAAGCAGAGAGATTCCTGCACAGAGGATTGGTGCCGACCAGCACTCACCAGCCTGAGAAGCTTGTCTGCTCACCTGCCAGGATGGGTAAGGGCTGGGAGCTGAGGCTCTGGCTTCAGAGGACAGATCCAAAGAGGAGAATGGGAAAATTCTCCAAGCAGCCTCAGGAGCAGCGGATTAAATCTCCACAAACAACTTGATGTACCCTGAATCTCTGGAATACCTGAATAGACAACAAATCATCCCAAACTTGAGGCAGTGGACACAGGGAGCAACTGTAGACTTGGGGTTTGCTTTCTGCATCTAATTCATATCTGGTTTTATATTTATCTTAGTTTAGTATTTAGAGTTTATTATCATTGGTAGATTTGTTAATTGATTTGGTTGCTCTCTTCCTTTTTTTTTAATATATAGATATATATATATTTTCCTTTTTCTCTTTTTGTGAGTGTGTATGTGTATGCTTCTTTGTGTGATTTTGTCTGTATAGCTTTGCTTTTACCATTTGTCCTAGAGTTATGACTGTCCATTTTTTTATCATTGGTGTATGTTTTTTGGTTTGGTTGCTCTCTTCTTTCCTTCTTTCTTTTTTGTTATTAATTTTTTATTTTTAATAATTTTTTTATTTTTTATATTAATAACTATATTTTATTTTATTTTATCTTTCTTTCTTTCTTTTTTTCTCCCTTCTCTTCTGAGCCATGTGGCTGACAGGGTCTTGATGCTCTGGCCGGGTGTCAGGCCTGTGCCTCGAAGGAGGGAAAGCCGAGTTTCAGACACTGATCCACCAGAGACCTCCCAGCACCACATAATATCAAACAGCGAAAATCTCCCAGAGATCTCCATCTCAATGCTAAGACCCACCTCCACTTAACGACCAGCAAGCTACAGTGCTGGACACCCTATGCCAAACAACTAGCAAGACAGGAACACAACCCCACCCATTAGCAGAGAGGCTACCTAAAATCATTATAAGGTCACAGACACCCCAAAACATACCACTGGAGGCGTTCCTGCCCAGATGAAAGACAAGATCCAGCCTCATCCACCAGAACATAGGCACCAGTCCCCTCCACCAGGAAGCCTACACAACCCACTGAAACAACCTTAGCCACTGGGGGCAAACACCAAAAACAAGGGGAACTATGAACCTGCATCTTGCGAAAAGGAGACCCCAAAAACAGTAAGTTAAGCAAAATAAGAACACAGAGAAACACACAGCAGATGAAGGAGTAAGGCAAAAACCCATCAGATCAAACAAATGAGGAGGAAATAGGCAGTGTACCTGAAAAAGAATTCAGAGTAATGATAGTAAAGATGATCCAAAAGCTTAAATAGAATGGAGAAAACACAAGAAATGATTAACAAGGACCTAGAAGAACTAAAGAACAAACAAACAATAATGAAAAACAAAATAAATGAAATTAAAAATTCTCTACAAGGAATGAATAGCAGAATAACTGAGGCAGAACAGATAAGTGACCTGGAAAATAGAATAGTGGAAATAACTGCCACAGAGCAGAATAAAGAAAAAAGAATGAAAAGAATTGAGGACACTCTCAGAGACCTATGGGACAACATTAAACACACCAACATTCAAATTATAGGGGTCCCAGAAGAAGAAGAGAAAAACAAATATATTTTGAGAAAATATATAAAGAAATTATAGTTGAAAACTTCCCTAATATGGGTAAGGAAATAGGCAATCAAGTTCAGCAAGAGAAGAGAGTCCCATACAGGATAAATCCAAGGAGAAACATGACAAGATACATATTAATCAAACTATCAAAAATTAAACACAAAGAAAAAATATTAAAAGCAGTAAAGGAAAAACAACAAATAACACACAAGGGAATCCCCATAAGGATAACAGCTGATCTTTCAGCAGAAACTCTGAAAGCCAGAAGGGAGTGGCAGGACATACTGAAAGTGATGAAAGGAAAAAACCTACAACCAAGATTACTCTATCCAGCAAGGATCTCATTCAGATTTGACGGAGAAATTAAAACCTTTGCAGACAAGCAAAAGCTAAGAGATTTCAGCATCACCAAACCAGCTTTACAACAAATGCTAAAGAAAATTCTCTAGGCAGGAAACACAAGAGAAGGAAAAGACCTACAAAAACAAACCGAAAACAATTAAGAAAATGGTAATAGGAACATACATATCTATAATTACCTTAAATGTCAATGGATTAAATGCTGCAACCAAAAGACACAGACTGGTTAAATGGATCCAAAAACAAGACCCATATATATACTGTCTATAAGAGACCCACTTGAGACCTAGAGACACATACACACTGAAAGTGAGGGGATGGAAAAAGATATTCCATGCAAAGGGAAATCAAAAGAAAGCTGGAGTAGCAATTCTCATATCAGACAAAATAGACTTTAAAACAAAGACTATTATAAGAGACAAAGAAGGACACTACATAATGATCAACGGATCGATCCAAGAAGAAGATATAACAATTGTAAATATTTATGCACCCAACATAGGAGCACCTCAGTACATATGGCAAATACTAACAGCCATAAAAGGGGAAATCGACAGTAACACAATCATAGTAGGGGACTTTAACACCCCACTTTCACCAATGGACAGATCATCCAAAATGAAAATAAATAAGGAAATACAAGCTTTAAATGACACATTAAAGAAGATGGACTTAATTGATATTTATAGGACATTCCACCCAAAGAAAAAACAGAAGACACATTCTTCTCAAGTGCGCACAGAACATTCTCCAGGATAGATCATACCTTGGGTCACAAATCAAGCCTTGGTAAATTTAAGAAAATTGAAATTGTATCAAGTATCTTTTCCGACCACAACGCTATGAGACTAGATATCAATAACAGGAAAAAAATCTGTAAAAAATACAAACACATGGAGGCTAAACAACAGTATACTATTAAATAACCAAAAGATCACTGAAGAAATCAAAGAGGAAATCAAAAATTACCTAGGAACAAATGACAATGAAAATGCAAGGACCCAAAATCTATGGGATGCAGCAAAGGCAATTCTAAGAGGGAAGTTTATAGCAATACAATCCTACCACAAGAAACAAGAAACATCTCAAATAAACAACCTAACCTTACACCTAAAGCAATTAGAGAAAGAAGAACAAAAAAACCCCAAAGTTAGCAGAAGGAAAGAAATCATAAAGATCAGATCAGAAATAAATGAAAAAGAAATGAAGGAAATGATAGCAAAGATCAATACAACTAAAAGCTGGTTCTTTGAGAAGATAAACAAAATTGATAATCCATTAGCCAGACTTATTAACAAAAAAAGGGAGAAGACTCAAGTCAATAGAATTAGAAATGAAAAAGGAGAAGTAACAACTGACACTGAAGAAATACAAAGGATCATGAGAGATTACTACAATCAACTATATGCCAATAAAATGGACAACCTGGAATAAATGGAAAACTTCTTAGAAATGCACAACCTTCCAAGACTGAACCAAGAAGAAATAGAAAATATGAACAGACCAATCACAAGCACTGAAATTGAAACTGTGATTAAAAATCTTCCAACAAAAAAAACCCCAGGACCAGATGGCTTCACAGGCGAATTCTATCAAATATTTAGAGAAGAGCTAACACATATCCTTCTCAAACTCTTACAAAATATAGCAGAGGGAAGAACACTCCCAAACTCATTCTACAAGGCCACCATCACCCTGATAACAAAACCAGACAAAGATGTCACAAAGAAAGAAAACTACAGGCCAATATCACTGACAAACATAGATGCAAAAATCCTCAACAAAATACTAGCAAACAGAATCCAACAGCACATTAAAAGGATCATACACCATGACCAAGTGGGGTTTATCCCAGGAATGCAAGGATTCTTCAATATATGCAAATCAATCAATGTGAAACCCTATATTAATAAATTGAAGGAGAAAAACCATATGGTCATCTCAATAGATGCAGAGAAAGCTTTTGACAAAATTCATCACCCATTTATGATAAAAACCCTCCAGAAAGTAGGCCCAGAGGGAACTTTCCTCAATATAATAAAGGCCATATAAGACAAACCCACAGCCAACATCATCCTCAATGGTGAAAAAATGAAACCATTTCCACTAAGATCAGGAACAAGACAAGGTTGCCCACTCTCACCACTATTATTCAACATAGTTTTGGAAGTTTTAGCCACAGCAATCAGAGAAGAAAAAGAAATAAAAAGAATCCAAATCGGAAAAGAAGAAGTAAAGCTGTCACTGTTTGCAGATGACATGATATTATACATAGAGAATCCTAAAGATGCTACCAGAAAACTACTACAGCTAATCAATGAATTTGGTAAAGTAGCAGGATACAAAATTAATGCGCAGGAATCTCTTGCATTCCTATACACTAATGATGAAAAATCTGAAAGAGAAATTAAGAAAACATTCCCAATTACCACTGCAACAAAAAGAATAAAATATCTAGGAATAAACCTACGAAAGGAGACAGAAGACCTTTATGCAGAAAACTATAAGACACTGATGAAAGAAATTAAAGATGATACAAATAGATGGAGAGATATACCATGTTCTGGGATTGGAAGAATCAACATTGTGAAAATGACTCTACTACCCAAAGCAATCTACAGATTCAATGCAATCACTATCAAACTACCACTGGCATTTTTCACAAAACTAGAACAAAAAATTTCACAATTTGTAGGGAAACACAAAAGACACTGAATAGCCAAAGCAATCTTGAGAAAGAAAAACAGAGCTGGAGAAATCAGGCTCCCTGACTTCAGACTATATTACAAAGCTACAGTAATCAAGACAGTATGGTACTGGCACAGAAACAGAAATATAGATGAATGGAACAGGATAGAAAGCCCAGAGATAAACCCACGCACATATGGTCACCTTATCTTTGATAAAGGAGGCAAGAATATACAGTGGAGAAAAGATAGCCTCTTCAATAAGCGATGCTGGGAAAACTGGACAGCTACATGTAAAAGAATGAAATTAGAACACTCCCTAACACCATACACAAAAAATAAACTCAAAATGGATTAAAGACCTAAATGTAAGGCCTGACACTATCAAACTGTTAGAGGAAAATATAGGCAGAACACTCTATGACATACATCACAGCAAGATCCTTTTTGACCCACCTCCTAGAGAAATGGAAATAAAAACAAAAATAAACAAATGGGACTTAATGAAACTTAAAAGCTTATGCACAGCAAAGGAAACCATAAACAAGACGAAAAGACAACCCTCAGAATTGGAGAAGATATTTGCAAATTAAGCAACTGACAAAGGATTAATCTCCAAAATTTACAAGCAGCTCATGCAGCTCAACATCAAAAAAACAAACAACCCAATCCAAAAAGGGGCAGAAGACCTAAACAGACATTTCTCCAAAGAAGATATACAGATGGCCAACAAACACATGAAAGAATGCTCAACATCACTAACCATTAGAGAAATGCAAATCAAACTACAATGAGGTATCACCTCACACCAGTCAGAATGGCCATCATGAAAAAAATCTACAAACAATAAATGCTGGAGAGGGTGTGGAGGAAAGGGAACCCTCTTGCACAGCTGGTGGCAATGTAAATTGATACAGCCACTATGGAGAACAGTATGGAGGTTCCTTACAAAACTAAAAATAGAACTACCATACGACCCAGCAATCCCACTACTGGGCATATACCCTGAGAAAACCATAATTCAAAAAGAGTCATGTACCACAATGTTCACTGCAGCTCTATTTACAATAGCCAGGACATGGAAGCAACCTAAGTGTCCATCAACAGGTGAATGGATAAAGAAGATGTGGCACATATATACAATGGAATATTACTCAGCATAAAAGGAAACGAAATTGTGTTCTTTGTAGTGAGGTGGATGGACCTAGAGTCTGTCATACAGAGAGAAGTAAGTCAGAAAGAGAAAAACAAATACCGTATGCTAACACATATATATGGAATCTAAAAAAAAAAAAAGGTCATGAAGAACCCAGGGGCAAGACCGGAATAAAGACACAGACCTACTAGAGAATGGACTTGAGGATACAGGGAGGGGGAAGGGTAAGCTGGGACAAAGTGAGAGAGTGGCATGGACATATATACACTACCAAATGTAAAATAGATAGCTAGTGGGAAGCAGCCGCATAGCACAGGGAGATCAGCTCGGTGCTTTGTGACCAACTAGAGGAGTGGAATAGGGAGGGGGGGAGGGAGATGCAAGAGGGAGGAGATATGGGGATATATATATGTATAGTTGATTCACTTTGTTATGAAGCAGAAACTAACACACCACTGTAAAGCAATTATACTCCAATAAAGATGTTAAAGTAAATAAATAAATAAACCAAAGGTCTTATGCAAAAAAAAAAAAAAAATGAGACTAGAGGCACACTACTCAAAAACTTCCTTAGTGAAACAATGAAAAAAAAAAAAGATAAGAATCTAATGAATTTGGTAGAACCGTTTTACACGTGTTAAATAGTTTAAAAATACATAAATAAACAGGGTATTTTACTTTGAAAAGGACCTGACTTGTGTACAGGGGCAACAGAGATGTTGCAGCTTGTGCATTATTGTGAAGAGGTAGAAGGAGGATTAAGAGAAATTGTAGGAAAAGTTGCAGTACAAGATTCAGTGGGGTGTGGTGGAACTTCTCTTTTTTGTCCCTTCCTCCATCCTACTGCCTGGAATATGGCTATCATGGCCAACATTCTAGATTGGATGAGAGTCTGGGTCCCCGAAGAGCAAATCTCTGGGTGGCCTCCCTGTGGACTTTTACATGACCAATAAAAAGCTTATTTTTTTTAAAGTCACAATTATTTTTGTTCTCTTACTTGCAATTAAGGTCAATCCTAACTGATACAGACTTCCTAGATAAAACCTATTTCTATTTTTTCTCACATTTAATATATTTTCATCCTTTTTACCACATTCAATAAGAATCACATGAGGTGGGGGACAGAAATGGAGTGATGTGGGTCAAAGAGCACAAATTTTCAGTTGTAAGAAGAATAAGTTCTGAGGATCTAGTGTACAGCATGGTAACTATAGTTAATAATACAGTATTGTATACTTGAAACTTGCTGAGAATAAATCTTAAGTAGTCATACACACACAAAAACATAGTAAAAAAAAAGAGTTACTTATGTAAGGTGATGGACGTGTTAATTATCTGGATTTTGATAATCATTCTACAATCATACATATATAATTGTATATGTATATCAAACCATTACATTGTATACTTTCAATATATACAATTGTATTTATCAGTTACTACTTAATAAAGTTAAAGAATCACTTGGATCAATCTTCCAATGCATTATGTAATTTAATTTTAGCTGTATCCTTTCTCCTATTTAATCCCTCTGTTTACTTTTTAATTTCATTATCATGTTTTTTTAATTCCCAAGACTTCATATTTTCTTTTTCACTGAAGTCTGTTATTTTATTCTCTCACAGAGAATATTAAGTATGCTTAAATGTTCTTCTTCTCCTATGTTGAATTTTTTGTCTATGATTATTTCTTAATTTTGTTGAATTTATTTCTCTTAGGTTTCCTTACATGCCTGGTAGCTCTTATTGAATGTTCCAATGTTTAGAATAGCATCTCAGAAACATTAAAAAACCCAGGCTGTGAAAAAATGTTCTGATTTAGGAGTCCTATCTCCAGAGGCTATGCAGTGGGGCACAAGGCAGAACTTGTGGCTGGTTTAGCATTTGGTAAGCGCATGAGAATATTTTGTCTGCCCGGGAAGGGGAGGCTCCCGTTCTTCGTGGTAAGCATAAGTTATCTGGAAACTTTCTCCATACCAACTCCATAACTCTTATAATCCCTTGTGAGAATGTCTAAATTAGAATGCCTTATTCATGCCCCCACCCCACCCTGAGGCCAAGATTAGGAAAGCGTGGGAAAGATTAATGAATGGACATTTGTCCTTTGTTTTGCTTCACCTAGCATCTGAACTCCTATGTTAGAAGTTTCCATTCAATGAGTCTTGCTGAGCCAAAGAATGCATCCCTCTGTAAAATCTGAGACTGTAGGGATCTGCTTTTCTAGTTATCTGACATAAGTTCTGACAATCAAAATGCATCTGTGCCAGATTTGATGCTCTAAAAGCAAAAACCTGTGCCCATGCCTGAGTGTCACAAAACAGAAGTGGCTCAATGTCAAATCATTGTGATTTCACCTGAATGAAGGACGAGAAATATCATAATAAGACCACGTCTGTGGCTTGGATTTGGTTGTTGTTCCTGGCAGCTCAGCCTTCAGTCTAATTCTCCAGCCTTCCTGCAGTTCTTGAGCCACCCAAGCCCTTATCTGCTTCACCCAGAGTAGGCATTTTTTGCTTACAGTTAAGAACCTGATTAATACAACTGGCATGACTATGTCACAGCCCTTTAATTACCAAGCAAACCTCATATGGCCTCCTTCTCTAAAACCTACTACCTCTAGGGAAAAAAAAGTAGTTTGGAAAGCACCTCTCTTTCCCCAGTAGCACTTTTCATGAATCTTGCATTTCATCATCAGCCTGATATCACATGTTCTATTTCTTAAAAAAAAAAAAGCATCACTGTTCTGGTTTTTTGATGGTTCTTGCCCAGCTTTCTAAATTCCTTTCTATCCCATTTTCTTTTCCGTATGTTTCAGTGAGATTTGAGCTGGTAGGAAAAGTAAATCATGTATTTAGGAAGCCATATTGAACTGAAAGTTTATTTCCTACATTTTCTTCTTGCTTCATTTTTAAGATAATGATTGCTATATGTGTATTTTAAATATACATATGTATGTTTATATATCTGTGTGTGTTTGTGTGATCTATAGGTCATTTGAAGAGTTTCTAACTTAATGATGATGTTAGGAAACAAGCAGGGTCCTCGGTATCACATCTTATTGCACACATCTGCAAACCTTTATCATCTTTATGGATGTAGTCAGGTTGCTTTCTACTTGTATTCATTGTCAATCATCAAAGTAAACATTCCATCTCAACTTAGGTCACAAAGCTCCTCATCTGCTTTCAACTGAAATAATCTACAATGTGTTTATTCTCTCTTTGTTTGTGGGTTTGCCTAAATACCTGTTTGAGATGAAATCATAAAGTTTATTATGGTGTCTGTTTACTATAGTAAAATTGATCTTTCCTGATTATCAGGCCCACCAATAAAATCATTACCTAGCTTTATTCAACACTGTGGTCCATTTAATTTTTGGAATCATGTGCTATGAAAAAGCTTGAATAAAATGAATGATTTGTAAACTGGACCCTACTTTGAATGTAGTTAAGTCCATTTTAAGTGGAGTTACTTAAAGCTAGTAAAAAGAATCTATACTTGCTAATGTAAAGTTGTCAACACATAGCAGATGCCAAATCATAACTCTTGTGTGATTGATGTTCTCGCTCTCCCGTCCCCCACACACAAAAAAAACCCTCTAATTTATCTTTTTTTTTTTTTTTTTAATGTTCAGTGCTTGTACTGGGTTTTCATAAGATAGGGCACACCTGCATATATTTTTAACAGCTGAATTTTCCAGCTGCCTCAACATCACATTCCCTAACATTGCCCTAAAAGCATTCTCTGTTTCTGTTTCCTTTACCTTTGCTGATTTTCTTCTGGTGAACTAACACTTCTCAGGCACTTCTTTCAATTTATTTTAAACTTCTGACTCTACTCTCTGAATTTTCCTGCTTCTCTTTAAACTCAAGTCAGGCTGTCAACACCACTTACTGAATGCCTGCTGTGAAAAGATACAAAAGGAATCAAGGCAACATTTTCTTTCCTTGAGGAATGTAAAAATCTACTGGGTGAGGCAGAACATACATTCTCATTAAAAGTGTCAAAACATCCTAAAATAGCCTGAAATAAGCATGTATTAATTTAGCATAACCCTTATGTGAATTCTGAAAGAATGCAATCTTATTTAGTACTAAGCAAGATTGATTAAGAAATTCCTTCAGGATCTGAGCTTTGAGTCTCAAGCCTTTCAGACATCATGCCTTCTTTTATAAGAAATATTGTATGACAGCCCTCACTGTCCTGAAATAAAATTAATAGATGATAAACTCTTCCAATACACATAATTTCAGAGAAATTTATACAATGCCTTATCTGCAACATAAGGGCGGATAGAGCAAAAATAATTTATAATCAAATATATATTTCAAAATATAAAATCAAGCACATGTACACTAGCAGACAAAATGAGATAGAGTCAGATTTTGGTCCTATATGTGACAACTACAAATGTGTCAGTGACTTGAAAATCAGGAGAGACATGGCTGTTTGAAGAGTGGTTTTCCAAAGTGCTGACCAACTCTTGGTCAAATTCCAAAGGAAAATAAATCTTCCCTTGGTTTATATTGTGGTTTACACTCATGTAAAAATTTAGTGTGTATTAGAACTGTACAAAAACACTTGTTTCCTCTATGTAAAAGAGTTAAATTCTGGTCTCAAATAATTAGAAACAGGCTTTTCATTTACATGAATTACCAGTGGCTACTCAAATATGGTGAGGATTAGGAACAATTCTTTACTGTGCAAGACTGTCCTCACCCTGAAGGATGTCTAATATCTTCGTGCTCACTACTCTGTCCAATCATGTGACAACTCAAAGTGTCTCCTCATACTTGCCAAAGCATCTCCTGGGGATGGCACTACTTCCATTGAGTATAACTAGAAGTAGAAAGAGGACAGATCTTCATTGAGAAATGGGCCAAGCATTTCAGTGCCTTCTTTGTTCCATCCCACTGGTTCCTAAACCTTCTTGGTGCCAAAACCATATGGAGAAACTTCTGATTTATCTAGTTAACACACTTAACACACACTTAGGTAGTGCTTACTATGCCTAAACTGTTATAAACACTCTCCAAATGTTATCTCATTGAATCTACTTAACAACCATTTAAGGTAGGCACTATTACTACAGATTACAGATTAGGAAACTGCGGGGGGTGGGGGGGGGCATCAAGAGCTAAGTGATTTACCCAGGTCACACAGCTAAGAAATATAGAAGCCAAGATTCAAATATATTGATGTTTTTGGTTTCAGGGTAACTGGTAAGCACTATGCTATGCAGTAGACATAATCCCATCCTTGATGATTTTTATTCAGTACATCTGGATAATGACGGAGAAATCTGTATTTGAATAAGACTTTCACACATAGTGAGAAAGGCACCGACTGGTATTTGGAAACCACAGCACTATACCACCGCTCAACTGGGAATGACAGGAAAGAGCCTTATCCGGTCAGAGTCAAATCTTTTTGTCAGAGTATAATGAGAAAACAAGGAAGAACAGTAGGTTGAGGACTATTCAAGTGGAACCTTGGGAGCCAAGCTAAGGTAATCACTTTTATAAAATGGTCAGTAGGGAGCTATGTATTGTTCAATAGAATGAAATATATTAAAAACACAGCATCGGAGGAAGACTATAAATAGCATTAATAAGCATGATAATGTTGTAAGTATAACACATTCAGCAACACATAAAGATAATAAATCTGAAGCTGGAGAAAGCACATTAGTTTACATGCATTATGCGAAAAAAAGTGACAGTATCATCTAACTAGCTGTTGAATAGCTTTCAATTATGAGCCTTACAAACCAGTTAGATAATTGTGGGTCATAGATGGATAGGCACTGGGAGTTAACTGAAAGTTAGAAGGTAACTTTGAGAGCATTAAGCCTGGAGACCACAAACCCAAACACCTATAGGATCAGGCAGACAATGAAGCAGAACAGTTCTAGCACAACAGGGAGTAGTGGGGAGGGTGTCAAACTAGAATGTGCATGGAGGACAGCGGTCACTCTGTTGCAGGCAATTACTCATAATTATGCTAATCCGATATTGGCAGATGCTCTCTTTTAAAGAGAGGCAAGATATTCAGATTTTTAATCAAATAATTCACATTTTACCGTGTTATGCTCAAACATATTTTGAAAGTTTTATCAATTAATTTGTTGAAATGTGGATAGAGTGTAACTTTTCACCTCTCCTAGATTTTATAATGTAACCAAAATGACTGATAGTGCCTTTAAAAACATAGGGACTTTAAAGTATTGCTGGATGCTCTTTTACTAATTTCTCACCTATGCCAGGTTCAAAAAAAAAAAACACTGGTTGTGCCACCTACGGTGACCCCTGCACTTGTCATGATTGGTAATAAAGTACATGATCTAGGAGTCATAGAAGTTTAGGTCCAGAGCCATGGTTCCTATTTATTAGACACATTACATTCACCAAACCACTTAAGCTTCTGTGCCTACTCTGTAAATTGGACATTATTTCCTAATCCATATTTCTCAATAGGTTGCTATAAAAACCAGATGAAATAAATAATGTATATTAAACCTATTGAACCCTGCACAAAGGCAGTACAGTGAGAATATAATTGAACTAGAGATTAGGGGACCTAGTCAATTAGTAGTTGGTTTTCTAAACTTGAACTAAGAAGGATGATCTAGAGCAATGACCTTTAATAGAAATGCCATGTGAGCCATGTATGTAGCTTTAAATTGCCTAGAGTCCACACTGAAAAAGGAACAAATAAAATTAATTTTAATATAACTTATTTAACCCAATGTATCTAAACTATTACCATGTCAACATATAATCAATATGAAATTATTATTGAGATAGTTTACATATCTCTTCACACCAATCTTTAATGTGTATTTTACACTTACAGCATGTTTCAATTTGGATTAGTCACATTTCAAGTGCTTGATGGTCACAGGTGGTAGTGGCTACCCTACTGGACAGCACAGATCTAGATAATGACTAAGGTCGCCTTCAACTCTCAACTTTGTTACCTGTCTCATTATTACAAAGCTCATTATGCCTTAGTATTTTTAAATGGCTTAAGCATAAACCTACATCATGATGAATTAAATAGTCTTTAACATTTTTTTAAAATTAGGAGTTTAAAAAGTTTAGCTAAGCCACTCTTCTCTAGTTCCATAGTAAGAGAAGATACTAAGAACTACAGTATATAAACAACATCCTTTGGTATATTTAAAACTGACACAGTCAAAATTAAAATTTTATTAAATAGAAAACTTATTCAGCCCTTTCACTGTATAGAAGGGGCACACACAATTTCACTCATGTGAGCAGCTTGCCCTATTTGTTATCAAATCAACTGAATGTCAGACATATAACTGAATTTTGAAATCATCAATCTGCTCTAGGAGATATCCACCACTGCACTTGCACAAAGAATTTGTTTGGTGCAGATAAATCTATCAATATGGTGATGAAGAAAGATGCGTGAAAAAACTTTCCAAATTTTTTTCAGATATACTGAACTATTGCATTTCTTGTTGAACATCTTAGGGAATTTCTTATAACATATGGTGAGATCTCATCAGATTCCTTAGATAACAGAACCTTAACCCTAAATGCAGGCAGGTAGTCATTAATTCAACGCTTCAGCTTTCAGCCAGGAAAGTAAGATGGAACTTCCTGATGCCTAGAAGATATGATTCCAGAGATTTCCCCTTGGCCTTCTTTAGGGGAAATTCTTAAATCTATAATCATTATACCTGAGTTATTAACAATGCTCTAAATTTAACATGTCACACACAGAATGCTGCAGGACCACAGCATAGCACCAATATGAAGGGCACTATTTACATTTTATTCCACTGAGGCCACTGCCAAGAGGGGCATAGCTGGTGTTTGCAACTTGGCAGCCTTAATGGGCTGTGTTTCTCCTAAGAATATTTAAACATGTCTCAACTTACAATTAATCAACATAAGTTATTCAGTTTAGCCATCACCTACACATATTTTCTTCTGTAAATTCTCTAAGTACACATTTATAACCACTTGTTTTGCATTTCTTATTTCTCCATCTGAGAGTTCTCTTTCATTATTTAGCAAAGAAACTCCCACTCATCATCTTCTACAGTTTATTAAAATAATAAAGCATCTTCTTTCTTTTCCCTGCAGATGCTGTTTGAAATATAAATATCAGAAAAAAATAGCTGGAGATAAATTATCCATAAAATGACACTTCTTAGCTAATCACATATTTGCAAATTTTATTATACTGTTTCTATTACAAGTAAATGAAGCAATCTTGTAGAAATTTATTATGTGTATTCTACCAAAGAAAACATAAACTTCACTTGAATTATCACTATTATTAGCATTATTAAAGTCCATATCATTTAATTATATAAATTACGTATGTTTTCTTTGTATATTTACCATAAAGCATGATTCAAAGTTGAGTGTGTGTTTGGAGTATAGTCTACCATTAGTCTAAAAAACCATAATTAATCTGAAGTTGAAAACCTCACCCAAAGTTACATAAGAAAACAATAGCAACATTAAGGATCGAGATTGGGTCTAAAATTTCCATTAAGAAAGCCTCACTTCATAGAATGTGAAAATTCTTTAATAAAGGCTATGTATGTATACAAGAGAGAGAGGGAGAAGACACAGAACAAAAAAGATCCCCTACCTCATTCTTTTGCTATAAATCTCCACTTGCGCATGTTGACTTCAGAACTGAGCCCAGTTCTATACTAACATCTCTTTTCCATCATTGCCATTGTTCTTGAGTAAAATATGCTTTACTGCTTTAACTACTACCCAGTTCTGGATTTCTTTTTTTTTTTTTTGACACAAGGAGAAAAATTAAATGCATGTTATAAAGAGAAAGGAATCAATCTGAAAAGGTTACATACTATACAATTCCAACTATATGATGTTCTGGAAAAGGCAAAACCATGGAGACATTGAAAAGATCATTGGTTGCCAGGGGTTGAGGGATGGGATGGATGAATAGACAAAACATAGTGGAATTTTAGGGCAGAGAAATTATTTCTGATGATACCACAATGGCAGACACATGTCATAATACATTTGTCAAAACCCAAAGAATGCACAACACCAAGAGTAAACCCTAATGTAAATAATGGAGTTTGGGTGAAAATGATGTAATGTATGCTCAACAATAGTAACAGATGTACCACTCTGGTGCCAGATGTAGATAGTGGTAGAATTTTGTGCATGTTGCAGACAGGAAGTGTATGGGAACTCTGAACTTTCCACTTCAATTTTGCAGTGAACCTGAAACTGCTCTAAAACACAAAGTCTTATAAGTAAAAAATATTGCTTCTCTTAGGATGTTACTTTTATTCTGTAGTAATTAGTTTTGTAAATGTTTAGGCCTCCTTTTTTTTGAAGTTGCAATAAAAATGTATAGCAAAAACTTTTTTGATTAAAAAAATGATTATATCATCCCTTCATGTTACAGAAAGTTGAACACCAACATTTGCTTCTTACAGTAACTAAATTAGCAAAAATAAAGCAAAAGATGCTTTATTTATTTATATTTTCCTCCAGCTTTACTGAGATATAATTGACATATGACATCATATAAACTTAAGGTGTCCAATGTGATGATTTTATATATGTATATAGTGCAAAATGTTTACAACAATAAGGTTAGTTGACACATCCATTACTTCACATACAAGTTACCTTTTTGTGTGTGTATATGGTGAGCTCCAATGTTGGATGCACATATAATTACAATTGTTATACCCTCTAGATGAACTGAACCCTTTTTCCCTAGAACTTTTTTTTGTCTCTTTTGACTGCTTTTAACTGAAATTAATTTTAACTGAACTTTTGGCTGAAAGTCTATTTTTATCTGATATAAGTATAGCCATTTCTGCTCTTTTGGTTATCACTTGCAGTATTTTTTTTTTTTTTTTTTGCATCCCTTCACTTTCAACCTATGTGTGTCCTTAGTGAGTCTGACATCACCAAAAGCTGCTTTTTTAGTGAGCTTCTGACTGCAGGATCAGCTTTTATGATGTAGAAAAAAGTTGGGCAATAAGAGTAAAATCAGGTAAAGTCATTTTCTTGCATATTTTGGGAGGAATTGGGGATAAAGAAAGTAGGACATATAGTAGCTGAGTATTAATTCTCTGTTTTAGATGGCTTACACTGACATATAAAAAGTCCATAATAAAGTATTTTTAAATATTAAATATAGTTTAATTTTAAGGTCTTTCATTTCAGTCAAAAATCCATAAACGTAGATTAGTTTGGACTGTATGACAGAGGAGACAATAAAACGTGTTCTCAAATACATGCCAATACATTTTCTTGAAACAAAACCTCAGCAAACGAGAATCTCCATAGTGTGCATGGGAATAACTAAAACCTTTATTAGATATGGTTTCCAATAACAATGTGAAAATTGGAATTATCAATTCAAAGAGCAGTGAAGTCTGAAATTTTAAAAAGTAGACTAGATATTAGGTAGGGGATAAAAGGTAAAGGAAGACGAAAATGTTTAATACTATTCAGTTTTGAAAAAGTTTTGCTCCTTTCAGATTTCTCAGAAACCTCATATATGTAGTCTCTAAATAAAGAAAATTTTGCACTGTGTGTCATATAATAAAAATAAATTTAAGGATGTACTCCAATTTTATATTATATTTAGACATATAGATATGAATTATCTATATACATATAGATAATTAGCATATACATGCTAGCTAATTATCTATATACATATAGATAATTAGCATATACATGCTAGCTTCTAATACACCTTTTTCATCCTCTGGGTTGCATGCTTCCCATTCTGGAAACAACTGGCTTATCCTATCACGTATCCTCTCTCTACCCTCTTAGTAATAATTAAATGAATTATTCCCATAAGTATTTAAATATACTCAAGACTCTCTTACCATCTAAGAAACGAGACCAAATTCCTTGATCCAAATATTCCCCTCCAACTACAATAACTTTTTTTTCCTCTCTTGAGTTATCTAATTTCACTGTGTCCATCTCCTTATCTCCCAACCACTCTTCACTCTATTCCAATCTGTTCACCATATCAAAACCACTCTCATCAAATTAACTAATGACTTTCAAATTGTTCAATTCAATGAAATTTTTGATTCAAATAACACTTGATCTCTATGCAGCATTTAATATTCTTAAGAATTCTTCTCTTATTCTTTCAGTGATCTCTTTATTTGGCTTCTAATATATTTCATTCTCCAGGTTTGCCTTCTATCCCTCTGGTTACTATGGTTCAGACTTCTTGGCAAATTCATCATTATCTAACTGAACTGTACACATGGGAGCTCCCTAAGGTCTAGTTCAACGGCTTCCAAATTTATATCTCTAACTAAGACCCCTCCTCTGAGACTAGATACTCAGATTAAAGCATCCTACCCATCTTTTGCTCTTGGGTATCTTAATAATACCTCAAACTTAACATCACTGAGGCCAAATACAAAACCTTCAGTATAAAATAAAATCTGCTCGTCTTTTAGTGTTCCATAGCTCAGTAAATGAGACTATTGGTCATCTGACTGAGCAAGTCTGGATAGAAGAGTCATCTTTGAATCGTCCCTAAATTTCTCTTGAATTCATTCATTTGCTCCCCTCTATACCCGTTCCATATGCTCTAGTCCCACCTAACCTACTATGTAAGCATCTTTACTGATGTCCCACCATTTGCTTGGCCCATGCCACCATGTCTCAGAGATTTTTTTACCCTGAAGCTAAAGCAAACCTAATAACTTCAATGTAACCTGATTATATTCCTGCTAAAAACCTTCAGTGGTTCCTCATCAAACCTAGAATAATGACCAGACTCCTCAGTGAAATCTCTAGTCCCTGTTTGTGCTGGGAAGACAATCTTTCAGCTCATGCCACATTCTTTGCCCCTAATATTCTGTTTTTTTAGTAATCCTGTCCTTTTATTTCCTAGACATCACCATACAACCACCAGGCACAGAGCATTTACACATGTTGTTCCCTGTGCCTGGAGTGACAAGCCTTCCTCATTCCCACTCCACATATTGCTTTCTGAACTCCAATTCATCCTCTAGACCTTAGCTCAATAATCTCTTTCTTGGAGAAAGTTCTTTGACCCCTGAGTCTACAGGAGGTTCCTTGGTTGTACACCTTCATGAGATTGTTTCTTTCCTTTAGAAAATTTATCAAAATTTCTTATTATATATTTGTTTTATGATGTTTTTAATTGCTGACTTCCTCAGTGTACTGTACATTCCAGGAATGCATTTCTCTTTCTACTCACCACTGTATCTCCAATGTTCAGCTCATAATAAGGTTCTTATTTGCTTTTAAACTGTAATATGTAAATTTGTAGAACATGAGTAAATGATATGTGAAAGAACACAAGTTGACACTACATAAAATTACATGCCAACACACCGTCTCATGCAACACTACAATGTTTTATTGTTTAGAAACACTTACTAAGCAAAAACAAGTTCAGAAAGGTAAATGCAAACCTATAACTCATACAGCTAAAGCTAATTAATAGCTTTGGACCAAATAAGCACTTTCCTTTATTCCTAGGAGTGCAGATTACTTCTATTGCACCTATAACCTAAGTTATAAAAAATTTTTAAATTGTGCAAAGACTTAATGAAAACCTAGGCAACAACAACAAAAAAACTGTCTAATTTAAATTCTAGTAGGGATTTAGCTTAACTCCCAGAGTTTTCCTTTACCACTATAAATATGGGAAAGTCATTCTAGCCAGAATTTACCACTGGGTCCAGAAAATTTTTTACAAGAGCTATCAAATATATGTTTTGAGTAAGTTTCTTTCAGGCTCTGTTAGAAAAGAGCCTCCCAAAACAGTGGTGGGCTAAAACTCTTTCTCTTACTTTGGTTTAATTAGAATCTCACAACTGCCCACCCTCCACACTTCCAGAGGTAACCCTTGCCAAAAGCAGGTGCTCTAAGTTTAGTGTTAAATGTTAAAGATGGACCCTCGAGTCCCTTAGCATTGAATACAGAATAAAAATAAGTGCCACTGGTTAAACAATAATTTGATTGTTAACCAATGAATGATTTGATATATATTTTTTAACATTGTCTGTAGTTTACACAATAATCACTGATAAAGAGTTTAGTGTACAAGTGAGAGATTCTCCAAACACAGGGAACTCTACCTGTGGTCATACAGCAGAAATACAGCCAGATGGATAGATAGAATATGAGTTTAAAATGGATTCAAATGTCAACAGCTAATAAAAATAGACAATATGAATATCAGACTAGAAAAGAAATGAGGATCAACATTGGCGAAGGTCCAAAACAAGCAGATAACAAAAGAATAGCACTGTGAATCCTAAATGAGGTAGACTCTGCAACTGCCCCCCTTCCTAGTGACAGCATTATACAGCCCCACAGATTGCACTGAGCCTTTAGCATCTCTCTGTGGGCAGCATCTACCTTCTTGTTCCATTGTCAGTCTGGGCCATTTGACTTGCCTTGGCCAATGAAATATGAGCAGAAGAGACATTTGCCGATTCTAAGCATAGGCTTTACCAACCATTGCGTTCTTTTGCTGGCACTCTTGCTCTTTTCTCTGCCACGAGATGGATAGGTCAAGATTAGAGGCTGCTTCTTCAGCCTGGATTTTGGAATGAAGGCAACAGGACCACACTAATCTGTGACCAACATAGCCACGGTAGTCTACAAGCACCATTAATAAGAAATTCACCTCTGCTCTGAATCAGTGAGATTTAGAAATTGTTACTGTAGCCTTACCTAGTAGTGAATGCAAATGATACATTAAGCATCCACCAGTATTACTTTTTGGTGTGTAATCTGGAATCTTCACCACGTCAGGATTGGAATCTTAAGAAAGTCAGGTAAGGATGGAAGAGTATTTGCCATGAGCAAGATTTTGTGCCAAAGGCCAAAGGAAAGATGACAGTTTTTGCATCAAAGGACTTTAGCTTCTATTAGAGAGAAATTTTATGAGGTCACTAGACTGTAAATGGAGACTGCTCAAAGTAAAGGGGGAAAAAAATGCCAGGGGACCTTAAAACTCACTCTTTCCAGAAAGAAATTATCAGAAGATATTTCATAGGAAAATTAGAATTTAATTTGAACTTTGAAGAAGGGTAGGATCACCTCCTATAGGTAAATAGGAGGAATATTCACATTTCTGTAAGTGTAAGCACATAAGCAAATGTACATTAGGAGGAAAGCATAGGTAAAAATGTGTAGGAGTGAAGCTTTCAAATAAGAGAGGACATTAAAACTGGAAAAAAAGGTCACACCATATTGTGTAGAGCCTTGAATGCCAACCTATAGAGTGCCAACATTGAGTCTTACCAATAAATTCTTATAGACACCTGGAAATGACATCAAAAAGTGATGGTTGTAGCCCCTACAATACCTCTAGACAGAAGTCTAAATAGAATGGTCAGATTTCACTTTCCTTGTCTAGAGCCACTACCCAGAAAGGAGAAACTTAGCTCAGGAAACTCATACACAGCATGGTATTGCAAGAAATCTATTGTGTATTTCTTTAGGCAATCAGCTAATGCTTCTTCAGAATCACAAAACTCCGCTCTCCAGTGTAGTTCTCTTTGGTAACCTGCTGTTTTAAATGCCCAGGAAGGAGATGTAGCAATATGAAACCATTATATACAGCACCTAGACTAGATGTGACTATATTTTTTTTTAAATGGAGAATTTTAAGTAATACTCGGCAAAAATATATACTTTTTTACGAGTTACTTTAAGTTGTAATTTCATAAGATAATTATTTGATTTAGTAAGCCTTTCTCTATTGCAATTATCTTACCTTCTCTCTGGAAAATAAATTAGAAGGAAAAAAAAAGATTGTAAAAGTGCAACTTTATGGATGAGGTTTCAAACTCAAAGAGTATTGTTATTAAATATTATGGCTACAATTTCTAATGCTAAAAGTGTTTTCCTCCATGGAATGCTCAATGAGTGTTAAAAGAATATTGCAATGCTAATTTAAGTTGAATACTTCTTGCATTATTTTTATTTGAGGTCACAGCTTTAATATTTTATTAACATTCTAGTAATATTTACATTTGTACATTATAAACACCACTATAAGGGCTTGAGTTACTATGAATTTTCATGCATGTCTTATTTAGAAAATTTCCAGACTGACGCTAAAATGTTAGCTCGGAAATAACTGATTTGAAGGCATTTCCTAGATGAGAGTGCTTGGAGGACTGATTCAAAACCATTTTATAGTCAATCAAACCTGTATCTGTATATGCAGTATTAAATGAAGAATAAAACGATTTTCCAAATAATTCAGGCAAAATTTCATTTGAGATGTGTTGTTTGTTAGTTTGGTTTGCTGGTTGGTTGGTTGGTTATTTTTTGTGCTAAAATAACAGTTAGCCTGAATTCCGCCAAAGGTACTAATCTATGGTCATCATTTTGCATTAGATATGTAGACACAGTATCTATGCTAATTATATTTGTGTGTAGAGCAGGAAAACTTACAAATATAATCTCAGTAATTTTCAGGAGGCTCTTATCATTATGCCTGTATTACAATGCCAAACAAAATATTTTGTCCAGATAAATACAGTATTTACAAAGGACCAATTTCTTAGGAAATTCAATTCACAAATAGTTATTGAAGCTGTACCATGGAAAAGGCACTACACTCGGAACTATAACCAGAAAGAATCTAGAAGCATGTAATATCTATTTAAGGGGCAAAGCCTTAGCACCTCAAGCCAAGTTAAAATTAACATTTTTCAAGCTAAATCCAAGACTAATCAAATCACTCATGTATTTAAATCCCTTCAGTGAAATTCTGCTGTTCTTGTCCCCTGCCTCCCTCTTCACTTTCACGTATAGCCACTCCAAGGGCTGGAGAATATGTAGATTTTGAAAATTTTTCTACATACACAATCATACATCGCCCCCTAATATTAAGGTTTTTATTTCTTCCTTCTCAATCGTTATTTATTTTATTTCTTTTGTCTTTCTGCATTGCCTTATTTTAAAATTATAATATGTAAACAAAACATTCAGAAAATCCAAAAAGACAAATAACTTAACAAATGGTCAGCATCTGGAAGCCCCAAAGTTCTTCTTCTGGATAATAATGCCCTTCCTATCCTCAACGGTAATCATGCTGCTGAATATTCTGCAATTCACTTATTTGCCTTCCCTTATGGTTTTACTATCAAATTGTTCATCTCAAAACACTGTGGTTTACTAAATGGGAAAAGAATTTGAAAAAGAATAGATATATGTATATGTATAACTGAATCACTTGGCTGTACACCTGAAACTAACACAACATTGCAAATCAACTATAAAGTCCAATATAAAATTAAAATTTTAAAAATAAACATAAAAAAACACCGTGGTTTAATTTGTTAAATGGAATCAAATAGTTATTTTTTACCTGGCTCTTTCATTCAACATTATGAGAATTATTCATTTTTTTGCATGTATCTGTATATATTGAAGTCTAATATTTTTGGATGAATATACAATAGTTTGTCTACCCATTCTAATGTTGATGGAAATTTGAGTATTTCCAATTTGGAGCTCTAGTGAACAGTCTTGCTATGAACAATCTCCTACATTTTTCCTGGGTGACTTATGTGCATATAGAAGTGGAATTGCCAAATCACATAACATGAATGTTTTAAGCATCTTCCAGACAGTCCAGCTGCATTCCAAAGTAGTTATTACCATTTCATATTTCCACCATCGATTTATGAGAGTTTTTGTTGCTCCACATCTTTACCTATACTTGATGTTTTCAAATTTTAAAAAAATTGCCAATCTAGTAGTCATAGAGTGCTATTTAGGTTTTTTGCTTTTACTTTACATTTTTAATTCTTCTTTCACAATAATTATACATTTAATTTATTTTGCTGCAATATTGGAAGTATGGGATGATAGCATGCAGCCTTCTCTTTTCTGACCACCAAGGAAATGCTTTTCAGGTTTCTCTGATAAGTATGATGATTGCTCTAAGTTTTCTTTAATATACATTCTATTAAATAAGTTCTCTCATTTCCCTAGTTCATGAATTTCTAGCATAACTAGATATTAAATTATAGCAGATGCTTGTTCTGCATCTAATGGGATAATCATATGATTTTTCTTCTTTGTTCAGCTAATGTGGTGAATTACATTATTTCATATGTTAATATAAAACCAACATTATACCCTGAAATGAATTTAACTTAATTGTGAAATATTATTCTTTTTAACTATAGGCAGATTTTAATTACTAACATTTTATTTAGGATTTTAATATCTATGTTCATGAATGAGATTTGTCTATAATTTTTCTTTTTTGTAAATTTTCTAGGTCTTAAAACCAAGATCATACTGCCTTCAAAATATGATTGAGAAATTTCTATCCTTTTTACGTTGAAAAAATTTGTATAAGAATTGGAATTATTTCTTCCTAAAATATTTGGTAGAATTTGCTGGTGCCTGTGTGTGTGTGTGTGTGTGTGAAGAATTTTAAATCAAGGTTTCTTTAAAATATATGATTCATAACATTTATTTTTCATTGTGTCAAAGTTAAGTTGCATTTTTCTTGGAATATGTCCATTTCATCTAAATATTAATACATATTAGCATTAAATTTTCATAACATCCTTATGTTTTCTTTGAAATTTCTTTAACATTTCTAATAATATCCTTTTTTTAAATCTCAGTTATACAAATGTATTATATGTGATAAGTTGTGCTGTTTTATTTACTGTTACCTTCCTTTTATTTTCTCTGAATTTATTTTGTTATTATTTTCTATTTTTTTCAGATATTTCATTTGTGTTTCTTGTGAACACCACACAGCTTGAGTTTTATGTTTCTGAATCCAGTTCAACCATATTTGTCTTTTATAGAGAGCATTTAGGCTATTTACAAGTTATATAATTACTAGTATATTTGAGCTCATACCTACCACCTTACCATCTGGCTTCTATATGTAATGATTGTACTATGTTCATTTTTCTCTCTTTTCTTGCATTTACTTAGCATAAATGACTAATGTGTCAGTCAGAGTTCAATTAGAGAAACAGTACCACTAGGAATGGTGATGATAAAGATGGATTTAAAGAGATTTATTGCATGAATTTGACCTTATGCAATTATGGGAGGTGGTTAAGCAGTCTCTGTAAGGCTGTCATTTTGACATCTGATGCTAGAGCTGAAAATACATAGGACAGGCAATTGGGAAGAAAATATGGAAGTTAAGTAGAGGAGAGCAAGAACAAACTGAAATCCAGAAGAATGAGCTGGAGTCCACAGTACAGAATGAAACCTGGGTCAGTTTTTGTTGTCTTTAACCTTGATAGTATGGGTGTCCTGCAGAAGCCAAGGACCTTTGTCCTATTGCTAAACACACATTCCCCTGGCTCAGGAGTCAGAGAAGCTAAAAAGGAACCAAGGAAAGAAGGAGCAGTTTCAGGTTTGGCCACTGACTCAAGTCAACAGGTAAGGGAAAACATGTATTTTCTACATGTTATAGAGTTACATGCTACAGAGTGGCTTTTCTATTGCATTCTGTAGCAGTGGCCTTTCTGTAGCTACATAACTACATAGCTACAGAAAGGCTGCTGCTTCACTCCCAACTTCCAAATCCTCCACAAGAGTTCTCCTGTAGACCACTCTAACCAGAAATTTACAGAATAGAAATTCTGGGAAATGCAGTTTAGCCTAGCCAAGTTGACGTTTTGTGAAGCCAACACAACTAGTGTGTACTAGTCCATGTTTTCCATAATCTGGAAGTTATACACGCTTTGGTTTGGCTATATGTGTCTGCACTTTGGCTATATGTGTCTAAATGTAAATTTCCTTTAAATTATCCCATTGGATAATTGTTGGTCTTATTAATCAGTTTTAGAAAATTGTCAATATAATTATCTCATCATATGTTTCTCCTCATTTTTCTTTCTCCATTCTTCTGGAACTCTAACTGATGAATGAATTTTGGACATTCTTATTTTATCCTTTATATTGATTACTCTCTCAACTATATTTGTGTCTTTCCAACTCTCCATTTCATTCTGAATTTCTTCTTCCTATCATCCTATTCATTAATTCTCTCTTCAATTGTATCTTATCTGCCATAAGGGTCATCTGTTAGATTTTAATATAAGTTATATTTTTCAGTTATATAAGTTCTAGTTTAATTCTTTTCAAATCTGCAATATCATATTTAGTGGTTTCCAGTGTTTTGCAGAAACTTTTTACATTTAGGTTTTATTTTTAAGAATATAATGAACATAGTGCTGTTATATTCTGTTGGATAATTTCCATGTTTTTGCCCTTAATGAGTTTGTTTCCATGGGTGATTATTTCTGCTGACATTAGTTTATATTTTATTGCCTCCTGTGCCTCATAAACTTTAATTGCTTTCTGGATAATTTATTCAATAAGCCTTTTTTAGAAATAATTTGAGACCTAGGGTTTTATTAGCTTGTGTCAGAAATAATTTTATTTAATTTTTTAAATCTTTCTTCCAAGTTCCTGGGAAGCTAATGTCCAAGGCATCAGGATTTTGGGTGATACCTAGATGATCAGGATACTATTCCTATCCCCACTCTATAGTGTAGCATTTTGGGATCCCTGCCCATAATAGGGGCCATTTAACACAAGGTTTCAATCTTTGAAGGGGACTGAATTTTGATCTTTTCCCTTCAGTTCTAGGAATTTACCTCAAAGTTCTACTTGTCTGATAACAACTTTCCTAGAATTGGCAGACAAAGAGAGGGAACAACAGACAATTCTCTGACAGCTTTGCTCCTGGTGGACAGAGAACTTTGACTGCTGTCTTTTAGTTATCTCTCATGGAGACCTAGCTCTGATCTGTTCTAGAAAAATGTTTCTGGGTAGAAGCAGCTCTGGTTTAACTCATTGGCTATTATTTTCCCTTTTTTCTTGGTCTGGTAATATCTTACTATCTTATAGATTTTTGACCAGTTCTTTTAGTTATCATTACTGCAATAACTAGTCCAAATCATCTAGTTAGCCATTTCTGGAAGTCAAAGTCTCTCAAGATGCTTTTCTTTCACTACCTAGAAGCCATCATTTTTCCCTAGGATCTTCAAAAATATTTCAACAGCATGAAAAGTTTCCACCCATCTTTAGTATATTTGAATCTCAAATTGGGGCCTCAGATATATTCTCAGGCTCTTTAAATTCTCTCTTAAATATTAAAAAAAAATTTATAATAAAAACTAACTGTATAATTGTTTAAGGTCATTGACTCTTACTAGCATGTAAGTCATAATAATAAAGTACTGATAATAATTAACATTTATTTAGTGCTTACTTTGTGCTAGATACTCTTCTCAGCAATTTCTATTTGTGAGACTCAAAGGGTTTAAGTAATTTCCCCTAGGTCATGTAGTTAGAAAGTGATGGAACCTGGTTGAAAATATAAACAATCTGGCTGCAGATTTCCTCCTATAAACCATCACACAAAAAAGTCCTTGGAAACAGTGAGAGTGGTATCTCGTTTACCACTTACCTCCACTAACACAATGACTTATACACAGTAAGTGGTCAATAAATATTTGTTGGATGACTGCATGAATGAATTCAATCATTCTCATATGTATTATAAACATGATAATTTCTATAACAATAAAAAGATAGAAAGATTATCTCAGGTTGGATTGTCAGAGAATGCTTTACAAAACAGATGCTGAATTAAGTCCAGAAGCCTGAATCTTGAATGCTAATTATGATTCGAATAGGAAAATAAAAATAATAGCAAAACCAAAGAGGCATAAAAGCACAAATATATTCAAGACTTGCTTGTAAATATGTTTGGATGAAATAAAATTTGGGGGAGTCATAATATATATCTCAATATTAATAGTAATTAGCATTTTGAACAAGGGTTCCAGACTAAGTAGTTTATATAATTACTTCATTAATATTATAAATATAATGTTCGTTGTTCTGTTTCTGATGTTGCAACAAACACATATCTAAATGTACTCTGTGTCAGGTACTGGGTTTGTTCCCAGGAACACAAAGAAGAAACGGAAACAGAATGTGCAAACAACTTGCACACAATATGATGTGTGCTATTCATTTAAGAAGTAGGCATAGGATGTCTGAGAAAGCTTTCTAAGAAGGTCATACCTAAGATGATTTGATGGGTGCAAAATTTAGCCTGAAAAATATGGGAAGATAAGTGCATTCCCAGCTAAAGAGATAGCACAGGGAGAACAGAAATATGAAACAGCCTGGTGTACAGGGAACTAGTTCTCAAAGGTAATGACAGAAGAGATGTCCAGAGCTGGAGCACAGATATCTTGACATGCACATCATGACAAGATACTTTACCTTTATTCTATAAGGTAGCTGGAGTCATTGAAATATTCTACCCAGGGCCCTGGCACGGATAGCTGTCAGCATTTTAGTTCATGACTTGAAATTTGTCCTTGATGTGTTCTCATTAAGAATTTTCTACATGCTCTGTGTGTGGCCATCCCACTTCCATTAACCACACAGATTTCAATTTTGGAGTCCAGATATTTTTAAATTTAGAATTGCTTCTCTTTTCACAGATGCTGCTCAGAAATGATTTAATTTACAGTAATCTGAAGTGAATGTGATTGCAGAGGGATCCATAACGGGATAAACCACTCCTAGATACACTTCATTAAGGAATGAAAAGTACTGAAGGAGAAAATCCTGATATAAAAATAAGACATTAAAAAAAACTGTATGAAAAAATTACAAGAAAGGAATTTAGGGTTAGCAATGTAGATGTGAAAAAAGCTTCCTATTCTATCACTCTCAAATGTTTTATTTGTGTCAGATATTTTCAAGTTCAGACTAACAAAGCCATAGCCAGTGAAGCAAATGGCTTCAGAATCAACTTCTCAATAAGGTTCCCAAGGAACTCTGATGAAATTCATAAAACATTATCACTAGAGTCAGGGTGAAGCAGCAATAGCTGCAGATTCAAGGGCAACTGTAAACTGAAAACCTCTCCCCAATCATTTCTCCATGGAATGTGTGCCCGCAATTGCTCTCATAAGCAGGAATTGGAAACAGGCAGGAGGATACAGATAAAGAGAATAAAAAGCTGGTCATGGAGTAAGTGACTGTATGATTCGTGGACCAGTACCCTCGTGTTTGAACACTATCTATTTCCACTTTAATGAATGTGGAATATACTTAACATGCTTACTTGTTCATATAACTGAGTGAAGTTCATTCTCTTGACAGTAATTCCATTATCACCTGTCTTCTCTCCCCATATGTTTATATCAATTTTTTTTATAAAATACACTTTCAAGCTAAAACTTTGATTATAAAACACTGGCTTGTATGCTTTGATTCATTTATATAAAATGTGCCAGATAAACCCTTTAGGAAAAAAGTATCCCTCAAAGGGCACAGATTTTATTCACCTTGGTATTATCTAGAGCTCAAAGCAGCTTTCTAAAAACACCGAACATGGAATATTTTAAATAAAAGATGTTTGCTTTACAACTGCATAGATACTAAAAATTCTAGTTAATGTTGTTTGAATTTGACAGCATAATTTTATCAACTGCATTAACTTTCCGTCAATCCAATATGTAATCAGAGAAATGGGGCTTAAAAGAGGAAAATAAAGGCGCTTCCCTGGTGGCGCAGTGGTTGGGAATCTGCCTGCTAATGCAGGGGACACGGGTTCGAGCCCTGGTCTGGGAGGATCCCACATGACACAGAGCAACTAGGCCCGTGAGCCACAACTACTGAGCCTGCGCGTCTGGAGCATGTGCTCCGCAACAAGAGAGGCCACGATAGTGAGAGACCCGCGCACCGCGATGAAGAGTGGCCCCCGCTTGCCGCAACTAGGGAAAGCCCTAGCACAGAAACGAAGACCCAACATAGCAATCAATCAATCAATCAATTAAAAAAAAAAAAAAAAAAGAGGAAAATAAAGTAGGGAAAGCCCCACATTTAAAGATTTGAAATCCCTGTTATTAATCAATCTCTTAAAATAAATTCGAAAGCAACTAAAACCTCATGCAAAAACAATAGCAAATTTAAAAATATTTCCATATTCAGCCATGGAACTTCAAGGCCAATTCAATGTGTAAGGTTAAAAAAACAAAATTCTACTCCATATGTTACTGGATAAGTTAACAGAGGGCTTCTCACACTAAGGCTATGTTTCTGGTAGATAGTCTTAACTAAGCTCAGTAACTTCTGTCTTTTGGGGGTTCTCTGTCATTGCTTCATGAATTGTGTGAGGGTTTTACCGAAAATAACCAGCCTGTCTCTCTTCGGTGCCATGGACAGTAGCTGTCTGCATCAATACTGCATGGCTAAAATTAACCTCAGTGCCTGCTACTCGAGCATTTCTGCTCCTATGCTTTGTGCCCAACCAACTCCTGTTAACCACGAAGGTGCTACTTGATGTCCTGCCATCAGACATGCTTCCAACATAACCAGTCCAACAGAGGGGAGCTGGCCAAGAATTGAGTTTACATGTAGCAACTTATTGAAAGTACAAGGCATTACAAAATAAAACCCAACGAAACAGGGAGATGATCAAATCAAAAGAGAAATACTAGAAGCATTTGGCACCATCAAATTATAATATACTCCTCCTGGTCAATTTAAAGCAAACCATAAAAGGCAACAGAATCTAAAGAGGAAGTATTACTACTAAGTGGTTCAACCAATTTACAGATGTAGGAAAAGGTGCTTTCAAGACACAACTTTAAAAGATGGAAGGTATTACTGCAAAATCTAACACAAACAGACTGGATTTTGTCCCTAGAGAGACTGAAGTTGAAGAAAGTCACAGTGTAAACCACAAATGAAGAATGTGGAAAATTGTCACCATCAATTTCAGTGGCTTTGGAAGGCATTTTGGCAGCCTGTGCAGGAAGACCAAGTATTACCAAGTAATACCAAATGATAGATTTAGCCCTGTTGTCAACTGCTGAGCTGATGGATACAAATCACTTCCTTTAAACTCCAAGTTGTGGAAATAGGATGCATTGAGCTGTAAGGGGATCAAATGGATGAAAGTCGGATACAAACAGATCAGAAGCAGTCTGATCCAATGTAGTCTGGATCAATTTTCTTAAATTGGTTACAGTAAGAAAATTAATGTTCTCACTGAATTCTAAGAACTGGATTCTCTTATCCAGCAGTTTTATAATAATGCTGGAAGGGAAGGTGATGTGGTTCATGTTTCAGGTGGGGGACATTCCTAGCATCACTTCCAATCACACCAGGTGGGCGGACCTATTTCAACTCTGCATAAACCTCTGAGTGAGAACAGAGTGTGAGACATGGAAGTTGGGACCATTCACCAGTCATGTGACCCTGAGACAGCCACTTCATCTCTCTGAAGCTTGTTTTCTTTATAAGGGATGTGAAGATTAAAAAAAAAATTCTACTTCACAACATTGTCTGAGGGTTAAACGAATTAATTCTGTGGAAATGCACTGAAGTACACTTTTAAGGAGAGCTACTAAAGGACAATCAACTAATCTTTTCCATCCCAAAATTGATTTGAAATGTCCAAAATGAAAACAAAAATTTTATTTAAAAATTTTATCAGACCTAGAAAAGGGGAAATTTGTCATTAAGATAAAAATTTTAAAGGATTTCTTTAAGGTAGAGTAAAGGTAATCAGATTATGAAAAGCAATAAACAGCTGGCAAATCAATAGAAGTGAAATATGTGATGAAGGGACCCACATAGGTAATAAGTGTACAGGACTTTCCAACAGAGCCCTGGAAAGTACTACTCTAAAACCAGCATAAGCCAATAGAGAAGGAACACCCCTAGGGACATGTGGAAAACTAGAAAATTGAACAAATGGAAGCACTTCAGAAACTATCTCAGCACACAGATATATATAACAGGCTGTGGCACTCATTGCCACTCCTCCAACTAGGGGCCAGCCCACAAGGTAAGTCATGAGATTTAATACTGCAGGCTCATAAAACACACAACCATGTCAGTTAAGGAGTGCTGAAATGACACCTCCTTGAATGGAAGGCAACTAAGGCAAAATAACAGCCTCTCTGATGGCTCTTTCCATTCTTCCCTTGAACTTAAGAATTTTTGATGAATCTTAGGCATCCCAACTTTCCATCTGGGGGTAGTGAGCGAGGACAGACCATAGGTCAGTTGGCAGAAAGAAAATTACTTGAACAAAGTTGGGAACTGCAAGCATAAATACGGATACATACATAAAAACTTTGTAACAAAGTAAATTTTCTTGCCAAAAAAGTGCCTTCTCCAATATCCTATTTCCCACTCTCTAGCACTAAGGATAATATAGGGGAAAAAAATAGACATAAATCCTCACCTTCATATGCTCGCATTCTAAAATCAGATATTTTCTTTTCTACTTGAAACCTGCTCCCCCATTTTTATATTACCAGGGAAAGAAGGGCTGCATCTAAAAAATAAAATTATTGAATCTATCAAAAAGAAAAACCAAAGATGAGGAAAAAATTCTTTTCAGATGAAAAAAAAGACAATTTAATTAAAAATTGAGTTGAGGTAGCAAAGAACTGATTGGATACTGCAGCAAACCAAGTATTTGATTTAGACACAGGGATTATCAAATTTTGTCTATAAGAATAAGATAATAAATATTTTAGACTGTGTATTCAACATACAGTCTCTGTTTCTCCATCTTCATACTATTATTATTATTTCTTAGTAACACTTTAAAAGTGTAAAAACCATTTTTATCTCATGGGCCCTACAAAAACAGTTCATGGGCCATGAATCTGCCAATCCCTGATTTAGAAGATCTGCTTATTTCTTTAATGACATGTCAGAAAAAATACTAAGATTAAGGTAATTTAGTGGAGAACAGATGCAGGAAATTTCCCAAAAGTGACAGAGCAAACAGAAGGAAGGTTTTACCATAATTAGATAAATATCAAAGGAGTATTTTTCCAAAATGAAGGCTTAAATCTTCAGATTAAAGGAGCACAGAATGATAGATGAAAAATGAATGTAGAGAAAGTTATTCATATATGTATTTTAGTACAGATTTTGAATTCCAAGAAAAAATATTTTTAATCCTTCAAATGTTCAAGCAGAGGAAGAAAAAGTTTACATACAAAATCAGAATAAAAATTATGTTCACATCAGAGTTCTTTTCTGTTTATTAATCATCAGAGGATAGTGGAGCAATGTCTACGGTTGCCAAGTTATGACATTCAGGTGCCAGAGCAACAGAAAGGGTTTCCAATGTCCAGTGACTCAATAGTACACCAGCTATTTATCCTTCCTGCATAAAGATATCTGAAAATGTACTCAGTATGATAGAGAAATACATTCTTTAAAAAGTAGTTCAAGAAGAAAAGTAAGGCTAAAATACGGTGACAAAACTTCTGAGAAGACACTGAGAGGTGTAAGTTTAGGGGGAAAAATGATATTCTTTGAAATAGAAAAATGATTAGAAATAAACAGAGAATAAAATAGAAATAAATGGAAAAATTAAAAGGCTAGAGTTACAAAGGTAAAAAATTAGGAAATACTTCAGGTTCACATTCTGGCTCAAATACAAAACAACTTTTGTCAAATTTAAAGAGAATACTGGATCTCCAGTTTCTAAGTACAGCAGAGGATTGGCTCAAGCCACTTCCTCTGCATCTCTTGACACACCAGACTGGGACTTCTATAGCTACTTTTTAGTGCATCTGTAGTTACCATATTTCTGTGGGAAATATCCCAGAAATATTCCCCAGCTCGTAGGGACCAGCTTCAGCAGGGGCACACACTACCCGACTTCATCCACTTACTCACATAAGATATATAGTGTGCCAGGCACTTTCTAGTGCTAGGGAGAAACAGGGAACAAAACAGACACAAATTCCTGCCCTCATGGTGCCTATATTCTAAAATAAGCTTACTGTCTTTTTTATCTGAAATCGCTCCCCATCTTATATTGCCAGGAAAAGAAAGGCTGAATGAAAAACTATTGCATGAACCAGCTTTAATGTTTTTACCTTTTGTCTTTTTTTTCTAGTTTTTCTTTTCTTCTCCTTTCTTTTATTTTTTATACTCTTCTTTTATTTTCTTTATTTCTAATTTTGTTTCTTAAAATGTGATGTGAGATCTGTAAGCAACCCTGCTTTGCTGCTGAGGATCAGAAGTGATTGTGGAAAGAGGCACTCTATCAACTAAGGATGAGAAGTGTGGAGTCAGGACACCTGGCTTTGAACTCTGGCTTCATCACTTAGAGCTACTAGTCATGAGAGCTCAGACAAATTCCTAACTTCTTGGTGCTTCAGTTTTTTTGTCTATGTAATAAAGTCAACAATAAGATTTACCTTGGGAAGTTGTAGTAAGGATTAAATAATATAGTGATGAAAAGGTTGTTAAGTGTCAGGCTTAAACTGTAAAATGTGCCTGACAATCCCTACACTCACATTTAATCCTTATAGCCAATCCTGAATAAATGATGTACCCTTTAAGGTATAGCAGTACTAATACTGGTAATGATAATAATGGCTGTTCACTAAATCTTTATTTCCTTTTTTTAAATGGAAATAGTAAAAGTAACCCCCCCACACAAAGTTGTGAAGATATAAACATGAAAAGAACACATATAAAGTATTACAAGTCAATCCATAGCTCGAACTCAGTAATTCTGACTTCAACACTTCCGTTCTGCTTGTGCCACTTCCTTAGAAAAAGTATCTGAATCTCTATTCATCCAAATAACCCAATCCAACGTAATCCCCTTGCAACAATACAAAGGCTTTCAGCACATTGAGCTGAGTGTCACTTTGTCACTCTTCTTATGACAAAAGGCTTTTTTAAAAAATTTGTTTATTTTATTTATTTTTGGCTGCACTGGGTCTTTGTTGCTGCACGTGGGCTTTCTCTAGTTGTGGCGAGCAGAGGCTACTCTTCATTGTGGTGCGTGGGCTTCTCATTGTGTTGGCTTCTCTTGTTGCTGAGCATGGGCTCTAGGTGCGCAAGCTTCAGTAGTGGCAGCGCACAGGCTCACTAGTTGTGGCTCACGCACAGGCTCACTAGTTGTGGCTCACGGGCTCTAGAGCACAGGCTCAGCAGTTGTGGCGCACGGGCATGTGGGATCTTCCCAGACCAGGGCTCAAATCCATGTCCCCTGAATTGGCAGGCAGATTCTTAACCACTGCACCACCAGGGAAGCCCAACAACAGGCTTTTATAAAAAGAAAAGTGCAGCTTAGAAAATGGCATTATGACATTATTGGATATAAAAATAAAGTAGAATGAGCCCTTTGAGGAGAACCCACTGACCTCAGAGACAAGCTTCACATGCTGCTCTCAGAGAAAAGCAATCCTCATGAAAAGGGTAAGATGGATCATCTAAGAGGAACCTCACACTTGACAGATGTTGAGCTACCAGCTCAGGAGCAGAGAGAGAGAGAGAGAGAGCACAAGTTTACGAACAGGGTCATGAAGATGAGCGATACCATCAGAAGGATAACTGGCCTGAAAACACCCTCCGCTGTTTCAATGCTAATTGTAGCAATAGTAAGCATTTGTAAAATGCTCACTCTGTGAGGGGTACTGTGCTGATTGCTTTACATGCTTTGTCACATTCAGTTCTCACATTAGTAAGGTTGGTTCTATTGTTACTCTGATTCACTAGATGAGGATAGTAAAACTCAGGGAGTTCAGGAAATTTGTCCAAGATTATGAAACTAATAAGTAGAATTTCTAAGACCTGGAAAATAAATTCTTAAGAAACAAGTTACTAAATTGAATTAAACAAAATTAACCATTTTCTTATTTAATTAAAATGATCATTCTTCACGGAAGAAAGTATATTCTGCCACTGATTTTAACACAGATAACTTACCAATTTAATTATTCGCTTATAATTATGCATGGATGCATTTACCCAATGTTTTCAAGAGGCCTATTAAGTACAAATCACTTTGCTTGGCATTGTAGGAAGTTGGGTTTTATAATACTCAAAAAGTATAAGTTTACAATAGAAGATGCTCCTAATAATCCCAGAAGCTGCATTATGTACACCAAGAGTCAGTACTGGCCACCATGATGGGATCTAGAAGCACTTGGTATAGCCTGGTTAACCCTGCCTCAATGTCCCCCCACAAGATAAAACAGCCTCATGCTCTCTCTTTGCTTTTACTGAGTCATATTAGGATATCAGTTTTCTAATTCTGTGCCATGATATTTGAAAAAATGCTCAGAAGTTTCAGAAAATGTTGTTACCTACTAAAGGGTGATTTTGCAGGATGTAAAGATTAAGGGAGGGAAAGAAAACTGGATTAGGATTGAGCAGAGGGAAAGTGGAGCTGAAATGCCATCCCAACAAAATCTCAGCCAACACCATGGTAAGCTCCAGTGCTGGGATGGTCTACCTCCATGGATGCAGGTTGCTCTTGGAAGGACCTTGGGTGAAATTTGTCTTTCTCACCCAATCCTCCAAAGGAAATTCTTGAAGAGGGATGATAACTAACAGCCATCTTTTGAGTCCTCAGGAGCTGGTGGAATAAATTCTTAGTTCATAAACGGGATTCAAGGCAATATACCATAACGACCACAGCAATTCACACCTTGTGCCCCTTGGAAACATTTTTTAAAATATGTTATGGGCTTCTCTTCCTGGGGCAACTGTAGAAGGGGAAAATTAGTGGGATGAACTGCAGCCTCTGTCACTATTGGTCCTGGGGCTACAGCTAATATCATTACTTCTCTTTTCCATCTAGATTCCCCTCACCCTCATCTCACACTAAGGCTGATCTCATTGAGTTATCTGGCAGTGTGACCTGGACCCACATCCCTATGGGTCCAAGTCCTGGTTCATTATTCTTTCCTCAGGACAGGTTTGTTGCATTTGTTCTTTTACTATCAGAATTAGTCCAAGTAGTATACCAAGAGCTCCCAACTGATCACTTGGGTGATAGAGGTAATCCTCCCTGAAGCCGTTCAGTAACAGCGGCCTTATCTCCCCATGAAAATTAGGGTCAGTTACTCCAGCATGGTGACTCTAGTCTTGCCTGCTGCTCCCTTAGCAGTAGAAACCCAATGTGCCAAGGCAGCAACCATAGCTTACGGTTGAATTGAACTCTTGCTGTTTCCCCTGGCAGAACTCTTTCCCTTTCTGGGAACCTTCACTTAAATACTCTCGCAGCCTAGAATTTCAGGATGGGAAGTATAAATTCCTTAACTGGGTCACTGGGAGTGATGGTAACTGATATCTGTGAATCTATGTATTCTGCCTATCATTCTATCTAAAAGTCTTTTAAAATACTTAGGAATAAATTTAACCAAGGAGAGAAAAGATCTCTATACTGAAAATTGTAAAACAATGGCAAAAGAAATTGAAGAAGACACAAATAAATGAAAACATATTCTGCATTCATGAATCAGAAGAATTAATATTGTTAAAGTGTCCATACTACCCAAAGCCACATATAGATTCAGTGCAATTTCTATCAAAATTCCAGTGGCATTTTTCACAGAAATAGATAAAACAATCCTAAAATTTGGATGGAATGACAAAAGAACGTAATAGCTAATGCAATCTTGACAAAGAAAAAAAAAGCTGGAGGCACCACACTTCCTGATTTCAAACTATATTATGTAACTATAGTAATCAAAACAGTATAGTACTAGCATAAAAATAGACACATAGACGAATGGGACAAAATTGAGAGCCCAGAAATAAACCCGCACATATATAAATTCAAGTGATCTTTGACAAGGATGCCAATAATACACAATGGAGAAAGAACAGTCTCTTCAATAAATGCTGTTACAAAAACTGGATATTCACATGCAAAAGAATGAAATTGGACACCTAATTTACACCACTTACAAAAATTAACTTGAAATGGATTAAATACTTAAGTGTAAGAGCCAAAACTATAAAACTCCTTGAAGAAAGCATAGGGGAAAACTTGTTTTACATTAGTCTTGGTGACTTTTCTTTGGATATAAACCAAAAGCAAAAATGTTTAAACAAGTGGGACTACATCAAACTAAGAAGTTTCTGCACAGTAAATGAACAAAATGAAAAGGTACCCTACTTAATGGGAGAAAATATTTGCAAACTATATATCTGATAAGGGATTAATACCCAAAATATACAAGGAACAAGTAATATGATTAAGAAATAGGAGGAGAACATGAATAGACACCTTCCAAAGAATACATACAAATGGACAACAGGTACATGAAAAGATGCCTAACATCACTAATCATTAGGGAAATGAAGATCAAAAACACTGAGATAGAATTTCAAACTTGTTAGGATGGCTATTACCAAAAAGACAAGGGACAACAAGTGCTGGCAAGGATGTGGAGAAAAAATAACACTGGTGCACGGTTGTTGAGAATGTTAAATGGTGCACCTATCATGGAAAACAGTATGGAGGTTCCTCAAAAAATTGAAAACAGAACTACCATATGATCTAGCAATCCCACTTCCAGGTATGTATCCAAAGGAAATGAAATCAATATCTCAAAAAGATATCTGTACCATCATGTTCACTGCAGCATTATTCACAATACAAGACATTGAAACAACCAAAGTGACCATCAACAGATAAATGGATAAAGAAAATGCAGAAAAAATGTTATATATATATATATAAAAATATTATTCAGCCATAAATATTAAGGAAATCTGCCATTTGCAACAACACAGATGGACCTTGAGGGCATTATGCTAAGTGAAATAAGTCAGACAGTGAAAGACAAATACTGTATGATCTCACTTATATGTGGAATCTAAAAAGGCCAATCTCATAGAAACAGATAATAGAATAGTGGTTGCCAGGGGCCAGGGGGTGGGGGAAATGGAGAGATGGTGGTCAAAAGGTACTCTCTGTTGTATATTAACATGTGATATGATGATCTTCAAACCCTGTACCCACTCCTAGGTGTCCATTCACATGCCTCTAACCCAGACTTTCTTGTCCTCAATCTTCTAATATTTCTTCTTACAGGATCTTGATCATGGTAATCATTGCATTATATTCTAACCTTGGACAATTTTCTTTCCACACAAAGCTAACGACCAGATGCATCAACAAAAGCTCTGCTCATTTGAGGATTTCTCCTCACCACTCTCATTTGAGTTTACACCTGAGAGAGGCTTTAGTGAGCCCTACCGAACATTTTTGGTTTGCACTCCCGAACTAGCCCATTTGTGAACCATGCTCAGACTTTTCTCTGCCTCTGTGAGACTGAGGTCAAGGATCATTCATATGGCACTAGGAGCTGAGGGTGAGACACTGGTGGAACTGTGGTGAGTAACATGGACCTCTGGGTATCTGCTCGTGCAACTTGCTTCTTTGTACTCATACTTGATCCCTGCCCACTCAACATTATGACTTAGTGGGTCTAAGAATACCAAGTTTATGATAAATTATGACTGCATGGTTACTTGGTATCCCATGATCAGTTGCTCTGTCTCTATTGGGAAGCAGGAACATACCAGGGCTGTTTTTCAAAAGGTATAAAACATTACACAGTATATGATATGGTCTTGCTCCAAAACCCTAGGGGGTCTGTGTAGTGGTTTGCCCACTGAGGCAAGCCATAAACTCCACATGGCATCTTTTCCCCAAAATGATCCAACTGATTCCCTCTATTTGTTTAGATGTCTATTCATCTCCACTTCTATTAGTGATCCCAGTTCTATTCAATATAATGGCATTCCCTACTTCCAGCCCTGACCCAGAGAACAACTTAATGATGATGCTGCCCCTCTCACCAGCACATTCCTATTACTCTGGTAAACGGAGCAGTCTCAAGTACCTCATATGGACCATTTGGTGGATTTTCTTGGCATAATTATTACATGCATTCTATAATACCCATTTATCTGAGCCTTTTGATTCTTCATTATATTATCCTCTATGGAATATCTGACATTTCTGCCTCACTTAGTGTAGGTCAATGCATTTTCCATGTATTTAAGAGCCATACTAGCAACTTGTTCACCCGGTTTTCTTATATCTTCATATCCTTTTGTGAAAGCCCCCAAACTGTGAGACTGATAACAAAAGTAATCATGATTGATCAGAAACTTTACCTACAATCCAGGATGGAAGGAGTAAATGGAGATAAAAAACAATGAGGTTATTATGTGACAACTATTATAAAAGATACATTAACACAAGGGGAAAAAGATTTCATTAGTTCACATAATTGGTTTGCCAAATTTCTATTATAACATTTTCGTCTGGTTTTTCCCTCATTGAAGACAACACATTTAACAACTTTAACTTACTCTTAGAAATTATTCACAAGTTTTCAATAACATAGTTAATGCCCATTGAGACCCTGTCTAACTTATTTTATTGTCAACATGGACAATTATTCATTGTCACTTTCCTAAAAATAAAATGGTCTCTATGGGTGTGAGAATATGTCTTAGGGATAATCTATCACTCTAGCAGGTTAAATTTTGCTCTGCTATTTTTCTTTCAAATTTTATGCTCACCAAGAAAGAATAATTCCAGTTTACCTGTTAAAGATCAAGGTGTATGTTCCATCTCCTTTGTAAGCAAATATCAATGTCCTATGTGGCATTATTTTCACTAATTCTGATTTATTCTAAGAATAAAAAGCCATTGTTTCTTTTTATGTTTGCTTATTTATAATCATCAGAATAGTTTAATTATTATGTAATTATTCTGGTGTGGTAAGTAAGCAAAACAAAGAAAAAAAAATACACAGAGGTTTCAATGAAAACAAAGATTTGCTTTATAAATGAATATATACATATATAATTTTAACCTAAAGAAAACTTCCATGAGTCAATGCATGACTACAACTTAGTTTATGGCATGGTTAGGGTTAACACTAATATATACATGCTGTGGATTTGTAGATTTCCAGTATTCACTGTTTGCAGTATGAAAGGGTAGTTCTTCGTGGGAATATAAATTGGTGCAGCCACTATGAAGAACAGTATGGAGGTTCCTTAAAAAACTAAAAATAGAGCTACCATATGATCCAGTAATCCCACTCCTGTGCATATACCCAGAAAAGACAAAAACTCTAATTCAAAAAGATGCATATGCCTCAATGTTCATAGCAGCACTGTTTACAATAGCCAAGACATGCAAGCAACCTAAATGTCCATCAACAGATGAACGGATAAAGAAGATGTGGTATATCTATATGTGTGTGTGTGTATATAAAATAATATATATTATGTATTATTATATATATATAATGGAATATTACTAAGTCATAAAAAAGAATGAAATTATGCCATTTGCAGCAACATGGATAGACCTAGAGATTATCATATTAAGTGAAGTGAGTCAGACAGAGAAAGACAAATATCATGATATCACTTCTAGGTGGAATCAAAAAAAAAAAGGATACAAATGAACTTATTTACAAAACAGAAACAGACTCACAGACATAGAAAACAAACTAATGGTTTCAAAAGGGGAAAGGGGGGGAGGGATAAATTAGGAGTTTGGAATTAACAGATACACATTACTATATACAATAGATAAACAACAAGGACCTACTGTATACACAGGGAACTATATTCAGTATCTTGTAATAACCTATAATGGAAAAGAATCTGAAAAAAATGTATCTGAATCACTTTGCTGTATACCTGAAACTAACACAACATTGTAAATCAACTATACTTCAATTAATTAATTTATTTATACTGTAATTCACAGGATTTAAAATCAAACCAATTTTTAAAAGGAACACTGTTGGAGGACTTGTACCATATGATTTCTATACTTAAGATAAACTACAGCTACAGTGTGGTATTCATATAATGCCAGGAAAACAAATTGATAGAACAGAATAGAGAGCCCGGAGATAGACCAACAGATATGGTCATTTGATTTTTAATGAAACTGGCAAATCAGTTGAATGTGGAAAGGAAAGTCTTTTCAACAAATTGTGCTGGAACAACTGAATATCAATATGAAAAAAAAGTGAACCAAGACCCCTCTCTCACTCCATATGCAGAAAGAACAATTTGAGATAGATCATAGACCTAAATTTAAAACTCAGAACCATAAAGCTTCCCAAAGGAAACATAGAAAACTACCTTTGTAACCTCAAAGTAGGCAAAGATTTCTTGAATAGGCCACAATAAACACAAACCATAATACTTTTAAAAAAAAGATAAATTGCACATTATCAAAATTTAACATTTTGGCTCCATTGAGAATATGAATAGATAAGCCATTGTCTGGGGAAAATAAATTATAGCACATATATCTAACAAGGGACTTGTATCCAGAATACATGTACACGGAAACACAGATACACACAGACATACACACACAAAAACATAAACAAAAATTCAACTCAATATAAAAATAGGCAAGATATATAAATGGTAAATAAATGCTTGAAAAATGGACAACCTCATTAGTTATCAGAGAAATTCAAATTAATATCACAACGAGATACCACTTTTACCTGCTACAATGATTAAAAGTTTTTTTAAATACTGACAAAAAAGCGTAGTTCTTATTCTGCTTTGAATAAAGATATCAAATTCTTATTAAAATCTTTGACTCTATAGACCATAAATGTTCTTAATTTTGAAACTGAAGTAAATTGACTTTTTCAAACACAAGACTCCATTGTTGCGGGGTTTTGTTTTGTTTTGGTTTTGGTTTTGTTTAGTTTTATTCTCAAGGCTTTTAAAAACCCGTTGCAGGAAGTTAAGTGGTTAGCTACTGTTTGCTTCCAGAACCCATCACCCTGTTAGAAATGGTAACCATCCACCCAAACCACCCCTTCTCCATTCCTTTTTCCCTCAGATCCCTTGTGATTTTCTCCATGAATAGGCTCTGATAGATTTAAATAAATCACAGGAACCAGTCACCTTGGCCAAAATGATCTGTTCAAGAATGGGTAGGTAACCCAATGAGGGTTAATTAGATACACAGGTATGTTTGCTCAGGCTTCCAGAAATCTTATTTTTTTTTCCTCCTCTACAACTGGGATTTGTAAGAGGTAAAACTCAGCCCAACTGCATCCATCTCACAATGTCAAATGGAACCGACCTAAAAATGCCAGCAACTCACTGAGGAAAGCAGAGACAACAGACTCAGAGAATCTGATCCTAATAACTTTATTTAAGCATCTGAATTAAGCCATGTTGGAAGGAAGCTCGTCTTAATCCTAGACTGTCAGTTACATGACCCAATAAATTCCCCTTTCTGTTTAGGCTGGCTCCGTTAAATTTCTTTGGCCAGGAGCCAACTGAATACTAACTAGAACCTGAGAGAAACCTGTCATTGATCCAATGAACAATTGTTGTAGAATTAGATCTTCATTACAAATAGACAAATGGGAAATTCCAAACACCATGTTATTCTTTCTATCTTTTCTGGAATGTTTATGTATCACCAGTACCTCTTCACCAGGAATGAAGTGAATAAAAATATGTACAAAGCAAGTTAATTGGGGAATCATTAGGGAAAATACATTTAGTCTTCAAAAGTGAAATTACCTTGTTAAATTCACCAAAATCGAGGTTCTAGTTCTCACTCTTGGATATCTAGAAAATGAAATAAAATGTATCAGTATATCCCAAAATAATCAGTCTTTCAATGAGCATCAACATCAAACAAATTCACACAAGGCTAATATATGAAATCTAATACCAATTTTGTAATGAATAACTCCATTCATCTAATTTCCAGATGGTCAAGTTCTCTGCTCAGGGCATCTCTTTCCCAATATTAACACAACTGTAATGACAAAATAGTACTTTTTTTTTTTTTTTTTTTTTTTTTGAGAGCATGGAATGAAGCTAAGGTATGGCATAATCTTCAAAGGTTCTCAACCAAAGACAGTAATTCCTCCTGAAAGTATTTAAACTGAACAGTGACTGGCAGTGTTCGTGGGGTATTACTGGGGCTTAGTGACCAGGACTTAGCATGCTGTTCATTGAGAAACACTTAGGTCTGTCCTGAATGAAATACAAATAAATATTTAGTCAGTAGTGAGGCCTGTCAAAATGCACAAATCCCAAGATCAGTGTCCTTTTTCCTTATAATGCTGGCCCGAGAGGCAATGACAATCTACAAAGAATGAAGACCCCTAGCACACAGCTTGTGGTCTGTGAATATCATTTTATATTAACAGAAACTAGAGGTCCTAAGAGAAATGGCTGATTTCATATCTGGTGCAGGAAATGAACAAGATTAATCTTGACTATCTTGTGCCAGAGAGCAAGAAAACTATCAAAGACTAATGAACCCATGCCAAAGGTACAGAGGAGCCAAACTAAAGGGGCTTCCACTGGCCTAGGATAGAGTAAATGAATGACAAAAAAAAAAAAAAAAGGAAAAAGTAATTACAATGGATTGCAACACATCAAATATATAAGAACCTATAAATTCATGATGATTTTTTTTTAATAGAGTTTTTATTTATTTATTTATGGCTGTGTTGGGTCTTCGTGTCTGTGAGAGGGCTTTCTCTAGTTGTGGCAAGCGGGGGCCACTCTTCATCACGGTGAGTGGGCCTCTCACTATTGCGACCTCTCTTGTTGTTGAGCACAGGCTCCAGACGCACAAGCTCAGTAACTGTGGCTTACAGGGCCAGCTGCTCCGCGGCACGTGGGATCTTCCCAGACCAGGGCTCGAACCCGTGTCCCCTGCATTGGCAGGCAGATTCTCAACCACTGCGCCACCAGGGAAGCCCCATGATGATTTTTAAAAGTAAACGTTATTGTTTACTATAATGGACCAACTCAATATTCTGCAAATTAACAAATAAAAGAAAAATATCAAATATTTATCCTGATTTTCCTCTAAAACTTTATTTCAGGGTTACCAAATATTTGATAAGGGTAAGTTCTTTTCCACTGAATGCCTGACAAAAGTAGAGGAGAAGTGATAAAATTTAAAAAATCACCATTTTGCAATTCCAATTTTATTAATAATGGATCTAAGCAATATTCATCAGAGGATTCAAAAACCTAATGGTGCAGTAGAAAATAAGCAGCACCACCTATGTATATTTTGAACTAAAATACTGAAGTTAAATCAAGTCTTAAGAAAAAATTCATTTATAAAAAAATAGGAAGGTAGATAGCGATTTTTAAAAGTCCTCTCAGGAAAAGATAATCAGCCAAATTCATAATGTGGGGCATTCTACAGGACAAATGACCTGGTTTCAGTAAAAAACAGATAAATAAAAAATCAGAAACAGAGAGAGAAAAGGAAAAAGACTATTACTGAATAAAAGAGAATTAAAAGGCTTAACAATCAAATGTGATGTGAGGCTCTTGTTTGCATCTTGTTTTGAACAAACCCATTGTTAGATAATTGTCAGACAGGGAAACTTGAAAATGGCTTGTGTATTAATATTAAGAAATAGTTGCTAACTTTTTCAGGAATAATAATGTCATGATGAGTACATAAAAATTCACTGTCAATTAGTGAAGCATACTGAATGATTTAGGAGGGAACTAACTGTTGGGTCACAACTTGGGGAGTTTCCTGTGTGAAATATAAAACTGGACCTGGTACATAGAAATATAAAACTGGACCTGGACAAGAAGAGACAAAAGAAAGAGGCCACTCCAGATTGGTAGGTGGTGATTTTAATAAGCAAGGGAACGTACATACGAGGCTTGTCTTGGGCGACCTCAAGATGAGTAGATCTACACACCCACCTGCCAGAATCTTAAGTTTATATAGAAGCCTTAACTGGTTTAGTCATGTATTTAGTCCTCCTAGTGTAGGCGTGGTGGGCAGAACATACACTCCAAGGTCAAGGCAGGGCATGAGGAGGCTCCAATTGAGCCTCCTGCTCGCCAGTCAATGTGTGGTCACGTCTTCTCAATGACCTCCTCCAACAATATCATGACGGCTAGCATGCTCTAAAATACTCCAGAAAAATTAGAAATGTGTAAACGGGGAATAGAAGGATCAGAACTGGCAAAATGTTGATCACTATTGACATCAGTTTATTATCTTACTTTCTATACTTTTGTGTATGTCATTCTTCATAAAATGTTTTTTAAAAGAAGAAACTACTAGAGACACATAGCCACAGTTGTTTCTCTGAGTTCTATTTCGATAAATAATTTCGTTAGGTAGGTTTATACTGATTAAGCTCTTCATGGCAGTGTAATTCTTTCAGCTGCTCAGGACAAGAACCTAGAGATCGTCCTTGACTCCGTTTATTCCTTCATGCCCCACATCAACTCCATCCACAAATCTTGGCTCTACTCCTCCTCCCACGCACTGCATCTGTCTTTGTCACCAGCAAAGCCCATTAACAATTCCCAGGAAATAAAAATGGAATCTGGGTAATAAAGTAAAGTCTAACCTTTTTTTTTCCCTTTGTGCTTATTCTTGTTTCACTTGCCCACAGGGTGCTGCGTGCAGAGGCCTAGCACCCGTTACTTCAGACCAGAGCTCCTAGAGAGAAATGGCTGCCCCAGCCCTTCAGCTCCATGGGCGGCGTGCAGAAGCGCTGCACACGACACCTTAGTTCAAGACGGCAGCCATGGGGCGTGTGCACAAGTGCCACCCACGCAAGACACCTCATTTCTTCATGGCAGCAGCGGGCTGTGCGCAGAGACACTGTACCCAGTACTGCAATCTGGAGCCTGAGCAGCGCGGCTGCGCGGGACTCTAAGAACCCACCCCTATCCGGCTGCAGAGATTCCCGTAAAGCAGCCCCACCCATGGCCCTTGGGGAGAGCAGGTACTGTAGAGCCAGAGCTTGTACCTCTCCATTCTTTATTTATTTTTTAATTAATCGATTTATTTATTTTTGGCTGTGTTGGGTCTTCGTTTCTGTGCAAGGGCCTTCTCTAGTTGCGGCAAGCGGGGGCCACTCCTCATCGCGGTGCGCAAGCCTCTCACTATCGCGGCCTCTCCTGTTGGGAGCACAGTCTCCATACGCGCAGGCTCAGTAGTTGTGGCTCACGGGCCCAGCTGCTCCGCGGCATGTGGGATCTTCCCAGACCAGGGCCCGAACCCGTGTCCCCTGCATTGGCAGGCAGATTCTCAAACACTGCGCCACCAGGGAAGCCCCCCTCTCCATTCTTTGATCAAAGAATAAAACTTTCCTTTGCTTCTGAACCGAACTCAGTCTCACTTGATTGCCTTGAAGGGCATCAGGCAGAAGGACACTTGTTGCGGCCCAACTGGAAAGGGTTGGTAACATCTTTTTCCAAGTTACACTGTCCTCTCCTCTAATTATTACAAAAACTTCCTAACTGGCATAGCTGCTTCTATCTTTCTGCTCTTTTGGTTTATTCTCAGCTATCCTCTCCTCTGAATTATTACAAAAACTTCCTAACTGGCATAGCTGCTTCTATCTTTCTGCTCTTTTGGTTTATTCTCAACAGAGCAGCCTGAAGGGTTCTGTTAAACCTCGATCAGGTCATTCCTTTGCTTATCACCTCTGCCACTGCCGTGGCACAAACCTACAGCCAATAATCTCATCTCACTCAGATTAAAAGGAAATGTCCTTAATAAGCCTACAGGTTTCTATGTGATCTGGACCACCACTGTCTCCTGTTACTCTCCTCTTCACTCACTTGATTCCAGCCAGACTGTCCTCCTCATTATTTCTCAAACGTAACAGTACATTCCAGTCTCAGGGTCTTTGCATTTGCTGTTCCCTCTACCAGGCATACACTTCTCCCACATATCTGTAGGGCTTGTTCCCTCACTTCTTTTAGGACTTCGTTCAAATGTCACTTTCCCATAATTCCCTTTTTAAAATTAAAATCTCTATTCCTCTTCAATTTTCTCACAATCATGCAACGTATATATATTGAACTTACTTATATTATATATTTCTGTATCCTTTATTTTCCATGAGAGATTTATGACTCTTTAAGTTCACTACTAGATCCCCAGCACTCAGAAGAGTGTCTGGCACATAGTAAGAATTCAAAAATTATTTGCTGCCTAAATAAATTAAGCTACTATTCCAATAGCATTACTGGCCTTAGAGGTTCATTATCCTCCCAAGTGTGTTACCTTGACTAGTTTAAACCATCAGGGGGAAAACTCACTTCTTTCATTATTCACTCAGTCTTTCAAAATACATTTACTGAGTTCCTTCTCTGAATTAGGAACTGAAAATACAATAATTAATAAGATAAATGTTATCCACTCTCCTATAATCATCTCCCAGCTCTTAGGGAAGGAGGGATACTTCACTGTCATCCTATGTTTAGTCTATATAGATATTCAATCAGTTATTCCAGACTCTAGGGCAAATCTTCATAAAACAGAGTTATAGGGTACTATGTGATATGGATCCCCTCTGGATTTGGGCAGGCTTTGAGGGAAGTGTGGGGCTGGTTGGGGTCCCAAAGCCAATTGCCTCCGGTCATTAGACTGTTCTTCTGGGCTCTTCCAAGAGCAGCCCAAGAGGAGTGGGGTACGACAGTATTCCACATGGTCTTCTCAGGTGGTGAGCACTCCCAGCACTTACTGTTGTGCCCTAATGCTCTTGTGTGGAGCCCAGGAGTAACTCTGCAACCTGGACAAAAGGGAGGTATTACCGCTAGAGGCACTTAAAGAGAACCACACACAACAGCAACCCAACCTACAGCCAATTGGGGGAACTCCTCGTGAGTACAGGTCCATGCAGTGGCTAATAGCTGGAGTCTTCATAAAATCCAGGTATTTCTGACTGTTCGTGCCTTTCTAGTGATGTCCAGGCTCACATAGGCCGCTCTAACAATGTATGCACATTCTGCAAGTGAGAGCTCCATCATTATTTTTAAATATTTAGATTTGAGATCATTTTTCATTATCACAAAAATTTCAGCATTGCATTTTTCAATGAAAGAAAGAAATACTGGTTATATACTGTAAATCTAATTTTAACTGTTATAAATTTTTGAATTGCCGTAACAATGGTTTAAAATTTATTACATATTTGTGGGAAGAAATTTTCTTGTTGATAATGACTATCAAAACTTTGAAGACATCATCATTTAAAGTCTTAATCACAAATTATTGGTCATTTCAAGTATAAAATCCTAATAAAAATTATAGTTACGTTCACTGAAACAAGATCAAGTTTCTCATTTGAAATTTCAAGATTTTACATGAATGTTTTCTTCCAATTAAAGATCTAGTATTTTTTCTAACATTCTGCTTTATAAAAAGATGTAATCGGGACTTCCCTGGCGGGCCAGTGGTTGAGACTTCACCTTCCAATGCAGGGGGTGTGGGTTCAATCTCTGGTCAGGGTGCTAAGATCCCACATGTCTCGCAGCCAAAAAACCAACAAATAAAACAGAAGCAGAGGACCTTCAGGATGGCAGAGGAGTAAGATGTGGAGATCACCTTCCTCCCCACAAATACATCAGAAATACATCTACATGTGGAACAACTCTTACAGAATACCTACTGAACGTTGGCAGAAGACCTCAGACTTCCCAAAAGCTGTGTGGCTGACAGGGTCTTGGTTCTCCAGCCAGCTGTCATGCCTGAGCCTCTGAGGTGGGAGAACCAAGTTCAGGACATCGTACCACCAGAGACCTCCCAGCCCCACGTAATATCGATCAGCCAGAGCTCTCCAGGAGATCTCCGTCTCAACGCTAAGATCCAGCTCCACTAAACGACCACCAAGCTCCAGTGCTGGACACCCTATGCCAAACAACTAGCAAGACAGGAACACAACCCCACCCATTAGCAGAGAGGCTACCTAAAATCATTATAAGGTCACAGACACCCCAAAACACACCACCAGATGCAGTCCTGCCCACCAAAAAGACAAGATCTAGCCTCATCCACCAGAACATAGGCACCAGTCCCCTCCACCAGGAATCCTACACAGCACACTGAACCAACCTTACCCACTGGGGGCAGACACAAAAAACAACGGGAACTACAAACCTACAGCCTGTGAAAAGGAGACCCCAAACACAGTAAATTAAGCAAAACGAGAAGACAGAGAAATACACAGCAGATGAAGGAGCAAAGTAAAAACCCACCAGATCAAACAAATAAAAAGGAAATAGGCAGTCTACCTGAAAAAGAATTGAGATTAATGATAGTAAAGATGATCCAAAATCTTGGAAATAGAATGGAGAAAATACAAGAAATGATTAATAAGGACTCAGAAGAACTAAAGAGCAAACAAACAATGATGAACAACACAACAAATAAAATTAAAAATTCTCTAGAAGGAATCAATAGCAGAATAACTGAGGCAGAAGAACAGATAAGTGACCTGGAAGGTAAAATAGTGGAAATAACTACCGCAGTGCAGAATAAAGAAAAAAGAATGAAAAGAATGGAGGACAGTCTCAGAGACTTCTGGGACAATATTAAACACAACAACATTCGAATTATAGGGGTCCCAGAAGAGGAAGAGAAAAAGAAAGGGACTGAGAAAATATTTGAAGAGATTATAGTTGAAAACTTCCCTAATATGGGAAAGGAAGGAGTCAACCAAGTCCAGGAAGGACAGAGAGTCCCACACAGGATAAATCCAAGGAGAAACATGCCAAGACACATATTAATCAATCTATTAAAAATTGAATACAATGAAAAAATATTAAAAGCAACAAAGGAAAAGCAACAAATAACATACAAGGGAATCCCCAAATAAATATTATTTGGTGTAAATATTTATGCACCAAACATAGAAGCACCTCAACACATAAGGCAAATGCTAACAGCCGTAAAAGGGGAAATCAACAGTAACACAATAATAGCAGGGGATTTAACACCCCACTTTCATCAATGGGCATATCAACCAAAATGAAAATAAATAAGGAAACACAAGCTTTAAATGATACATTAAACAATATGGATTTAATTGATATTTATAGGAAATTCCATCCAAAAACAACAGAATACACTTTCTTCTCAAGTGCTCATGGAACATTCTCCAGGATAGACCATATCTTGGAGCACAAATCAAGCCTTGGTAAATTAAATAAAATTGAAATCATATCAAGTATGTTTTCCGACCACAACACTATGAGACTAGATATCAATTACAGGAATAAAACTGTACAAAACTACAAACACATGGAGGCTAAACAATACACTACTAAATAACCAAGAGATCACAGAAGAAATCAAAGAGGAAGTCAAAAAATACCTAGAAACAAATGACAACGAAAACACAATGACCCAAAACCTATGGGATGCAGCAAAGACAGTTCTAAGAGGGAAGTTTATAGCAATACAATCCTACCTCAAGAAACAAGAAACATCTCAAATAAACAACCTAACCTTACACCTAAAGCAATTAGAGAAAGAAGAACAAAAAAACCCAAAGTTAGCCGAAGGAAAGAAATCATAATGATAAGATCAGAAATAAATAAAAAAGAAATGAAGGAAATGATAGCAAAGATCAATAAAACTAAAAGCTGGTTCTTTGAGAAGATGAACAAAATTAAAAACCATTGGCCAGACTTATCAAGAAAAGAAGGGAGAAGACTCAAATCAACAGAATTAGAAATGAAAAAGGAAAAATAACAACTGACACCGCAGAAATACAGAGGATCATGAGAGATTACCACAAGCAGCTATATGCCAATAAAATGGACAACCTGAAAGAAATGGACAGATTCTTAGAAAAGCACAACTTTCTGACACTGAACCAGGAAGAAATAGAAAATATAAACAGACCAATCACAAGCACTGAAATTGAAACTGTGAATAAAAATCTTCCAACAAACAAAAGCCCAGGACCAGATGGCTTCACAGGCAAATTCTATCAAACATTTACAGAAGAGCTAACACCTATCCTTCTCAAACTCTTCCAAAATATAGCAGAGGGAGGAACCCTCCCAAACTCATTCTATGAGGCCACCATCACCCTAATAACAAAACCAGACAAAGATGTCACCTAGAAAGAAAACTAGAGGCCAACATCACTGATGCACATAGATGCAAAAATCCTCAACAAAATACTAGCAAACAGAATCCAACAGCACATTAAAAGGATCATACACCATGATCAAGTGGGGTTTATCCCAGGAATGCAAGGATTCTTCAATATACGCAAAGCAATCAATGTGATAAACCATATTAACAAACTGAAGGAGAAAAATGATATGATCATCTCAATAGATGCACAAAAAAGCTTTCGACAAAATTCAACACCCATTTATGATAAAAAAAACTCTCCAGAAAGTAGGCATAGAGGGAACTTACCTCAACATAATAAAGGCCATATATGACAAACCCACAGCCACATCATTCTCAATGGTGAAAAACTGAAACCATTTCCACTAAGATCAGGAACAAGACAAGGTTGCCCACTCTCACCACTATTATTCAACATAGTTTTGTAAGTTTTAGCCACAGCAAACAGAGAAGACAAAGAAATAAGAGGAATCCAAATTGGAACAGAAGAAGTAAAGCTGTCACTCTTTGCACATGACATGATACTATACATAGAGAATCCTAAAGATGCTACCAGAAAACTACTAGAGCTAATCAATGAATTTGGTAAAGTAGCAGGATACAAAATTAATGCACAGAAACCTCTTGCATTCCTATACACTAATGAGGAAAAATCTGAAAGAGAAATCAAGGAAACACTCCCATTTACCACTGCAACAAAAAGAATAAAATATCTAGGAATAAACCTACCTAAGGAGACAAAAGACTTGTATGCAGAAAACTATAAGACACTGATGAAAGAAATTAAAGGTGATACAACAGATGGAGAGATATACCATGTTCTTGGATTGGAAGAATCAACATTGTGGAAATGACTATACTACCCAAAGCAATCTACAGATTCAGTGCAATGCAATCCCTATCAAACTACCAATGGCATTTTTCACAGAACTAAAACAAAAAAATTTCACAATTTGTATGGAAACACAAAAGACCCTGAATAGCCAAAGCAATCCTGAAAAGAAAAACGGAGGTGGAGGAATCAGGCACCCTGACTTCAGACTATACTACAAAGCTACAGTAATCAAGAGAGTATGGTACTGGCACAGAAACAGAAATGTAGATCAATGGAACAGGATAGAAAGCCCAGAGATAAACCCTCACACATATGGTCACCTTATCTTTGATACAGGAGGCAAGAATATACAATGGAGAAAAGACAGCCTCTTCAATAATTGGTGCTGGGAAAACTGGACAGCTACATGTAAAAGAATGAAATTAGAACACTCCCTAACACCATACACACAAATAAACTCAAAATGAATTAAAGACCTAAATATAAGTCCATACACTATAAAACTCTTAGAGGAAAACACAGGCAGAACACTCTATGACATAAATCACAGCAAGACCCTTTTTGACCTACCTCCTAGAGAAATGGAAATAAAAACAAAAATAAACAAATGGGACCTAATGAAACTTCAAAGCTTTTGCACAGCAAAGGAAAACATAAACCAGACGAAAAGACAACCCTCAGAATGGGAGAAAATATTTGCAAATGAAGCAACTGACAAACGATTAATCTCCAAAATTTACAAGCAGCTCATGCAGCTCAATATCAAAAAAACAAACAACCCAATCTAAAAATGGGCAGAAGACCTAAAAAGAGATTCTTCAAAGAAGATATACAGATTGCCAACAAACACATGAAAGGACGCTCAACATCACTAATCATTAGAGAAATGCAAATCAAAACTACAATGAGGTATCACCTCACACCAGTCAGAATGGCCATCATCAAAAAAATCTACAAACAATAAATACTGGAAAGGGTATGGAGAAAAGGAAACCCTCCTACACTGTTGGTGGGAATGTAAATTGATACAGCCACTATGGAGAACAGTATAGAAGGTCCTTAAAAAACTAAAAATAGAACTACCATACGACCCAGCAATCCCACTGCTGGGCATATACCCTGAGAAAACCATAACTCAAAAAGAGTCCTGTACCCCCAATGTTCACTGCAGTACTATTTACAATACCCAGGACATGGAAGCAACCTAAGTGTCCATTGACAGATGAATGGATAAAGATGTGACCCATATATACAATGGAATATTACTCAGCCATAAAAAGAAACGAAATTGAGTTATTTCGTTTCGTATTTGAGGTGGATGGACCTAGAATCTGTCATACACAGTGAAGTAAGTCAGAAAGAGAAAAAAAAATAACATATGCTAACACATATATATGGAATCTTAAAAAAAAAAAATGGTTCTGAAGAACCTAGTGGCAGGACAGGAATAAAGACGCAGACATAGAGAATGGACTTCAGGACACGGGGTGGGCAAAGAGTAAGCTGGGATGATGTGAGAGAGTGGCATGGACATATATACACTACCAAATGTAAAACAGCTAGTGGGAAGCAGCCACATAGCACAGGGAGATCAGCTAGGTGCTTTGTGACCACCTAGAGGGGTAGGATAGGAAGGGTGGGAGGGAGACGCAAGAGGGAGGGCATATGGGGATATAAGTATACATATAGCTGATTCACTTTGTTATACAGCAGAAACTAACACAATGATGTAAAGCAATTATATTCCAATAAAGATGTGAAAAACGAAAAACAGAAGCAATATTGTAACAGTTTCAATAAAAGACTTTAAAAATTGTCCACATCAAAAAAATCTTTAAAAAAAATAAAGATGTAATTATTTTCATCACCATGCCTTATATAGTTACTCCCAAATTTTTTCTGATTTACCCCCAGGAAATATTATCATTTTCTACATGTGGTTTGACATAAAAAAAAAAAAAAGGTTGATAAGTACTCCACTTTGGAAACATGTATGCCATGGGTGAATCAGTTGTCCTCTTATATACAAACCTTTTCAGACAGCCAAGATTTCCGAATGGCATTTCAAACCTCATTCTCTCATGGTTGATTCCTGTGCAGATAGACACAAGCACTGGTGACAGGAATAGCCTCCCTGCCCTATCACTCAATTCCTCAGTTCCTCAGAATGAGATCAATAAGGCTTCATTCTTTTGAAGGAAAAATTATACCATTGTCTTGGAATGTCATTAAAGACAGTATGTGAGTTCACTAAGAGGATGTGTTGATGGTGTAGATTTCCAGTCCAAGTTAGAATGACTGCTTCAGGGTCGAAGAAGTGAGCTAAAGTTATCCCAATTTATACCAGAATGACATTTGCCACAATTATTATAGTATATAAGCTTAAGCCATTGGAAGAGAGTATGGTTAAAATCACCATTGCCATCTTTGATATGTTGAATATCTTTTAGGCTCATTTACCATTTTTTCTAAAGAACTTAGAACTTTAGCCCCTAAGGGTTACCTTTATTAATAATGGGTTTGACTGTGTAATTATCAAAACAGTGTATAATCAAAGCTGTCGCCTCAGCATGATCAGACAGCTATGCAATTTACTGCCTATGTGATAGCAGCTGTTTTCCCATTTGTGTGTGTTTCTTTTCTATTCAGCAATGGAAGGGCCTAGTGTAACCATAAGTGAGGCTTTATCTGCTGCATATCCATCATCACTCTGGCTTATTCCAAGAAGAGATCTATGCATGGCATAAAAGGATATTTTTCTAAGTATTAAGACAAATGTTAACACTTGGAAAATAATAATTATATTTAGAAAAATTAAAATCATGCAAATGCTGATGATAATGGGTGTGGAAAGTGGAGGCCAGGACTCTGTTTCCATTGCCTTCATAGCCCCCCCTAATATAAGGTTAGGCTTTATCCCTAGAAAAAAATCTCATAACTGTTTATTGGTTTGAGTGAATAAAAGATATAAAATGTCTTTAATATCATAGCATTCATCACTGGTACATTAAGAAGAGCACAAGGCTTTATTGATATTGAATCTTTGGTCAGGCATGAGGAACAGGTGTGAACAGTAAGTATGCTATAACTCTATGATCTGATGAAACCTTAGCTAAAAGCCTGTTTTCCCAGACCTATGGTTTCCATGCAAAGCTATATGCTGTGGTTTCATTTTTTAAAATTATTTCCTGCTGCAGAAATCCATTGCGAAGTTGAGTTTATAGGGAGAATATGTAGCAAATTGTTGAGTGCTTCAGTCTGGAAGCATCATAGGTTGTAAACACTATGTTTATAATGATGCTGACGCTAGCTCTGTTGTGTCTGGATAGAGGAAGGCACTCTGTTACTCTGTCAAATGCCTCACACACATTCTCATTTAATCCTCGGAATGCTTTTACTATTGTAACCCAATCTTACTAATGAGGAAAATAAGGCTTAGCATCTGAACCAAGTATGTCTGACTCTAAATGCCATGCTCTAACCCCTTGGCTCACTGCTTCTTAACAAACACACATTAATGTCCCTACATTTTACACATCAGATCTAGAAAAGATTTCTCACTCATTTCTGTGATAATGAAAAATGATCTCAAATCTAAATTTCAAACTTTTTGGGAAAAAAAGTATCACTTTTGTTGCTTTATAGGCTTGAATTAATTATTTGTTAAATTATAAAATCATTTTTTTCCCTTTGGAAACCTGCATACTAATATTTAGAGCCAATTTGAAGACAATGAAGATTTGGGTATTCTAATATATATTTGAAGAATTATTAAACACTGATCACTGTGATTGTAACCACTATGAGAAAAGAGGATACCCACAGCCAGACAGGTCAAGAATGAGTTTTCCAGGTCATTGGCTCGGCCCAGAACTGCCTTGGTGAATCATGTTTCACACAGCCTCTCAATGCTGAGCTAGCATCTATGTACATCAAAGCTGTGGTCAGAATGGCTAATTCATGCGCTAAGCCCAAATGTCAAGATTTGTTAAACACATATTCCTTTAGAAAACTACCAACCGAACCCACTGGAAGAAAAGTGATAGAACAAATTATTTGTCTACATTCGCATTTAGGTGATTTAATTTATTGCTGTGAGTAGTAGCCAAACTTTTATTGTTTGCCTATGGCAGAGTAATAGCCTACCTGAGGAAAGGATGAAGGTCTATTCCTGAAAGTCTTCAAGAACAGGCATGTAAAGAAATGAGTGAGATTGCTAAAGTTTCTAGTAGTATACGATACAGAGGCTAATAAGGGAGCCCTCCAGTATTCCCTAACCATATTGAATAGGAATGCATTATGAATGAGTAAATCAGCAGCTTAATGATATAAAGGCTTTCAATGTATCAATACTGCTGTTCATTATTAATCTCTCTGCTCCTTTTCCCCACCCTTCTTTTTCCTTCTCTTCACTCTAATGAGGAATGTCTCATGACGACAAGTGTAATAATCCCCGCCACTACCACCAGAACATACACACCTTCTTTTTTCCTTAGAGTGGAATAAGGAGACTTATAGATCCAAAGGCAAACAAAAATCTGCCTCTCACTCTCGTCGTCTCTTTTCTTCACCCAGTTCCACTCAACCAACAACAAGAGAGCACGTGCTGGACTGCTCACAGTGACGTGCATTTGCTGAACCAACAACGTCATTCTTCACACTTTTTATACTCCCATAAAAATTAGTAGTGTTTGGAAAGTCATAACATGACAACGTGGGAATCCTGCTACCATCTCTCCCAGATTTTACTCATATAAGGAAAGGGAAAAATAATTACAAACATTAACTAAAAGGATGCTTATAATATGATAGAGTGTCACTTATATGTACCACAACATATTACTGGGGTTAACGTGAGACTCTCATATAAAGTTTATGCAGCTGTCATCTTTGCCTTCCACATCCTTTCCACAGTCAGTGGCTTCTATGTACTCTGGATAGATAACCCCCAACATAATTATATTTGAAATGTTCAGAGACACAGAAACTGATATTTGGCTACAATCCTTGATTTTCCTGAGACCTAGAAGCTCAGTGAGAAAAACTCAAATCCTATACCCTTCAGTTAAGCTAAACCCTTATACAGACATGTCTGATGGAACAAGATAGGCATGCAAGGTCATGGCAGAAAAGAACATAAGGCCCCAAGATAAAATCATTACAATTTGTAAGTGAGTTGGAAAGACAGGACTTCACAAGAGTGCTTGGACATTGGAAAGAACTAGTTAAGTGTTCGCATTTTTTCATAGAACTCTTTCTAAAATAGATTTACATAAAGCTGCTTTTGAAACAATGAATTCACTGATTTTTGAATGGGGTTTTAGTTACTTTGACGTGTTTTTGTTCTGAGAACACCTCCAGGCCTCTTCTGAACTTTGGAGCCCATGGATGTTTTTCCCTTTACTTAGTGCTAATACATGGGCATTTATTGGTTAATTAATTAATTGATTTCTACTTTTTATAGGTGTTGGACAAGGAGTTATTTAACTGACCAATCTCTTACTTTATTGAGGAATCCATGTCTCTAATTCTGATCACTCACAGGCTCTCTCAGCCCATATTTAAAGAGGAAAAAATGAAATGACCTGTGTAGTTACATTTGAAACTGTTCTTTCTAGGGGTATGATTTGAAGACATGTGATACAAAGCAAGTAAAGTATTAAGGACATTGTAAGCACATGGAAGTAGGGTATAAAAACACTGGTTGGATTATTATAATATTAGCCTAGCTTTGAGTCAGTTTCCTAAGTTCCCGTTGGATCTTGACAGAGTTTCTCCAGGCATGTAAACTATTCCCTGGGTACAAATTAAATACTCCCAAGGCTACATTCACTTTCTCAGTCTTCTGTGGAAGGAATTCATTAAATTGGACTTCTCCACTAGACTGAGAGACTGAATGTAGTTTCCTTAAATGCTCTTTAAGTAAAGGAAAGATGACTTTTAAAAAGTGTATTGATTCAGCAACCAAAATCAAAACCATTTCTGAATCTGTTTACAGAAAGAATAAGCAGAGGGCCCTTTGTCTGCTGAATATCTCATTCTGGCTCCAGATTTCTAACCTACAGTCATATAGCTCTGGAGAAGGCAAGCCTGAGTAAAGAATTTTAAGAAGAATTTGATGGCATGGAGCATGATGATGTTTACCTACCCCTATTTTCCTATGTAATACATCCACAATGGAATGGTGCCTGGATAGGGCAGAAAGAAGTTGAAAAATAAGGACACAGAGCAGTTATGAGGAAGTCAGTAAAATACATGGAAACAAGACTATTATGGGTTTCCAAGTTAGTTGCAAATCCCTCAATGAATAGGCAGGTCTAGCAAAATATTAAACCCAGGTTAGGAGAGTAGCCATCTTCTAATTACAAATATACCTCTTCTGCAAACAGACTTTAAAAAGAGAAAGAAAAGGGTCATCCAAGGTCTTGAAAAGAAGGCAAAGACAGTAATAAAAAAAGATGGTAAGCAGAGCTTCACTGTATCTGAAGAAAGGCACTTAGAGGCCACTGGGTGTTGAAACAGGGCTGTGACCTTCCAACATGAACATGGAAGTAAATTGATAGGGGGAAAAAAGGGAAATGTGAACACTGTTGAAGGGAGACTTGCCAAGAAATCTGAGGACTTTCAGGACCAATAGTAACTACACATAAAAACTACTAAGGTTCTGGCCTTGCACCCAACTTCCTTTCAAAGTAACCTTTGAAGACCTGCACATGGGGAATGATGCAGGCAGTACTAGCAACTTAGAGTAAGATTAGGCTTGGGACAAATTTTAGGAAAATTTGCTGTAAACTTTAGTAGAAACATAAACAGGCAAAGAAAAGGGAAGGAAAGGAAAGGAAAAAGGAAAGGACTGAAAGTTAACACAGGATTGTCTCCTGAGTTAAAGTTCTATGCCTCGGAAATAAGTGGGGCTTTGTCAAGATAATGCTCAAAATCTAACCAATAAAAGCATCTTACAGTATAAGCATCTACTTTGATTCAGGAGGTCTACTTACAGGATTACTGACTAAGGACACATTTTAAAATGTAGAAAATATTTTATACACACATATATTTTCCAGAGGATTATCTATAATTGTGAAACCCAAACATCCAACCATAGGCAGATAGTTAAATGAATGAGATTTTCTGAAGACTTGAAAATGAGATTTAAACATCCAGGCAATAACATGAAACAATGTTGTTACAATTAAAATGCAGGTTGTAATATATAGATATATATTTTTTAATCAGTATTGTGAAAAATCCTAAGCATAAAAAAAAAACTATTTAAAGAAAAGTCACAAATAGTCAAAATTCTTGCATTTGAGTGTGTAGGATGATGCCAACATCATTCTCCTCTTTCCCTTCCTCTTCTGATTTCTCATCTTCTACTTCATCAATATAATCTCCAAGTTTTATTTAATAAGCTTATATTATTCTTTAAATGATTAAAAACAGTAGGGTACAGGTAAAAGCCCATCTGAGGTTTTTCCTACAGGAAATAGTTTAAGATGGTGATTCTCAACTTAAGCATGTGTCAGAATTACCTAATGTCCATGATTCTGTAGTTCTGGGGCAGGAGTGAAAATTTTGCATTTTTCACATGTTCCCAGATGATACTGATGCTGCTAACATAGGGATGACACTTTGAGAACTACTGCTCTTATAGAAATGTTAACATTCATTCATTGTGAATCTCAAGATTTTACCCATCTATCCAATCATTTCACCAGAAGGCTCTACTCATGTGATACAGTATAGCAAAATTGACTCTACAATAATATGACTTAACATTTTGCCCTTGACTTTTATCCAACGTCAAATGAAATATAACACTTTTCTTTTTCTTGGAGAGGGCAACTGAGGCCATTATTTTATGTGTTCCAAGTTGCCTTTTAAAAGGCTCATGTTGAGACAGCCTCATCCACCAGAGGGCAGACAGCAGAAGCAAGAGAACTACAATCCTGCAGCTCGTGGAACAAAAACCACATTCAGAGAAAGACAGACAAGATGAAAAGGCAGAGGGCTATGTACCAGATGAAGGAACAAGATAAAACCCCAGAAAAACAACTAAATGAAGTGGAGATAGGCAACCTTCCAGAAAAAGAATTCTGAATAATGATAGTGAAGATGATCCAGGACCTCGGAAAAAGAATGGAGGCAAAGATCGAGAAGATGCAAGAAATGTTTAACAAAGACCTAGAAGAATTAAAGAACAAACAGAGATGAACAATACAATCACTGAAATGAAAAATACACTGGAAAGAATCAATAGCAGAATAACTGAGGCACAAGAACAGATAAGTGACCTGGAAGACAGAACGGTGGAATTCACTGCTCCTGAACAGAATAAAGCAAAAAGAATGAAAAGAAATGAAGACAGCCTAAGAGACCTCTGGGACAACATTAAACGCAACAACATTCACATTACAGGGGTTCCAGAAGGAGAAGAGAGAGAGAAAGGACCCGAGAAAATATTTGAAGAGATTATAGTCAAAAGCTTCCCTAACATGGGAAAGGAAATAGCCACCCAAGTCCAGGAAGTGCAGAGAGTCCCATACAGGATAAACCCAAGGAGAAACACGCCGAGACACATAATAATCAAATTGGCAAAAATTAAAGACAAAGAAAAATTAATGAAAGCAGCAAGGGAAAAATGACAAATAACATACAAGGGAACTCCCATAAGGTTAACAGCTGACTTCTCAGCAGAAACCCTACAAGCCAGAAGGGAGTGGCATGATATACTTAAAGTGATGTAAGAGAAGAACCTACAACCAAGATTACTCTACCCGACAAGGATCTCATTCAGATTCAATAGAGAAACCAAAAGCTTTACAGACAAGCAAAAGCTAAGAGGATTCAGCACCACCAAACCAGCTCTACAACAAATGCTAAAGGAACTTCTCTAAATAGGAAACAAAAGACAAGAAAAGGACCTACAAAAACAAACCCAAAACAATTAAGAAAATGGTCATAGGAATATACATATCGATAATTACCTTAAATGTCAATGGATTAAATGCTCCAACCAAAAGACACAGGCTTGCTGAATGGATACAAAAACAAGACCCATCTTTATGCTGTCTACAAGAGACCCACTTCAGACCTAGGGACACATACAGACTGAAAGTGAGGGGATGGAAAAAGATATTCCATGCAAATGGAAATCAAAAGAAAGCGAGAGTAGCAATACTCATATCAGAAAAAATAGACTTTAAAATACAGAATGTTACAAGAGACAAGGAAGGACACTACATAATGATCAAGGGATCAATCCAAGAGGAAGTTATAACAATTATAAATATATATGCACCCAACATAGGAGCACCTCAATACATAAGGCAACTGCTAACAGCTATAAAAGAGGAAATTGAGAGTAACACAAAAAATAGCGGGGGACTTCTAACACCTCACTTACACCAATGGACAGATCATCCAAAATGAAAACAAATAAGGAAAGACAAGCTTTAAATGGCACAACAGACCAGATAGATTTAATTGATATTTATAGGACATTCCATCCGAAAACAGCAGATTACACTTTCTTCTCAAGTGTGCATGGAACATTCTCCAGGATAGATCACATCTTGGGTCACAAATCAAACCTCAGTAAATTTAAGAAAATTGAAATCATATCAAGCATCTTTTCTGACCACAACGCTATGAGATTAGAAATAATTACAGGCAAAAAAACGTAAAAAACACATACACATGGAGGCTAAACAATACGTTACTAAATAACCAAGAGATCACTGAAGAAATCAAAGAGGCAATCAAAAAATACCTAGAGACAAATGACAATGAAAACACGATGATCCAAAACCTATGGGATGCAGCAAAAGCAGTTCTAAGAGGGAAGTTTATAGCGATACAATCCTACTTCCAGAAACAAGAAAAATGTCAAATAAAGAATCTAACCTTACACCTAAAGGAACTAGAGACAGAAGAACAAACAAAACCCAAAGTTAGTAGAAGGAAAGAGGTCAAAAGATCACAGGACAAATAAATGAAATAGAAACAAAGAAAACAGTAGCAAAGATCAATAAAACTAAAAGCTGGTTCTTTGAGAAGATAAACAAAATTGATAAACTTTTAGCCAGACTCAACAAGAAAAAGGGAGAGGACTCAAATCAATAAAATTAGAAATGAAAAATGAGAAGCTACAATGGACACTGCAGAAATACAAAGTATCCTAAGAGACTACTACAAGCAACTCTTTGCTAATAAAATGGATAACCTGGAAGAAATGGACAAATTCTTAGAAAGGTATAACCTTCTAAGACTGAACCAGGAAGAAATAGAAAATATGAACAGACAAATCACAAGTAATGAATTTGAAACTGTGATTTAAAATCTTCCAACAAACAAAAGTCCAGGACCAGATGGCTTCACAGGTGAATTCTATCAAACATTTAGACAAGCGTTAACACCCATCCTTCTCAAACTCTTCCAAAAAATTGCAGAGGAAGGAACACTCCCAAACTCATTCTATGAGGCCATCCATCATCACCCTGAAACCAAAACCAGACAAAGATACTACAAAAAAAGAAAATTACAGACCAATATCACTAATGAATATAGATGCAAAAATCCTCAACAAAATACTAGCAAGCAGAATCCAACAACACATTAAAAGGATCATACACCATGATCAAGTGGGATTTATCCCACGGATGCAAGGATTCTTCAAGATACACAAATCAATCAATGTGAAAAACCATATTAACAAATTGAAGAAGAAAAACCATATGATCATCTCAATAGATGCAGAAAAAGCTTTTGAGAAAATTCAACACACATTTATGATAAAAACTCTCCAGAAAGTGGGCATAGAGGGAACCTACCTCAACATAATAAAGGACATGTATGACAAACCCTCAGTACGCATCATTCTCAATGGTGAAAAACTGAAAGCACTTCCTCTAAGATCAGGAACAAGACAAGGATGTCCACTCTCACCACTCTTATTCAACATAGTTTTGGAAGTCCTAGCCACGGCAATCAGAGAAGAAAAAGAAATAAAAGGAATACAAATGGGAAAAGAAGAAGTAAAACTGTCACTGTTTGCAGATGACATGATATTATACATAGGGAATCCTAGAGATGCCACCAGAAAACTATTAGAGCTAATCAATGAATTTGGTAAAGTTGCAGGATACAAAATTAATGCACAGAAATCTCTTGCATTCCTATATACTAATGATGAAAAATCTGAAAGAGAAATTATGGAAACACTCTCATTTACCATTGCAACAAAAAGAATAAAATACTTAGGAATAAACCTACCTAGGGAGACAAAAGACCTGTATGCAGAAAAATATAAGACACTGATGAAAGAAATCAAAGGTGATACAAACAGGTGGAGAGATATACCATGTTCTTGGATTGGAAGAATCAACATTGTGAAAATGACTATACTACCCAAAGCAATCTACAGATTCAATGCAATCCCTATCAAATTACCAATGGCATTTTTTATGGAACTAGAACAAATCATCTTAAAATTTGTATGGAGACACAAAAGACCCCGAATAGCCAAAGCAGTCTTGAGGGAAAAAAACAGAGCTGGAGGAATCAGACTCCCTGACTTCAGACTATACTACAAAGCTACAGTAATCAAGACAATATGGTACTGGCACAAAAGCAGAAACATAGATCAATGGAACAAGATAGAAAGCCCAGAGATTAACCCACGCACCTATGGTCAACTAATCTATGACAAAGGAGGCAAGGATATACAATGGAGAAAAGACAGCCTCTTCAATAAGTGGTGCTGGGAAAACTGGACAGCTACATGTAAAAGAGTGAAATTAGAACACTCCCTAACACCATACACAAAAATAAACTCAAAATGGATTCGAGACCTAAATGTAAGACTGGACACTATAAAACTCTTAGAGGAAAACATAGGAAGAACACTCTTTGACATAAATCACAGCAAGATCTTTTTTGATCCACCTCCTAGAGTAATGGAAATAAAAACAAAAATAAACAAATGGGACCTAATGAAACTTCAGAGCTTTTGTACAGCAAAGGAAACCATAAACAAGATGAAAAGACAACCCTCAGAATGGGAGAAAATATTTGCAAATGAATCAACGGACAAAGGATTAATCTCCAAAATATATAAACAGCTCATGCAGCTCAATATTAAAGAAACAAACAACCCAATCCAAAAATGGGCAGAAGACCTAAATAGACATTTCTCCAAAGAAGACATACAGATGGCCAAGAAGTACATGAAAAGCTGCTCAACATCACTAATTATTAGAGAAATGCAAATCAAAACTACAATGAGGTATCACCTCACACCAGTTAGAATGGGCATCATCAGAAAATCTACAAACAACAAATGCTGGAGAGGGTGTGGAGAAAAGGGAACCCTCTTGCACTGTTGGTGGGAATGTAAATTGATACAGCCACTATAGAGAACAGTATGGAGGTTCCTTAAAAAGCTAAAAATAGAATTACCATATGATCCAGCAATCCCACTACTGGGCATATACCCAGAGAAAACCATAATTCAAAAAGACACATGCACCCCAATGTTCATTGCAGCACTATTTACAATAGCCAGGTCATGGAATCAACCTAAATGCCCATCGACAGACAAATGGATAAAGAAGATGTGGTACATATATACAATGGAATATTACTCAGCCATAAAAAAGAACGAAATTGGGTCATTTGTTGAGACGTGGATGGATCTAGAGACTGTCATACAGAGTGAAGTAAGTCAGAAAGAGAAAAACAAATATCGTATATTAATGCATATATATGGAATCTAGAAAAATGGTACAGATGAACCGGTTTGCAGAGCAGAAATTGAGACACAGATGTAGAGAACAAACGTATGGACACCAAGGGGGGAAAGCAGTGGGGGGTGGGGGTGGGATGAATTGGGAGATTGGGATTGACATATATACAGTGATGTGTATAAAATTGATGACTAGTAAGAACCTGCTGTATAAAAAAATAAATAAAATAAAATTTTTTTTAAAAAGGCTCATGTTGAAAAAGCTTTCACATAACAAATAGGAAAGAATTTAATCTTACTTTGTTAATTACTTTTAATAGACAATAGGAACTGATTTTTAACTCTACATTTATATCTCTGCTTTAGTTTTGAATTTAAGATGGTTTCCAAAAAATATAAGACATGAGACAGAAAAAAGCTGCAAATAAATAGGTGAGGAAATCAGGACAAACCACCTGCATAACCCGGATGGCATAACCCTATCCTCCTTACCTTGGGAAGGTGTGCATTTACCATTGCACTAGCTTCCCTCAGGCTTGGTTTTCTGTATTTTTTTCTGTATTAATTTCCTACTCCTTCGGTAGCAACTTTGAGACCTTTCTTGAAGATATATCTTCCTTTCTACCCCAAGTCCCCAAACAGCTACATCAAATTGTAGAAAGATATTGACATTCCTACTCCTCACATAATTAATCTTTGACTAAATATCAACAAATACAAATATTAATTTCACAGCTGAAATTAATATTTAAGGACAAGAATATTTAAGTGTACTGTCTCAAATATAGTTTTAAGTATTTGTTTCAATATCTCAACAAAGCCTTGAGAAACAAAAGCTTCGAGAATATGAAAACCTCTCTGATTCGAGATCAAATAAAAGTGCTATAGGCATTGTAATGAACTTCACTCAACATCTCACATTTAACCAGCTGAAAATGTTTGTTTTTCCTTTGTAAGCAGCATTCTATTCATCTTTTAGAAATGAGGATCCTGTCTTACAATGGAAAACCAGTGTATTGTCCTATAGATGGAACAAAATGTCCTTGGCTCACTTATCCTCTGGGAGAACACTGCTTTTTGGTACCAGCTACTTAGCATATATTAAAGGAGCAGATTCCAGTAATTTCACTTCAGGGCTTAAAAGTCCAGAGGCTTCCTTTTGTTCAGCGTAAAGGAAAATGTTGCTCCTATTTCCGATGTACTGGCTTCTGCTTAACTAAACTCTGGCAATACTAGTTTCCTGCTCCAAAAGATATCCAAAGAGCACAAGAGAAAGAAGCAACTTTAAAATAAGTGGTTGAAGTAATTAACCATATTAGAAAAGGAGAACATTGTGATCCGAGAGCAAGTAGGTCAGCAGCAAGTTTAAGTGAGACTCAATGTACTGCAGATACCTGCCTGCTCTTGCTGATTTGGGGAATATGTGATGATAACCCAAATGACACACGAAAACTGCAAACTGGCAAAAATCAGAGAAATAATAGAAGCTTCTATTTAAGGGAGAAGTTTTTTCCCTTTGTTTTTTAAACAGCAAACCACATGATTGGCATTTGCTTACCTAATAAGGCTGTCAGGGATAACATTTTCAGGGTTGACACATAATCAATTCAAATTGGTAGTTCAAGATTCAGATGAAACTTGTCAGTGATATTGATATGGTTCAGAGTTGTTTGGAATCAAAGTAAGCTCAGAATGATGGGTTGATGGAAATTATTTTTAAGAAGTACTTATTAGGTTCCTCCTGGGTACAGAGTCTTGAATAAGACTCTGGAGAGACAGATAAATTATAAACATCTCTGAGAAATATTGTATACAAGGATAAACTGACGGAACTGCAACATGGAAAGAATTCAGTGTGTTTGTATTCCATTTTTTAAGGGAAATGTTATGACATAATTGGTTCAGAGTTTGCCCACTAGGGAGTACTGAGCACTCACCAGGGGTCAGATGCTTCACATAAACATTACCTCATTTAATCCTCACGACAGTCTAGGGAAGCGGGAACAATTGCACCATTTTACAAAGGAGGGGAAAATGAAGCTCAAAGTGCTGAAGCAACTGTCTCAAAATAGCATTGTTTGTGGGAATCAGAATCAAAGCTTGAAGCCAGGACTGGCTGACTTTTTAAAAACCTCTGTTTCCTACAACACACCAGGCTGCCATACAGCAGTCTCTTCCATGTTTTGGAGATGCCTTCATCTGGTTCCACAGCAACTTCTCATTTCTAAATCAAAGATCACTCTATTCTTAGGAAACACCACAAATCATATTTCCCTGAAACGTTAAATGTACCTCAGGCAGATTTCAGATCAAGAGGCACTTCTTACAGGTACTTGGACACCCTCAGGAAGCCATCAATTAGAAATTAAAACCTACTCACATATTCCCTACAAACAAAAGCAAAAAAGTATGAAATAATACTGGAGAGATACATAAAACCAGCTTAATCTTAAATATCTCAGTAACACTATTTCACAAGACCACACAGTATACTGAAAAACTCTTTTGAAAGATCATTGTTTATGTCTGAACAAGCTGAATTTTGGCATGATGGCATAATAGAACACATGTGTGTACTTATTCAACAAACATTCATTGCATACTCACCTTGTGTGAGTACTCATCCACTCATACCTTACACAGCCAAATGCATTCTGAATCATTCCATTTGCCACTAGCCATTGTGCATATTTGCATCTCCCTGGGCAATGTCACCACCTCACTTTAGCATCCCTACCTATTTTAGACCTACTCATTTTTCAAGATTCAATTCAAGCAGTACTTTTTCCATTGAAGCCTTTCCTTTTATCCTCAATCATGTATAATCTTCCTTCCTCTGTTATTGTTCTCAATAGCACTTTGTTTATAGTTCTATATAGTAATGCATTATATTTAGTTATGCATATTTATTGATTCAACAAACATTTATTTAATGCCTTCTAAGTGTTACTCTATCTAAATCGCTGCCTAATGCTAGCCTACAGAAATTAGAATTACGCGAAGACGCCCCAGCTTGAGTTCACAGCCTGGTAGAAGATGCTCACTTCACGTCTTGTACAAGACTGAAAGTTCTTTGATGTTTCAACTTAGGTCTTGTTCATTTCTGAAAATATAAACTAACATAAGACATAAACACATAGACTATGTGTTGCATAAACCAACACATGGTCTTTCCCACAGCTGCTTTCAAACATGGTTGTTTATTTTAATTAGATTAAAATAACATGCAATACTTGCAGTGAAAAATAATCAATTACGTATAGGAAGAATAAAGCATTTGTATCACTATCTTGTTATTTCAGGGTACAGGAAAGTAAGAATTTTTCTTCTCCAGAGTATCAAACTAGGAACTAAATAGATGGAGTTCCATGTTTATACTTATATGCCAGGACTCACTAGACTCTTAAGTGAACATAATCTGACATTAAATGGATTTTAAATGTATTACTAGTCAAATTAAATCCCAAGAAACACTAAATAAATTACATAATGAAAATGCCTGAGGCAGCATGCTCACAAGGGGAATACCCACATACAACAATCAACAGAAAGCACACAAAATTGATGTCCATTTCTTTCTCTCACTATTACAAATGTGCTCTCCCATATTTTCCTTCAAATGAAAAATGATGGAAGAGTGAAGCTTATTCCAATGTTGATTTAAATTTTTTGTAGATAAGTTGCTTCCATACTTGAGCCAGCCTAAGTCCCATCGTGTTAAAGTTCCTAGGTAGATGATTCCATTTTTTTCCAATTCTTTTCCTATCATTTTTAGTGTTACTTCTTATAGCTGATTTCTAGATCCAAATGACTTGTATCTTTATCATCTTCTTCCACTAGTCACTTAAGAAGGTATGTGTCTATTAATCCTTGAACAAGTTTTGTCCCATTAGCAAAACCTGGGGCAGCGTAGAAGGTCTAGAAGAAGGAATTTATGTTTTATTTTTTAAAAGCCTTTTCTAGTGAAGGGTAGTTATCCTCTACAATTCAAGTGGACGAGCAGTTTCCTATGTTGATACTTCGTAGAACACCGGAGTCTCACATTTTGTATCCCACTTACTCCTGATATTTCTCTAATAAAGAGAGTAAGTGCAAGTGATTAATTTAAGCTTGGTTAGCCTCCCACTAAAACTTGGGGAAAAATCAACCAAATAGTGCTGGTGGCGTAGTCTGATGTAAGTACTAAATGGTAAAAACCTAAAAAATAATGAGAATTCTACTGCCTGATAAGAGATTTTTTTAAGGAATTTCCTGCAATCTTGGAGGCAGAGCCAGAGTAAGAAGTGAAAAAGAAGGAAATGGAAACAGATGGGGTTACGGAGCTAAAGTTATTTATTTATTTGTTTGTTTGTTTGTTTAGACATGGAGATAATCCGTTTATTTAGATTTCTTTCATTGTACTTGTGCTCACTGTGTGTGTGTTTAGTCCAGTGGGAATTTGTCATGTGTGCCACATGGGTAGGTTTGTATATCCACCGCCACAGCCAAAAAATTTTGGATGAAAGAAAAGTTAACCCTCTAATTTGGAATAGTTGATAACAAATTATATACGAAGTGGTCAAAGCGGAGCTGAATTTAAAAAGAGCAATGAAGTGGGATGGAGAAAGGAAGCTAGTGCTATTCACCCAAGAGACGCCGTGAGAAAGCCTCCTCTTCAAAGTGGCGTGTGAGTCCTTACTCAGGTTCTAATATTAGAATGAATGAGAGCATAAGTTTCTCTAGCTTTCTAAACTCCAACTGAAGGTAAGCAAGAAGGGGTGGAAAGGTCGTGATGCATTTACTAGTGGTCAGGCTAAAGTCATTTCTTTGATATCCTGGGAACCCTCTTCACAGCACAAGGGAATGTATTTGAAAGCTTCTAATCACCCCTCCTGCTGAGCAATTCTGAATTGGATAAGTTCAACAGGTGTGTGTCAGTCAACAGTTTGGGCCAATACATCTCGTCAAATGTCTTCCTCATTACATCTGCCTCTGGCTATATATATATATTTTTTAATTTTAATTTTATTGGAGTATAGTTGATTTACAATGTTGTGTTAGTTTCAGGTGTACAGCAAGGTGATTCAGTTATACGTATGCATATATTCATTCTTTCTTGGATTCTTTTCCCATATAGGTTATCACAGAATATTGAGTAGAGTTCCCTGTGCTATACAGTAGATCCTTCCTGATTATCTATCTTATATATAGTAGTGTGTGTATAGTAGTGTGTGTGTGTGTGTGTGTGTGTGTGTGTGTGTGTGTGTGTTCATTCCAAGTTTCTGATTTATCCCTCCCATCCACGTTTCTCCTTTGGTAAACATAAGTTTGTTTTTGATATCTGTAAGTCTGTTTCTGTTTTGTAAATAAGTTCACTTGTATCTCTTTTTTTAAATTAGATTCCACACATGAGTGATAGCGTATGATATATACTTACTTCACTTAGTATGAAAATCTCTAGGTCCATCCACGCTGCTGCAAATGGCACTAGTTCATATATTTTTATTCCCAGATTCATTTTTTGAAGTTTTTCAAACTGACAGAAAGGTTAAAAATCTAATACAATCAACACCTGACTACCCTTCACCTATATTCACCATTCCTCTCTCCCCCTCCTTCTCCCTGTCTCCACTGTCTCTTCCTCTCTCTCTCTTCATATCTCTCTCTCTCTCTGTTAAGCAATTTTTTATGTATCGATATACCTCTACTGGAGTAGTAAGTTTTTTGCTATTATTATTTTTTAAAGACTATTTTTAGGTTTACAATAATAATACTTTATCCATATTCTAGGGTAAATGAAAAGAACAAATAAAATAATACATACCGTGCCTTTTGAAAGATACAAACTGCTATAAAAACTCAGGGCATTGCAAATATTATTACTCATATATTTTAATAATTTATCAGACATTTTGGTGTTAGAAACATGTCCTAGAAATGTTCTTAGTTTGTCTCTATTGCTAGACGTTTATGCTCTTTTGCTCTCAGTTAAAAATAGTTGAGAATTTAACAGTGTAGTAGGTTCAGTCCTGCATGCTTCTTATAAAGTTAGAAATTCAAAGTTTTGGAAGCCTCTAGTAGCCTAAGGAATAGTCTGGCATTGACATATTTGGAATATAAAGGTTTTCCCTTTAATGCTGGCCCTCACTCCAATCAGCAAAGTAAATTCTTTATCACATTTCTTACTCCCAGTGAATTCCAATGTGGCAGGGTACTCTCAAAAGGCATTTAATCATACTACAAGTCATAAGACAGGTTATTAATAAGTGATTACTTCTCATAACAAAGAAGCTTGTTATAATCAAAGCTACTGTTTATACTTAAAAGAAATGTTCTGCTTAAAATGAAGTTTGTTCCCGTTTTTAACAGAGTTTGAGTTAAGTGTGGATAATCAGAATGTAAAACCAGATTAAGTGACAAAAGCAGCACATCTCTGCAATTCTGGCTGATGTTTCAGACATGGAAGGAATATTCTCCAGATATTTCATGTAAATAACCTAATACAGAGGTTGACTGCTGCCACCAAGACTACCAGTCTCTAGACACTCTGCTGCCTACAAAATTATCCTTATCCTATTGTGCTTAGGTGCTTGGACAAGGGTGATGCCATTCCCAGATCCTAGAAACAAAAGCGTAACAGTGATGTGGTCCCTTGAGGTTGGCTTTCTCAGCAAACACTTTCTTGCTCTTGAGAAAACGTGGACATGTTGAACTCCTAGGAAAAGTCAGTAAGAACTGAGTCTCCCTTTCCTTTTAGGATTATTAGGAGTCCCCAGAGCAGGAAAAAAAAAAAAAGAGTACTTTTGTATAATAAGAACACAAAAAAATCTAATAAATATTTTAGAAATATATATTTTTAAATTTTTATTGAAGTGTAGTTGATTTACAATGTTGTGTTAGTTTTTGTGTTTGTGTTGTGTTAGTTTACAGCAAAGTGATTCACTTATATTTTTTTTTCAGATTCTTTTCCATTATAGTTTATTACAAGATATTGAATATAGTTCCCTGTGCTATACAGTAGGACCTTTTTGTTTATCTATCTTATATACAGTAGTTTGTATCTTCTAATCCCAAACTCTTAATTTATCCCTTCCCCCGCCTTTCCCCTTTGGTAACCATAAATTTGTTTTTTATGTCTGCGAATCTGTTTCCACTTTATAAATAAGTTCATTTGTATCATTTTTTTTATATAAATTTATTTTAGTTATTTATTTTTGGCTGTGTTGGGTCTTCGTTGCTGCATGTGGACTTTCTCTAGTTGTGGTGAGCGGGGGTTACTCTTCGTTGCGGTGTGCGGGCTTCTCATTGCGGTGGCTTCTCTTGTTGTGGAGCACGGGCTCTATACACTCAGGCTTCAGTAGTTGCGGCACGCAGGCTCAGTAGTTGTGGCTCATGGGCTCTAGAGTGCAGGCTCAGTAGTTGTGGCACACGGGCTTAGTTGCTCTGTGGCATGTGGGATCTTCCCAGACCAGGGATCGAACCCGTGTCCCCTGCATTGGCAGGCGGATTCTCAACCACTGCACCACCAGGGAAGCTCCCATTTGTATCATTTTTAAAGATTCTACATATAGGTGATATCATATGATATTTTTCTTTCTCTGTCTGACTTACTTCACTTAGTATGATAATCTCTAGGCCCATCCATGTTGCTGCAAATGGCATTACTTCACTACAAGGAATATCGATTTATTATACACCACATCACTTGACCTGACTACATAAAGAACTCAGATATCAAAGTTGTTAAGTCCTTGGTACAAATTTGTGCCAAAATGTCACATTCCATGGTTTTTATAAAAGTGTTCTGTGAGGGCTCTATTAAAGGGCAAAGCACCATAAATGACTGCTTTCAACCAAGAGAGCTAGGAGTGATAGATAAAAAAAAATGCCAACTGAAACAAAATGTTGGGCCAGCTGGGTTTAGTTTAACTTATAAGGTGTCACAGGTGGTTGTTAAATGATCAGTTTGATTTTCTTTTTATAATCAGCTACCAAGAATATTAGCATAATGACAATTGTATGTATGGTTCAAGCGGGAAATGAGACAGAGAAGAGAAGGAAGAAACCCCAGGGAAATGAGGAGGCCCCTCAAATTAAGCCTAGGGTTGAACCCTGAAAAGTATATGGAAAGAACAAAGACTGAGGCAAAAGGAACCAGAAAGCCAGACAACAGAGACTTTCTGCCAACAAGGAGCGTTTTTCTTTGCAGGAAGAACTTACACCTTTAGGAAATTCACCAACAGGTTTAACTTTTTAAGTGACTATTTAAAAAATAAATAAAACATGGGAAATAGTCATACCCTTCAAAAATATGTCCCTTGGAATCCAAAGGAGGTTGTCATAAAATTTAGAACTTAATGCAACTGTCAACAAAAGTTCTTCATTTTTACTGCTCCCCCTTCACCCACACTCCATGAATAACCTGTTTTCAGCAGTTTTCATTTCTGTTCATACAGAAGGTATTAGTTCACTTACCTTTCCCTTGGACTCTGGCTTTGAGAGGGACTCTAAGTAGACAGTAATTCAGGAAAGAGAGCAATACAGGGAAACCCTTCAGTCTTTCCAGTTCCCCCACAGACGTCGCACAGCTCACCCACCAACTCTTCATTCAAGAAACCTGGTGCAGAAACCAGAGGATCATGGGTAGCGTCATGAGCCAAGAGGTTTGGCTAAATTCTAAACTATTCCTGGCACATAATGATAACCACCTTCTCAGAGTGGCACTAGAGAAAAGTAAGCTGTCTCCAAGAGACTTCTTGACAGTATGGAATAGAAGTCGAGGAGTCCCTCTGCACCATGGTTGCACATTAGAATCACCTGGGGGAGCTTTAAAACAATACTAGTGCTCAGGTTCACCTCAAACTAATTAAATCAGAACCTCTGACCATGGGGGTTGGCCTGGGTGTTATTAAATCCTCTCGGGTAATTGTAATATGCAGCCAAGGGTGAGAATGAGTGTTCTAGAAGATCCAAGGAACAGATAATTAATATAATCTAGTTGCTTATTAAGGGCGATTTTCTAACAAAACATTTAATTAGTGGCTAAACAAGGCAACTGAAATGGAGAATTAACCCCAGGCTTTGTCTTACTGTATTTTTCGAGATCACAGCTGAGTGCTAATTTATAAAGGGACAGATTGCAGAGGCTGAGAAGAATGGAACAGAATGAGGGGTATAAGGAGGTGGGTGGGAGTCAGGAAGAGGGAAGTACCCCAACTCCTGAGAGCAGGTACCGTGTCTTATTCATCTTTGAATTCCCCTCACTTAACAGAGTGAGAGTCTGCATCGAGTGGGTTCACAATAACTACCACATGGGACTGAATTGTCAGGATAAACTTCTTTTTGTCTGGGCTTGTCTGATGCATCTAGATTCTAGAAGGTTTTCCTCCTGAAAACCAGTATCCTTTAAGTAAGCAGCTCCAGACAAGGCTGGAGGACATGGGCACATGGGACTGGGTAATAATTTGTTGCTGCTTAAAATAGACACTTTTATGTGGGCTGGCCACTTTAAATGTGGGCTGGACATTGTTTAGAGGAGAGGTCAAAGGCTCTGCTGGGGAAAGGACAGGACAGAGAAGAGCCAGTGGTAGTAATCTAGCTTTTTTCCAGTATATGAACAAATCAGTTCTGGACTCAATTTTGCATATGACATTTTGCAAAATAAAAGCCCTTCAGTTAGCCAGTCCGCCCTTCTCAAAGTAGTTTTAGTGGTAATCTGTCATCATTTAAGCTTGTTGCTGGCAATGTCACCTGAACCATTCCTAAGTACTTTATTAATATTCCTACTAATTGCATTTGTATTTTCCCTCAAAGGGACTATGGGAGATAAAACTGGATCCCTATTTTACCTTTCCATAGTTCCCCAGGGATTTACATGTGCCCTGCATAGATTGGTACCCTGTGGCTGGCACATCTCTGAATCCACCTTATTTTCCTGATTAATTGTCAGTATCATCACACTGTATGGCAGTATCTCAGACATTACCTAGGTCCTACTGGAAATCTCAATTTTATTGCCAATCCTTCTGTTCACCTTCAAGTTTTCCAACCTGAGGCTTTACTCAGATTCTTCACACTGATTCCAGAAAAATCCCCCACTGTTCTTCTTTGAAAACCCTATGCCTCTTTCATACTGTGGTATTTGACTATACAGAAAGTCAGCCCACTATATGCCATCCATGAACACTTTATCATGCTGGCTCTTATCTTCCACCTCTGCTACAAAATTATAACTAAGAAGTTTGCTTCAAATGCCATCATTTAATAAAAGTTTTTCAGAACCAATTATGACTCTTTTCTGAGCCTCTATGATATTTGGCAGTTCTTTTGTAACACTCATGCTATTTTACTCCAAGTACCTGTGAGTCTGTATCAGTTGGGATCTTTCAGTTACACGTAACATTGAACTCAAACTGGCTAAGAGAACAAAATATTTAACTGAGAAGTCATGAAGTAGGACAGACTTCCAGCATGGTTAAAGAAGAGCTTGAGTTCCAAATATCTGTGACTCTTTAGTTTTTTGACTCTGCTCTCCTCCATGTGTTGGTTTCATCCTCAGAGCTGGCTTCCTTCATGGTGGTAAGGTGGCAGCTGGCAGCCACCATAACTTTCTCCTTCACACATGGCAGACACAGGAATACAATATCCCGTAATAACTGAGAAGAGAAATCTTGCGTTTCCTGCTGACTGACCCCATTTCTCAAGAATCCCTTTAACTAAGGAAATATGCATTGATTGCCTGATGCCTGAATCAATAGTAATAGCACTGGAGCTTGGTTTAGACCAGGGGTAGGCACTGCCACAAACTGTAGCACAGAGGGCAAACTGGGCCCACAGCCTGTTTTTGTAAATAAAGTTTTATAGGACAAATGTCTATTTAGGTCTTTGGCTCATTTTTGGATTGGGTTGTTTGTTTTTCTGATATTGAGCTGCATGAGCTGCTTGTAAATTTTGGAGATTAATCCTTTGTCAGTTGCTTCATTTGCAAACATTTTCTCCTATTTTGAGGGTTGTCTTTTCGTCTTGTTTATGGTTTCATTTGCTGTTCAAAAAGCTCTTAAGTTTCATTAGGTCCCATTTGTTTATTTTTGTTTTTATTTCCATTTCTCTAGGACATGGGTCAAAAAGGATCTTGCTGTGATTTATGTCAAAGAGTGTTCTGCCTGTGTTTTCCTCTGAGAGTTTTATAGTGTCTGGCCTTACATTTAGGCCTTTAATCCATTTTGAGTTTATTTCTGTGTATGGCATTAGGGAGTGTTCTAATTTCATTCTTTGACATGTAGCTGTCCAGTTTTCCCAGCACCACTTATTGAAGAGGCTGTCTTTTCTCCATTGTATATTCTTGCCTCCTTTATCAAAAATAAGGTGACCATATGTGCGTGGGTTTAGGAATCTAAAAAAAAAAAAAAATGGTTCTGAAGAACCTAGTGGCAGGACAGGAATAAAGACGCAGACATAGAGAATGAACTTGAGGACACGGGGAGGGGTAAGGGTAAGCTGGGACGAAGTGAGAGAGTGGCATTGACATATATACACTACCAAATATAAAATAGATAGCTATTGGGAAGCAGCCGCATAGCACAGGGAGATCAGCTCGGTGCTTTGTGACCACCTAGAGGGGTGGGATAGGGAGGGTGGGAGGGAGCCGCAAGAGGGAGGAGATATGGGGATATATGTATATGTATAGCTGATTCACTTTGTTATACAGCAGAAACTAACACACCATTGTAAAGCAATTATACTCCAATAAAGAAGTTAAAAAAAAAAGTTTTATAGGAACACAGACACACCCATTTGTTTACTCTTTCCCTGTGGCTGGTACAAGGGCAGAGGTGAGTGGTTGTGACAGAGGCCGTATGGTTCCACAAAGCCTAAAATATTTACATCATGGCCCTTTACAGGAAAACTTTGGTAATCCTTGATGTAGACCATTTTAGACCAATCCTTGAAACTGGGTTTAGGGTCAATACCAAACCATATGGTTGCTACATTATGAAAGAGGGGAGTGTCCCAAAAGGAAAACTATATCATATTAGGGAGAAAAAAGAGAGGATTCCTTGAGGGCACTGACTAAACTTACTCATTTTCATTCTTCGCACATGCTTTGAATTGAAGGCAGCTCAATAATTATATGTAGAACTGCTGAGTTGAATTGAATTGTTGCATTCTCTCCTTTTAACTTCCTCTTCCCTTTCCTCTGGGAATGTAGACATTGAATACACCAGAAATTCTCTTGGGTGTAACGCAAAGTTTCTCCAGCTTTCTTCCTCCATTACTTTGCTAAAGGAAATTATGGGATGTGACATTGGATTTATAATCACCACCTCTGTTTATGTGCCCAAGTTATCCATAAACCCTAAAAATACTGCAGAAACTCCAATAAGGGAGAAGGACATCATGTTGTATTTTCTAGAGAGAAATAAGCCTGAAAATTCTGTAATTACATTCAGTAAGACTTTCTCATTTTTTTTCATAAAAATTTTACAAATATGGGTCAAGGTTTAAAAGTGTATTCTTCCTTTTTTGTAGTACTACAGTAAATCCATATTTTCATGGCATAACCAAATTGTGTCTGTAAATTTTAGTTTGGAAGATTTCTTGGGTTGCTAGTGATATAATTATCATTATTTAAAATAATAGAGCAAAAAGTACTTGTAATGGTTTAATATTCATAGCTCTACCATGAATAAATCATACATCTGACTGGAATATTTTTAATATAAATTAGGTAGGTATTCCCAGTTATTTAACTTATTAAAATGCCAATTGTATTATGAAATCAGTTTGTCAAATATCATCCTGTTTGGTTATCAGCAGGTGTATTTTAGCTTACTGATCTATCTTTCTCATAAAATACTGATTTTGAAAGGGAAGAGGTTGGAATAAGGACAGAAGATGTAGAGCTGCAAAAATTGCCTACTAATTGCAATGAAAAACAGTATAAATAGTATACAACAGTATTAAAAATATATATGTTATCCTAGGACCCCAAATATTCAATACTGTTTGTGAATATCAAGTTGAAAAATGCAAAGGAAAATACTCTAATTTTCAAAACAAACTGCATAATTTCATGCTGAAAGCAGAAACTGAATAGATGGGAAGTTAATGCCATGACTTACTCTTGAGTTCAGAATCCTGAAATTGTTAAGGATTAAAATACAAGGGATTCAAAGCTGTGCAATTCTGTTTGACATTTGGATTGTCATTTACTATTCCTTTCCCGTTTTCATCCCTCTAAGGAAACAATATTCTCCAACTGCAAATTGGAGAAGGCTACTCTCTCATCTCAATACATGTCTCAAAGGAAATGTCCTGCCTTATAACACTTAATTTCTTGCCTTCTTGTTTGGATTATGCATTGCCCATAATGGATTTCAAAACAACTTTGAAATATTGTGATATTAGAATCTCATTACCTGATATTTACCACTGATTTCCTTCCACCCAAAATATAATTTTATGTCCTTAATTTCTTAGCATAAACAAACCACTTCCAATACTCACATCTACTTGCACACTGTGGAATTGGTTATAACTCAGATTCAATTGTTCTGATTCAACATGGCTCTTTAAGGCTGCCCCTAGAGAGGCAAATATTCTATTTCTTCCTTGCAAAGAGTAGCCCACTGTTGCCTGAAGGCTGTGACTAATTTGTCTGACTTTATGGAGATATGCAGCCTGTGGCACTATAGATTTTATTGGAATATAGAAACTTTTTCTTTGGTTTACACATTCAATTTCCTCGGAAAACACCTTTAGACTTCTAAAACCTTTCACCTCCCAGTAATTTTCATGGTTCTAATCCACATTTGTCTGTAGTTTCCAACTTCCCACACATCCACTCAATTTCCCACTCTTTATTATTGAGAATAAAGGTACCAGACAACAGAACGGGGGCTGTTTCACTTATTATATAAAACATCAAAAGCTAGGATACAAATTGTCACTTTTTTTCTTCCTCTGCTGCTTTTTGTTCCCATTCTACCTCACCTGATCTGGTCTTCAAGTAGTCATTCATGGACTAATTTGAAAGGTCCTTCTAAGTTCATCTAGAATTTCCTCATCAAGACTTGCTACCTTCTCACTCCCCTCCACTGTTTACCTCAGTATACACATTTATTTTGTCCTCAGAATGAATAATCAGAATAGATGTGTGTTAATACCACTTTGCAATTTGGATGTCTCTTTGTAGTAATGTTCTGTTCTATCACAGATAAAATAATAGAGTGTATGTATTTTTTAATAATCCCCTTCTCAGATGGATTATTTTAAGACCAAGGCTGTGGAGCATTGTTGTTTAAAACTTCACCCACACAAACCAGGAAAAAGAGAGAGCAATGGCATGGGACTTTCATAATTGAAGTTACACTGAGATGCAGATGAGGGTTTGGATTCTGTGTATGTGTGTGCCTGTCTGTCTGACTCTGTGTCTATGTGTCAGTGTGGGCACATCTAAGTGGATTCAAGTGACAAAGAAAGTAGAGGATAAAGGATATATCAATAAAGGATGTATCAATTAAGCATGGAAAGGAGAGGACATATACAATTTAGCCCCACATATATGTTGAATGAGTAATGAATGAAGGAATCAACCAAATAAGATGAAGTGGAATTTATTGCTTACTGCAGTAAAGGCCTGATAATTCTACTAAGAGTCTTGAAAAGAGAGGAGCAAAGTCTGATTTACTAAGATTTTCAAGTCTGTTTTAAAGGCAAGTCTTTCAGTGGGTGTGTGGATGGGGGCAGAGGGGATTGATTAGGATTGAGTAAAGATCTTGGTGTAATAGTCTAGGAGTGGTAGAAAGACCAAGGTGAGGATTTTGAGATGAGGGTTCAAAGAGTGTTAGGGAGTTAGTAGTTCACTGATACTTTCTATTGAAGAGTTAATGAATCTTTCAAGAAATTCCTGAATGAGTAATAAAGTTATTTGCAACTTTTATATCTCTGGGAAAGAATCTTCTGGAATAGTAAAGTCATATTGATATAGACAGTAAGAATACTAGATCCTACATTTACAATTTCTGTAATCTGGCAACTTACTTACACTCTGATTCATTTGCTCTCTATGTCTCATTTTCCCCATCTGTAAAATGGGAATACTATTTGCCTTTCAGTTTGTTTGTGATGACTATATGAGATATTTGTTAAGGTACTAACATAGTACCTGACATAAAACAAGTCTTCAACAAATACTAATTTTCCTTCCCTATTCCCTAGTTTCTCTACTCTGGTTCCAAGAATTCAACCAGTTTTATTTACTTTTTGTATTTTATTTTTTATAAAACTGTAAGCTTGTACCCTTTGGCCACCTTCACTTATTTCCCCCTTCACCACGCCTGCCCCTGGCAACCATCATTCAACTCTCTGTTTCTATGAGTTCAGTTTTTTAGATTCCACATGTAGATGAGATTGTTCAGCATTTGTCTTTCTCTGTCTGACTTATTTTATTTAGCATAATTCCCTCAAGTTTTATCCATGTTGTCATAAGTAGCAGGATTTCCTTCTTTTGGGGCTGAATAATATTCCATTGTGTACATATATATATATATATATACCACATTTCTTTATCTCTCCATCTATTGATAGACACTCAGGTTGTTTCCATGTCTTGTCTATTGTAAATAATGCTGCATTGAACATGGAGGTGCAGATATCTCTTCACAATAGTGATTTCATTTCCTTCAAATGTATACCCAGAAGTAGAATTGCTGAATCATATGGTAGTTCTATTTTTAATTTTTTGAGGAACCTCCATACTGTTTTTCATAGTCACTGCACCGATTTACATTCCCAGCAACAGTGAATAAGGGTTCCCTTTTGTACCCTTTTGGTTCAGTCAGCTTTTAAATCTAACCCAAGAGTTCCTCTATCCACTTCCCTGCTTCCCAACTAACATTGGGAAGAGCTAACATTAGTTAGGTCTGCTGTAACTAATGACACAACCTTCCCAACTGCTCTTTTACTGGATGTTGGGGGAAATAAGTACATGAGATCTTTTCATTTTAAACTCTTAGTTCTAATCACCTTGGGGGAAATAGACATGAGGAAGTTGTACAAGTTCCAGATAGCTCAGGAAATTCGTGTCATAGTTATTCCCAGATTTATTGAAACACTCAGCCTAGGCCTTCCTTTTATTTATCCTGGCCAGCTCATTTCTCGAAAGTGTTCCAAGGAGATTTTATTCACATATTTTTTTAAAGTTACTGATAACAGCTTAATATGTTACCTGTAGCAGGGGAATGTGCATACCAGCTGAGAGATTGAATATACAAATAAACAGTGACCAGACCATATATGACAATAGAAATCTGACCTACAACCTCTACAGCAACCAGTTCAGGAAGCCAAATTACAAATTCTCTAATAATTCTCTGCCCCAAATTATTAGAATTCTCTAATAATTCTCTGCCCCAACTAATCAGGACTTAGTTAATGACTGCCAGTTTACCTAATTTTTGCCTTTCCCCAAATCAGAACCAATCAAATTACAGCAACCAGTTCAGGAAGCCAAACTACAAATTCTCTAATAATTCTCTGCCCCAAATTATTAGAATTCTCTAATAATTCTCTGCCCCAACTAATCAGGACTTAGTTAATGACTGCCAGTTTACCTAATTTTTGCCTTTCCCCAAATCAGAACCAAAGAAAGCCAAATATGATCCCTAAACCAATCATATGGATGCCACGCTTCTAATTTACCCACGTCCCTTGCCAAAAACCTCCCATCAGCGCACACCTAAAGTCCCCCTACCTTTTTTTTAACTATAATGCTTTCCCAGTCCCCAGCCTGTCTTTGAGTTTCTGCCAGACAAAGTGACTCCCTTGATATAGCAAGCTCTGAATAAATAGCCTCTGCTTGTTCTCATTTAGGGGGTCTTCATTTATTACTATACAATAAGCCTTCTATAAAATCCAGAGCCCCCAGTTACTTCCAAAGAGCCACTGACTAAACAGATCACTCAAGTGTTAACCCCTAATTCTCTCTTGTCCTTCCATCTTTCATTGACCTGACTGCACTCAACAGGGACAAGCCATATTCCTCCCCACTGGATCTCACCTGAAGTGAGTGATTAACATGCAAGGCTTTCTTCATCATCCCAATCAGCAAAGTTCATGTTGAAGTCCCACTGATGGATGCCCTTGAGACCAAAAACATATCTCCAAAGAGCAGGCCTCAGGCATCAGAGCACAAGTAGGTGGAAATTCAGCTGATGAAATAGAACAGTCCATCCCCTGCTTCTAAAAGTCAGGCCCTAAGTTTTATGACAACACACCTGATTTATGTCCCCATTTTAGTTGGCCAGAGGAACACCCAAGCGCCTTCTTAGGCTTGAATAGATATTTTTATTAGATTAATTCTCAAAGAAATCTTATGACATCAATAGATGAGAAAACTGAAATTTTCAAATACATGAGTATATCCACAGCCAACTAAAACTTATCTGGATGATTACTAAAGACAAAAACCAGGGGTTCAAGTCCAAATTGTCTGATTCTAAGTCTAATGCTTTTTCTGTTATACCCTAACAAAGTACATAATGTGTTTCCCAAAGAACAATTTCACATGAGAAGCCAAGGTCAAGCTCATAGAAATGTGGACATATTAAGGTAAAGCAGAAGACATACAGATGGCCAACAAACACATGAAAACATGCTCAACATCACTAATTATTAGAGAAATGCAGATCAAAATTACAATGAGGTATCACCTCACATGGTCAGAATGGCCATCATCAAAAAATCTACAAACAATAAATGCTGGAGAGGGTGTGGAGAAAAGGGAACCCTCATGCATTGTTGGTAGGAATGTAAATTGATAGCGCCACTATAGAGAACATCATGGAGATTCCTTAAAAAACTAAAAATAGAACTACCATATGGACTTCCCTAGTGGCACAGTGGTTAAGAATCTACCTGCCAATGCAGGGGACACAGGTTCAAGCCCTGGTCCAGGAAGATCCCACATGCCACTGAGCAACTAAGCCTGCGAGCCACAACTACTGAGCGCACGTGCCACAACTACTGAAGCCTGGGCACCTAGAGCCCGTGCTCCACAACAAAAGAAGCCACCGCAATGAGAAGCCCACACACCACAGTGAAGAGTAGCCCCCGCTCACCACAACTAGAGAAAGCCCACATGCAGCAACAAAGACCTAAAGCAGCCATAAATAAATAAATAAAAATTTACAAAAAACAAACAAAAAAGAACTACCATATGACCCAGCAATCCCACTACTGGGCATATACCCAGAGAAAGCCATAATTCAAAAAGACACATGCACCCCAATGTTCATTGCAGCACTACTTACAATAGCCAGGACATGGAAGCAACCTAAATGTCCATCAACAGAGGAATGGATAAAGAAGATGTGGTACATATATACAATGGAATATTACTCAGCCATAAAAAGGAATGAAATTGGGTCATTTTTAGAGACATGGATGGACCTAGAGACTGTCATACAGACTGAAGTAAGTCAGAAAGAGAAAAACAAATATTGTGTATTAACGCATATATGTGGAATCTAAAAAAATTGGTATAGATGATCTTATTTACAAAGCAGAAATAGAGACACAGACATAGAGAACAAATGTATGGATACCAAGGGGGAAAGAGGTGATGGAGGGATGAATTGGGAGGTTGGGATTAACATATATACACTATTGATACTATGTATAAAATAGATAACTAATGAGAACCTACTGTATAGCACAGGGAACTCTACTCAGTGCTCTGTGGTGACCTAAATGAGAAGGAAATCCAAAAAAGAGGGGATATATGTATATATGTAGCTGATTCACTTTGCTGTACAGTATAAACTAACACAATATTGTAAAGCAACTGTACTCCAAAAAATATATATATATGAATTTAATTAGTTCTTCCACAGTACTAGATAGAGCAAAGGATCTGTATGATGTTTTACTGCCATCACAGCCCTTACCATATTGTTCTGTAATCACCAGACACTTTTCAGTGTCTCCTTGACGTTAGAGACTATGACATTTTTGGTTTTGTGTCTCAAATGTTAACACAGTTTGTAACACATCACAGATATGTGATGTTTGCTGAATAAATTTAGAATTTTTTTTTTTTTTTTTTGGAAATTGAATGCAAACTAAGACCACTTGACTGTTACTGAAATGAATAGCCCAGTTTGCTTTTTTTTTTTTTTTAATCACGTTCTTTTATTTATTTATTTATGACTGCGTTGAGTCTTCGTTTCTGTGTGAGGGCCTTCTCTAGCTGCGGCAAGTGGGGACCACTCTTCATCGCGGTGCGCGGGCCTCTCACCATCACGGCCTCTCTTGCTGCGGAGCACAGGCTCCAGACGCGCAGGCTCAGCAACTGTGGCTCACGGGCCCAGTTGCTCCGTGGCATGTGGGATCTTCCCAGACCAGGGCTCGAACCCGTGTCCCCTGCATTGGCAGGCAGACTCTCAACCACTGCGCCACCAGGGAAGCCCAAATTTAGAATTTTTTGAGTAAGTCTAGAGATTTGAGACCAAGAGCTATATCTTCACTAACTAGCTGTGGAAATTGGTCAGGTCAGTTAACCTACCCAGGACTTGCATTGGATCAGTGTTTTTCAGCCTTTTTTTCATTATTATTTCCCTAAGGAGCTATTTTAGCATATTTTTTTAAAAGCTTTTTTTTTAATATAAATTTATTTTATTTATTTTTGGCTGCATTGGGTCTTCGTTGCCACACGTGGGCTTTCTCTAGTTGCGGCGAGTGGGGGCTACTCTTCATTGCGGTGCGTGGGCTTCTCACTGTGGTGGCTTCTCTTGTTACAGAGCACGGGCTCTAGGCGCACGGGCTTCAGTAGTTGCAGCACACAGGCTCAGTAGTTGTGGTTTTTGGGCTCTAGAGCACAGGCTCAGTAGTTGTGGTGCACGGGCTTAGTTGCTCTGTGGCATGTGGGATCTTCCCGGACCAGGGCTCGAACCCGTGTCCCCTGCATTGGCAGGCGGATTCTCAACCACTGCTCCACGAGGGAAACCCTTTTGCATATTTTTTAATAGTCACTCTCCCATGAAATTTTACCACATTTTGAATGTATATTTGTTGATCTAATATATATATATGTATATATACATATATATATCTGTATTTTATACATAAAAAGATTAAGATTTTTTTTTCCCCTCCAAGAATCAACATCACTCAAAGTAATACATTCCATGGTTGATGTTTATTCCAGCTACAAAATATTGTAATTACATAATTTCCTAAGTTTTACAAATTAGTGCAAATGATGCTTTAGTCTTCAGGGAAGTGCAGAGCTGTGTGAGGCTCATAAGAGGTGACTGATAGTGAAAATTATAGCATCAGGGCAAAGACGAAACTTAGTCTGACTACATATAATCAGACTCCTTCTAGTCTAAACCTGGACACTGCCTTTTGACCAGGGATCAGGGTACAGGTAGAAATCTTCTTACTGTGTTGCTTTCCATTTTGTACCATCTGTCTCCCAGAGGCCCATGTGCTTCTAACCCTCACTCAGAAATGATGCACATTAAAGGAGAAACTTCCAATCATGAATCAGGTCCTGGAGTGAGCAAGCCAAAATCTTTAAACGTGAACTTCTCAGCAGGGATTCTAACATGGCATCTTTAATCTGAACATGATTTTTTCCCTAAGTATTTATGCACATCTTGGGTAGTAAATTGGCTCAAAATCAAGGAACAAGCATATTCCTGACAATGGACTTAACTGTGCCTGGATTTATATTGCATTACAAATGAACAAGGATTAAAAGAACAACTTGTCCCCCTCAACAAAACATGCTATTTTGAAGTTATATAGGCTCGTTTTTATATTCTTATGCAATATTATAATTTTCTGTATCACTTTCTCTCCCTCTGTCTCTTTCTCTCTCTCCCTCTTTTCCCACTCCTCACCCTCAGAATTCTCCGGTATGACTGATGCAAAAATGAAGTCTACAACAAATCCTAACTGTATCATAATAGGTCACAGTGGAACATTAGAGTGATACTGGCTTCAAAAATATTGCCATGGTAACTAGCAAAATCTGGATTTGAATGCAGTGAAAGAAAATGGCTGTCTCTCAACAAACAAAAGAAAATATGTCAGTCCAGAATATACGTAGAGTGATTTTGCCTTAGTAACCTGATTAACAAAGCTCTCTGTAAGGAGTATCATTCAGTGGTAATATCGTCCTTCATTTCTTCTGCATTGAAATGAATGAACAGTGGGACAAAGAAAACAAACTATAGCTGGGTAATAAGCCAATAAATACTCTGGAAAGAAAATGTAGTGTTTGGTGCTGTTTTGCCAGTGCACTGTACTTTGAATGAGTAGATTTCAGTAGGGGTTTAATGTTAAAGCTGTACTATTTAAAAACAGAGAAATGTCAAAACCCAGGTTTAGTCCATCTCTGTTAAATCTAGATCACGAAGGTCACAGGTCTCTGCTAAGCATAATTTCAAAGCCTAGCTCTTCTCACCAGGCTTTCCTAAATATTTCAAGTCAAACTGATTCCCAGAAGTTTTCTGCAGAGAATCACTTCATCTCCCACTCAATCAGATGGGCTTTCCACACATTTTGCCCTTTTTTTTTTAAATGTTCAGGTTTTCAGACTTGGTTGTACAGATCATTAAAATACGCTTACCATTAAAAGATCTATGTGCTGTTGCATATTCGATGATATTGTTTTGAAGTTGGAACCATCCTGTTTGAAAACAGCAGTTTCCATAGGAACAGGTTTTCTAACTAGATCTTACAAGGAGAAGTATGTCATAAATAATTGGCAATGCCCTGAGGGAGCTGTTAAACACCCGAAGAAAGGCAAGCAAAGGAAAAGAAGAGAGATGCCAGAGGACAGCCACACAGAGACATTACACAGGGGAAAAGCAAATGCTGTCTAAATACCCTAGATTCCGATTAAGGCAATAAATTAAACTTTCAGATTCCAAATCAGTACCTGAAATGCAGTGCTGAGTTCATTCTAGTGCAAAGTTAAAAGAAAAGTGGTCATAAATAAAAGACCAGAATCGCATTCGGTATTAATAACTCTCCTATCCAGGACTGAATTAATGGCACTCAGTTCCCCATTACATAAAAGTAATAACATAACTCAAAAAAAAGCATATATTATTGTTCAAAGACTCTCTCTCAAATGCAAAGATTTCTCTGCAGGAAGACCAGCTCAGCTGTAAAGCACTTGGCAGCTGGGATGCCGGAATTAGCCTGGTGGTGTGATGGAGAAGTGGAGGAAACAGAGATTTAGGCCCTTTGCTCCAGGCTCTTTCCTTTTTTGCCTAGGATGTTGGTTTTTAATCTTATCTCTTCCTCTCATTTTCTCTCCAAGCCCTCTCCTCCCACTTTAACCTCTAGCTCTAGGTCTGGTTATACCCCTGCTATTTTGTATAGGGAAAGTTGTCTCTTGGGATTTAAATCTAGTTGGAGGGGAACAGTAAGAAAGAACTAAGGCCTGTCTCTGGGAGTCCTATAAAATCAAAAATGTATATTGGAGACCTGGAGCTCCTATGGAAAATGGAAAGCTATTTTCAGACATATTTATTTAATACATGGCCCTGGGACTTCCCTGGTGGCCCAGTGGGTAAGACTCCACGCTCCCAATGCAGGGGGCCTGAGTTTGATCCCTGGTCAGGGAACTAGATCCCGCATGCATGCCACAACTAAAGATCCCTTATGCTGCTACGAGGATCCCACGTGCTGCAACTAAGATCTGGCACAGCCAAAATAAATAATAAATGAATAAATAAATAAATATTTTAAGACATGGCCCTGTAAGGACTCTCTTTACATGGACCATATCCTGCTTTTAGTTGAAAATTGAAAAGCAAACCAGACCCTGACTCTGCATATGGAGTTTCTCCTTCTCATTCAGGCTCTCACTGGTTCCACAGCCTCTCCAGGGGTGGGCTGCTCACTGGATAAAACAATGGAGCCAACTCACACAAAGTCCCTTTCCTTGGCTCCCCTTGCCACAACTGTGACAGGCTGGCTTTTTGTCACACATAACTCTACCATATATTAGGGGAATTCAACAAGAAAATTATTCAGGAAAATGCAGACCACACATTTACAGACAAGTTTCCAGTCCCTGATTTTAAGAATACCCTGGCATCCCAAATTTGTCAGAAGGTACGTACCCTAGCTTCATGTGGTGGATGTAGCTTCTACCAGAGCCAAGATGCAAAAACTCTGAGTCTTAATCCAAGAACTATGCTTACTGTACTGCACAGAAAGGATTAATAAGCCCAAAGATTTTGGCAGCAATAGGGCAACTTTTTTCATTTTCTAGCCAGAGAAAGAGCAGGCAAGAATAGTCCTTCGAAATAAATTGCATTGCTTTAATTACAAAGAGGAAGAAGAAAAAAGGTGGAGTAGGAAGAAGAGGAAGGGGAGGAGAAAAAATGTGGCAAACTTTTGGTAAAGTGTTTTGTAGAAAGACAGAACTTCCTTAAATTCTCCATAATAAAGCCCAGGATACATAGTGATAAGGATTCTCTTTCAAGGTCTAGATGCTCTCTGACTGCAGACCATGTGGCTGAGAATTCCCCTAATGTACCAGTGTGGATGTGTTCAAAAAAGCAAACAGATAAAACATACACTGACCTCAGAAAGAAGAAACCAGGACAAATCAGGACCAAGATACTGCTTTCAGCCACCTATGATTAAGGATTTCATCAATTCCCAGAAAGAAAAGATTTGAAAATACAATATATGTTAATAAAGAAGATATGATATATATTATTTAAAAAGATATGATATATATTATTAAAATAATTTTAAATAATAGTGTTAAACTGTATATAGTTTTTATTCTGTTTCATCTGTTTCTTTTGCTGGGCCCAGCCTGGAGCCTGAGGGCCATGGGATCCTCCTAGGGCCTGGAGCCAGCAGGCTGCCAGGGTGAGCCCTGGGCCTGGGTTTGTGGGAGCCTGTGGGGAGCTGCCTTAGGCCATGGAAATCAGCCTGGTGCTGGGGTGGGCTGGCTCTAAGGTCTGTGGTGAAGTTGAGGCTCACTTCACTCTCCTCCTTCACCAGGAGGGTATGTGTCTCTGCAGGGTACTCATGTTTAGAGGATGGATAATGGAGGTATGTGGATCTATTATTCCTACCTTCCTCAATATATCTTTCTTATTTCTGTGCTTCATCCAGGTGCTGTAATACCTCACCTGAATCTCTGGTTCTTATGAAGGTGTTTTTGTGCATATATAGTTGTTCAAATGATTGTTTCTGATGGAGGACAAGCATTAGAAACTTCTATGCCATCATTTTGCTAACATCACTCCTCCTAATTTCAAGACTTCTCAACAGAAATGAAAAATGTGAGGTTTAAAGGCAGAGTACAAAAATGTATCCCTGAAAGTTTATGACTTAATGTAATTTTTAGGTGCAGTGGCTAGATACATTTGTGTTTCTTTCAATGTTATTAAAATGGCTTTCCACAATAAATAACATTTTGAAGGAAGTTCTAGTACCAAGTAACTACAAAATCCCTAAGTTTGAAATTCAACAGAAATCAATTAAATACCTAAGAACAGCTATCAGGGACTGTTTTAATGACTTCTATTCATAACATAGAAAAAGAAGTTATGAAGAACATGAGTAAAATTGTAAAAATTAAAATGTGTGCAGAAATTGGAGAAGCACATACAGGTGACATCTATCTTCTCTGCTTAAATACTCTGTAGTCTTTTTACAATATATATCAGATAATGATGACCTAACTGGTATGTCAGTGGAATGAGACATTTTGAAAAAAAAAAATGTAATGTGATCTAGTTATCAAAAGATGATAGAATCTAAGTTGATTTCAAGGTTTTTTGAAGCTACACTATTGGCAAAAGTGATAATTCCATTAATAGACAAGGGAGAATGGAAAGGAAAATTTGCTTGGGGCAACAGAATGATTAAGTCAACCTTAGAAATGTTCCTTCTGAGGTGACAAGAGACTAGAAGTGTGCATTTGGGAGTACCACAGCATAAAAAAAGGACGGAGCTAGAGGCATAACTTTTGAAGTCATCATTAATATAGCTAAGGGTAGGTAAAGATGATTTACACTTTAAGGCAGCATCTTGAAAGCAGAGACTGTACAACAGAATAAATAAAACTGTTTGAGTTTTTAGTTTAAACAAATATTTCTCTTGTAGACAACATAGAGAGAGTTTTGGGTTTTACCCAGTCTGACAATCTGTTATCTTTAAATTGTGTCTTCAATTTTAGTCCGTTTTCATTTAATGTTATTATTGATATGATTGGATTTTGATCTATCATTTTGTTTTTGCTTTCTTTGTGTCCAGTTTGGCTTTTGTTCCTCCATTTCTCTTTTCCTGCCTCCTTTGTGGTTAACCAAATATTATTAGTATTCAGTTTTGATTCCTCTATTAGCTTTTTAGCTATACTTTGTATTTTCTTTCTTTTCCTTTTTTTAATGATTGTTCTAGGATTTACAATATTTATCATTTAGTTATCATAATTTGCTTTGAGTTAATATTGTTTTACTGCATATAAAACATGATACATTTTCAACAGTATGGTTCCATTTACTCCCTGCCTTTATGCTTTGTCTTATGCTTTACATATATATCTGTAGATTCTACAAATCCCACAACATGGTATAATTTTTGCTCAAAACTGTCATGTGTCTTTTAAGAAATTAAGAAAATAAAGGGAAACATATAGTATTATATATTTATTCACATGATTACCACGTATGATACTCTTCATTACTTGCTGTAGTTTGAAGTTTCCACTTGATGTCATTTTCCTTAAGTGCAAAGAACTTATCTTAGCGTTTCTTGTAGTGCAGGTCAGCTGGAAATGAATTCTTTATGTTTTACTTACCTGAAAATTTCTTTGGTTGCCTTTATTCTTGAAGAATATTTTTGATGGATATAGCATTTCAGTTGACAGTTTTTCTTTTTTTTCTTTCAACACTTTAAAGATATCATCCCACTGATTCTGACCTTTACTGTTTCTGATGAGAAGTTTGCCATCATTTTGTAAGTAATGGATAATTTTCTCTCTGGCTGCTTTCAAGCTTTTCTCTTCATCTTAGATTTCTGTTAGTTTATATATTATATTTCTAGGCGTGGTTTTCTTTGTTTTACTTTGATTGGGGTTTGCTGAGCTTCTTGAGTGTCTAATTTTACGCCTTTCACCCTATTGGGGAAATTTTTGGCCATTGTTTCTTTAAATTTTTTCTGCTCCATTATTTATTTCCTCTCTTTCTTGTCCAACTACACATATATTTGACTAATGAATATATCCTATGGGTCACTGAGGATCTGTTTATTATTTTAATCATCTTTCTCTCTCTTCTTCAGATTGGATAAATTCTAGTGATCAATCCTGAAGCTCACTGATGCTTTTCTGTGCAATATAAATTTTTTCTTCTCAGATACTGTATTTTAGTTCTAAATTTTTCTCTTTTTTTTGGAGTTTTTATTCTCTTTTGACATCCCCTAGCTGTACATTCATTATAACCGTATTTTCCTTTCAGTCCTTGAATATATATATAATAGTACTTTAAAATCTTTGTAAATTCTTGGATTTAGTTTTGAATGACTATTTTTCTTGACTATGGGTGATATATTCCTATTTCTTCTCAGGTCTAGTAATTTTTATTGTATGCATTAGATTGTGGATAATGGGCTGTAGGTGTCTAAATTATGACTTCATCCTTTAAAGTATGTTGACTTTTGTTCTGGCAAGCAGTCAAATTACTGAAGGGTTATTTTGGTTCTATCAGACTCTATTCTATTATTTGTTGTGGAAGATTTCTTTTGGTTTTGAATTTAGAACTGTGGTGTGTCCTCTACTGTAAGTTGTGACAATTTTCATAAAGTGTACGCATTCTAAGTTCTGTATCATTGCAAGCTACAGCTGCTTACCATGGTCTCTCCACTCTGACTGGGCTGCAACTCCAATGTCTTCCAGAACTGCATGACCTCTAATATCAGCTGACCTCTTTCACCTCTCAGCTTTTCAGCAGTCACACAGGCAGCTCAGTGCTTGGCCAACTATACGTGAGAAACTCCCACACAGATTTCTGGGCTCCCTCTCTGTTCAACTGCCTCTTGTTAGGTATGCTGCCCCACAAATTTCAACTGTTTCAGCAGCTTGGAACCTTGATCTTCTACTTCCTCAGCCCAGAAGTTCAACCCACGCTTTTGCTTGGGCTCCATCTCCCTGCTCTACAATAGCAAAGTATCCTAGGTAGAAATCCAGGGATATCTTTGTTAATCACTGGGCTCATGTGTGCTTACCTTATCCAAAGGATCATAGTCCTACACTGTCTTTTGCTCAATGATTAAAAACAGTTACTTCATATGTTTTGTTCAATTTTATAGTTATTTACTGAAAAGGCAGCAACTTTGTTATTTTTTCTCGTAATAGCTGTCAGCCCTTGACATATCATATATCTGTTAATTTATTTGCTCCTTATGAGTCTTTCCCCATGCCATCTTTTTTTTAATTTCATGCACATATAATTGAGAAAGCTGAAATTTATAAATATCTTTTATGAATCACTAAGAAAAGGCAATCAAATAAACAAATGAGTAAATGTTATGAATAGTCAATTCACAGGGGAAGAAATTCAAATTGCCAATGACCGTGTAGAAAGATGTTCAAATTCATTAGCAACCAGGAAGGAACAAATAAAAAAAAAAAGACATCATTTCTCTCCTACTAGTTTGATAAGAATTTTAAACTGACAGCATCTAATGTTGAAGCAACTGGATTTCACATACACTGCTCATAGGATCGTCATTATTAACCTCTGCAGAGCAATTTACCAATAATTCTCTATCAAAATACATACTCTGGTAATATTCGTCCACATTTTCACAAAGAGGCCCATACTAGACTATTTATTCAGCACTTTTTAGAAAGAAAAATTGGAAACAATCTAAATGGTAATCAATAGGAAATGGATAACTATATTTCGCATGTTCACAAAGGAATATTATATGGTAATCAATATTCATGAAATAAGATTATTGATATCATCAAGAAAAAGATATTGAAAAAACGTGGAGAGAAAAAACATGCATAAATATCTGTACAGTATAATACTATTTACTTAAAGTTTTAAAATAATCCAAACATCCCCATGCCATCTTGATTGAAAGCACTAAGAGAGCTAAGATTTTGATTATTGTTTGATACTCTAAACACTGCCATGTAGAGTAGTAACTAACATATATGAGGTTCTCAAAAAAATCATTCATTATTCACAGAATGAGTGAACAAATTCTATAATCTCACTTTATATATTCTTAGTAAAATACTTGCTCAGTAAAATGCCGAGTAGTAGCAGTATCCTTGTAGAGTCTATTTATGTCATCCATTGTTTGCCACATCCCAAGCTGATCTGTTTATTATAAAATATATCATACTTATGAATATGGATGCATGTATACTAGTGCATACAGTATTTTGTATAGTTACAAAAATAATAATACAACCAAACCTATTAACCTGCTACCCAAATTATGAAACTACACATTACCATTAACTTTGATGACCCATGTGTGCCCTTCCCGATTTCATCACCTTTCCCCTCCCTTAAGTAGATTTAACAACAATTCTAATTTTTTGTGTTAATTATTCTTTTGTTTTTCTTCCTAGTTTTGTGCATTATACAAAAATACTTATATGTATTTTTTTCTGATTTTGAACTGAAATATTTACTGTATGTGGTCTGGGATTTTCTTTTTCTACTAAGTACTATTTTTGAACTGATCCACGTATCTATGATTTCATTTTCTATAATACACCAACATTTGAATACACTAGAATATAATTACCTATATTACTGCTGATGAACATTTGGGCTGCTCACATTTTTTGCTCTTACAAGACTGCTCAGGATGATCTTACACATGTCTTCAGGTGTATACATGTATAAGTCTTAAAAGGTAGAAGTAGAATTTTTCTAGAAGTAGAATTTTTGAGGTCTTTGGATGGAAATGTTAAAATCTAAAAGATAATTTCAAATAGTTTTCCAAAGAGTCTGTTCCAATATACACTCCAAAATGCAGACTGTGAGAGTTACCATTGCTTGATATACTTATCAATATTTAGTACTGCCAGACTTATAAATTATAGTCATTCTGGTGGGTGAAATGTTATTTCATTATGCTTAATTTGCCTTTTCCTGATTACAAATGAAGTTGAGCATATTTTCATGTTTGTGAGCCACACGTATTCCCCCTGCTGCAAAATGTCTCTATATACCTATTCGTCATTTTTTTCTATTATCTTGCCTTCCTCTTGTTGATTTGTAGGAACTTTTATATAGTATGGATACTAATAATCTCTTTATTATGATGCTTATCAAATAGCTTCTCCCACTTTGTGACTTTTCTTTTTCTCTTCGTAATGGTTGCTTTTGAAGAATGCAAGTTGTTAAACTGAATGTAATCAAATTTCTCAGTCTTTACTCAGCTCTTTTGCGATGAGAGCTACTGGTGTCTTGCTTTAAAATCCTTCTAAATCCCAAGAGTGTAAGTTCCTTCTTTCATATTTCTGTCTAAAATTTTTATAATTTTACCTTTCGCATTTAAGTCCTGTTCCAACTGGATTTGGTTTTTGTATATGATAGGAGGTAGAGATCCATTTTCACTTTTCCATATGGATAAAGTTTTCCCAGCACCATTTATTGAGTAGTCCTTTATTTTCTTCTCTGTTTTGCAACAACACCAACTTCTTTGATTATCAGATTTCCACATATGAGCATGAGTCAATTTTTAAGCCCAATATTCTGTTCCATTGTTCTATTTGAGCTAATGGATAACCTTTTTAGGGTGCTGCTACAAGCATAGTCCCACTTCTAAAAAAGAAGTCTCTTCTTTTAGTCTCTTCGGCTTTTTAGATTTTTAGATTTTCTGGCTTTAAACCCAGTTTTATATTCATAAGAAAGAGAATCTAATGGGCCCAAATCAATCAGATACCTACTCTAAGTTCCATCATCTGTGGTAGGATCAGGGTCTATACATAGCATGAATATGGCCACTAGGGGTCTACCTCTACCTCCAGAGAAGGTAAAACTTGTGAGAAAGGGAGCTGGCCCAGTGCTTACTGCTCTAGGAATAGTCAGAAGCATGATACTATAGCCATATGCAAGTATAAAAGAGCTTGACTAAATTCTTTTCAGAAACAGCTCACCAAAGAGCCCCCAAATAATTACGGCAATGAAATATTCTTTGCTTATCAACAAGACAAAGATTTGTTCAAATGATAATTGATAATATTCCAGAGGATGTACTGGAAGGAGCATGCATGTATTCATTGACGGTTGGAACTTAATTCTATACAAATTTTCTAGATGGCAATTTAACAGTACCTGTCAACACTTTAAAAAGTTATATACTGTATAATTGAAAATTTCTAAGACATTATCATATGAGAATAAGCATAGATTTATGAAAAGATATCTTAGGTCAAGTTCTTCATAAGTAGATAACAAAACAAGGATTTATTGCAAGTGATTTACTAAGTAAGTGCACCCAAGGGAAAGTGGTCAGCAAGTGAAAGAAGCAGGAGCAGGAAAAGACAGGAAGCACAGCAAGGGTGCAATTGCAGGTAAAGCTTCAGGCAAGCTGCAGCTAATCCCTCAGGGAAACTCTGGAGTTGACGTCACGTCTCAGAGTTGTCCCACTAAAATTCCTGTGCAGTCATATCCAGACACCTGCCAGTTCAAGCACTGAATTTTTCAGGCACTTATGATGTTGTTACAACAAGTTATTATTATTATTATTCAGAGTTAATTATAATAGCAAAACAAAATTAAACCTAAACAACTTATTTCACAGTAAAAAGTGATAAAATGATAAAAATAACACATGATCATTAAATACTTAATTCTTAAAGATTATTTAATAAAATGTCAAATGCTTATAATACATTTTTAGACATCATAATATAAAACTAGATATATTTAGTTTGAGACAAATTATATTATAGATAGATAGATTTAGTAAGATTAAAAGATAGGAATAGATATATACAAATAGGTATATTTTCTACCCTATACTCTGTATTTTCATAATTATTTACTGTTATAAGTACATATTACATTTTTGGAGAAAGAAGAGATGGAGTGAAAGCAAGTGAGAAAGCAAGAGAAGGAGGGAAAGATAGATCTACATTAACATGAATGAATGAATGTAAATATGTAAATTGTATCAAGCTCAGTGCCAAGTCCCTCTTAGGCTACTGTCAACTGGAAACTATTTGGGAAGTGCTTCTCCCACCTCACCCCCATTTTGTCCAGCCAGCCTCTAGGTACTTGTTCCCTGTATCACGGGACAATGCTTATACTGTAGCCTTTGACTTAGGTGCCCTGATGATTCCAAATGCTGTGGCCATGAGTGTGTGTGTGTTTAAGTCTACATGCCTTCATTTCCACAGGATAACTCAACCAAATTTTTTTGTGTGGTACAATGGAAATTGTGAGTGAGAACTGTTGCCATAGGTGATGCTGGAGAAAACTGGACAAAAGTTAGAAAGCCCTGAGTGAGCTACAGGGAGAAGAACTGAGCTGCTTCAGGGAACTGTTGGCCATAGGAAGGGCATTTGAGTTGCCATCGCCCATGGATGGGTGTTTCACAGCTGCTGGTGCACATCTCCCAAGGAGAAACACTGGGGAGGCCACTGGGACAGCACCACGCATGAGCCAGTGCCCACCCCCATGGTCAGGACATGGTTTTCAAAAGGCGATATATTTGCCCCTTCCAATCCAAATTATTTCAAGTAAAAGCATTTCCAAACCCATTTTGAACAATCAAAATCCTAAAATTAATCTGTTTCAAAAACTTCCTCTAACTGAAAAATACCCTTTCACATTTGGATGTCTCAGAATCTGCCAAATGAATTTTTGTGTAACTTCACAATATGTGGCTGAAATTGAGATGAAGCATGAGAATTCAGCGAATGGGAGTTTAAAAAAATATATGAGGAAGGGAAAATAGGAGTTTTAAATGGAAATGCCTTTTTCAACCTTAAATATAGGATTGGCACTTTCACATTACTGTACAATCCATTTAACATCTGTGGGTAACATAAAAGAACTTTATCATCTGTGGCTTATATCTATTTCAAACTGCAGTTTTCTGATCTCTTTTTGAAAAATGAATTCTAGATTGTACCAGAATATGTAATAACATATACATATATACAAGACCACATCACATCACTTACATTAGGATGTATTTTACTATATTAATAGTCCTTCAGGAAAGCAGCATCTTAAAGTTCATGTGAAAGTATAAGTTAGCATGAAATATCACATTTTTATTTTATTGACTACCAAAAATTAATATTATTTATTTTAAAGTTATTTAAAGATTATTATCCTAAAGATGTGTAGCGAGAGCATTATCCTAGCTATTGGTTAGAGATTTGATTTGAAAGATTAATTTCTACTCTTTATCAGTTATCAGTTTTCTAGGACTGCCACAATAAAATACCACAGACCGGGAGGCATAAACAACAGAAATGTATTTCACAATTCTGGAGGCTAGAAGTCTGAGATCAAGGTGTCATCAGGGTTGATTTTTTCTAAGGCCTCTCTCCCTGGCTTGAAGATGGCTGTCTTCTCCCTGTGTCTTCACATGGTCTTCCCTCTATACCTGTCTGTATCCAAATTTCCTCTTCCTATAAGGATACTAGTCATATTAGATTCGGGTTCCCTCTAATGACATCATTTTAATTACCTATTTAAAGACTCTGTTTTCAAATACAGTGAACATTCTGACATACTGGGATTAGGACCTCAACATACAATTTGGGGTGGGAAAAGACACAATTCAATTCAGTCTATACAATGACCTACTAGCACATGACATTTCTCAAGGAAAAGTAAGTAGATCCTGTTCCTGACTTGCAGTAGTTGACAACAGAAGGTTTAAACCATAGGGCCCTACTTGATGAACAGGACAGAACCAGAGAGATGCTTCTGTAAAGTCATAAGAAAACCAAACACTCTACCCATCTATCTGCCTATGTCTTTCAACCAGCATCCAGTACCCCACCTCTGAAGAAGGGCACGCCTTTGCAATAGAGCAGGTGGAGTATGTGGGAGGCATGGTTTTGGCCCATGGAACTAATGCAGACTGCACAGAGATCGAAATGAAGACACTGGTTTCATCAGCTGCCCCTAACCACCACTAGTAACCAAGTTAAGTAATAGTTACTAGGGGGAAATTTTTACAAATAAATGTTACCTTGTCTCTCTAAGGCAGTTGAAACCCCAAGCAAGGTTAAAGTTTCTGCAAGTTTACTGCTTTTTTGTCCAAAAAAATATTTGTTTTAAATTTTTTTGCTTTTAATTTTTATACAATATTCTCCTTCTGTGAAATAGATTTTATTCTTCTTTCATGGTCTCAAATTCTACTTATCTTCTAAGACCTAACTCCAATCCCATCTCTGGCGAAATTTCTTCAAATATTTTAGCTTGGATTTCTCTCTCTTCATCTCTTCACTCACAGGCAGTGCTACATAATTTATTCCTGAATGGTTTTTGTTTAATTAATACCTTAGTAGTTGTCTTGCTCCCAACCAGACAATAAAATTAAAGAGGGAAAAGGTTAGAGTTTCTAGTCCTCTATGTACAGAAACCATTACAGTGGAGAGAATATTGCAGTTTGAATATATACACATTGAATAGGAGACAGGAATATATCCATCACTACCACTGTACACAGGATACTATCTTATTTGGTTTCTATTCTATAAACAATAATTTATAGTCTGGTAGGATAAAGATCCAATGAAATGAGCAATTACGATGTGTTTGATAATACTTTTAGGGTGAAGCATGGACATTATCACAGAGAAAATATGGAACGACTGATGAGTTTTATCCATGAGACAGATGTAATTAGGTCACATTTTTAAAAACCACTGTGGGCATTGGTGGAGATGGAGAAGCTACAGCAATAGGCCACGCTAGAATTTTTGGTGGCCTGGACTTGGCTAACGGCCATGGGAATAGAAAGAGGCAAAGAAATTAGATAAACATTCAAGATGTACAATCAACAGGCACAGCCCTGGACATAAGAACAGGAATCTTAGACAGCATGCAGTTTTTAAGCTTGAACAGCTGAGTGGAGGAACATAACATTTATGAAAAAACAAAAAGAATAGATATGGGGAGAAAGATGATGACTTCATGACCTCATGATCCTGTTGAGCCTGAACTATTGAATGTCCAAGTAGAAATGCTGAGAAAAAAGACAATCCGAATCTCAAGAGGGAAATTTTGGATGGAGATAAAGATTTGGAAATACCTGCATACAGATATTAACTGTAACTAAAATCATGGAAGTGAATAGACTTGCCCCAATAGAGAGGACATAGTGAAAAGAGAAAAAGACCTAGAAACCCAAGAAGATCAAAATTAAAAATTTGAATAGAATAGGGTTTCTCAAAGTAGACTGAAATGAGCGACCATAGACACAAGGAAAATCAGTGAAGTAGGGCATTTGGGAAGACGTAAGAGAGAGTTTAAAGAAGTAGATAGTGGCATATAACGCTAAACGCTCCCAAATGACCAAACAAGAACAGAGCTGAAATATATGTGTTTAATTTATAAATAAAGGTCATTGATGACTCTCTTAGTCAGTTTAGGCAATCATAACAAACTACCAAAGGCAGACACAACAAACATTTATTTCTCACAGTTCTGGAGTCTGGGAAGTTTGGATTCTGGTGTGGGCCCTCTTCCCGGTTTGCAGATGGCAATCTTCTTACTTCTTCATATGGAGAACAGCAGAGAGAGGGAAGCAAACTCTCTTGTGCCTTTTCTTACAAGGGTACTAATCCCATTCATGAGGGCTCCACTCTCATGACCTAATTACCTCACAGCGGTCCTACCTCCTAATGCCATAACATTGAGGGTTAGGATTTCAATATATGAAGTTGGGGGGACCACAAGAATTCAGTCTGTAACAGTGATCTAAATGACTGTGATGATGTAGGGAAAGCAGAGCTAAACCACAACTGGAGGAGTGAATGGAAGGTAAGAAAGCAGACACTCAAGTGGAGATGATTTTCAACTGATGTATCCATACTTTTTCTAGAGTCTATGTTGTAGACTCTAATCCAGAGTTAGTTGTTTCTCTAAGACTGTATAAATCCCAATCTAAGGTTAAAATTCATGCAGATCTACTATTATTTTTATTTAGCAAAAAGTGGTTACAAACATACTTTAAAAATCTTTAGACTGGATTACAAGAACCTCTTTGATTTGTCCCTTATGAGGCTGAATTCCTTCATCTTCAATTATTCTCCCCAGTATCTCATCATATTTCCATTCATTTGCCCGAAAGTACCAGAGTCTTTCATGCTTCCATGTTTTTATACACAGTGCTTTCCTCTGTATACACTTCATTGCCCTTCATACCTTCTCCACTTGGCAAACTCCTCCACATCCTTTTATGATCCATTCAGGTCACCTTCTCTGCAAAGCCTCCCTTGACATTGTTCTCCTCCAGTGTAGGAGAGATGCCTCTAATATTCACACTATGCTTTATATCTGTCTCTTTTATGGCAACCATATAGTCCAAATCTGAATACCCTGAGGATTTTCTTAAATGACCTCACTACATTGCCTTTCAATAGAGACAAATTTCTCAGAAAATCATAGTTAGTTAGCAAAGCCTTATTTCATTATAATTCTCATAGTATCTATGTGAGATAAAAACCACTGGGATCCTACATTTTCCACCAAAGAGAGGTCTCAAAAAGGCATTTTATATTACAACATCTAAAAACAATTTTTAGGTTATTGCTGATATTAAGCAGAGAAGACCTATAATGCCATCAGTATTTGAAATGAACTGTAGAACTCACTTCCTTAAGAGAAATAGTTCTCTATGTCAGTTTAATCAACTGCTTTGATGTTTTCCCCATGTCTCACAAATGCTATCAGCTTTCTGCAAGTAGTGAGTGTGTTAGCCCCAGATGAACTTTAGAAGCATTATGAGCTAGCATGTTGGAAATGGAGTTCAGGGAAAAGAAACCCTATAAGAAAGAAGGATTTGGAACACAATAAAGAATGATTTCTCTGTTATTCAAAGAAAGAAACAACTCTAATGGTGATGCTATAATGTTGCAAGAGATTAAAAATAATAATCATCTCCCAAACTATCAGCTTTCGTTGAATGGATAATAAAAGTAAAAATAAATAAGATAAAGTATACAATCTCCAAATTCTGCAAAATGAAGTACTGAAGAACTAAAATGAGAGGGTATAAGATAAAAAAATATTGTTAATAAATATGCATAAAAGTGAATCTGTCCGGAATAAATTACAGATACTAGTCAGATATCAGAATTACAGAGAGAATTATGTAAAATATAACAGCTCTGGAGGAGAACAATATTATCAGGTTTGTTGAAAACCTATTCAAACCTATTTTGCAGCTCGTTATGGAGTTGAAAAAAATAATTAAACATGTAAAACTGTCTCAAATTCAGTGTTCAAAGCATTAAGCCTAGGAGTACTTATATTCCTTTTTTTAAAAAATAAATCAAACACAGAACTGTAGATTCAGAGAGTAAGAAGCCGAATAGAATAAATAATTCATCAGATTTAGCTAATAATTTTTCTATTTTATCTCTGAACTGAATCCCTGCTCAGGCCTGGAAGCAAATTGCTTCAGAGATTATGAGAAAGGAAATCTAGTTAGTAATATGGAATTGGACCAAACGTAGACTATGATGTCAAAAGGAGTTTTTCTTCAGAATCAATAGGTGATGAAAGACATAAAAATCATCCAGAGATTTATTTGATTGAAACCATATGTTTCCTTACCAAGGCAGCTTTATAGTAAAACTAGTCAAATTTTATACGGTCAGTGCTCAAAGCATGCCTTTTTCACCACAGAAGTAATTGCCTTTCAGTTTCCAAAATATAGCATGTTTATACTATTTCTTAAAATTCTGAATTGGTGATACATTCACATTGTTCAATATGAAAGCTATATTAGTGAAAATTCTTCCTACCATGGCTGTCTCTCACCAAGGTACAACTTTTATGAGTATCCTGTATATCCTCTCAGAGTTTCAAATAAAAGTATCCTTTCAGAGTTATCAGATATACTACCAAATGTAAAATAGATAGTGGGAAGCAGCCACATAGCACAGGGAGATCAGCTCAGTGCTTTGTGACCACCTAGAGGGTGGGTTAGGGAGGGTGGGAGGGAGACACAAGAGGGAGGAGATATGGGGATATATGTATATGTGTAGCTGATTCACTCTGTTATAAAGCAGAAACTAACACACCATTGTAAAGCAATTATACTCCATTAAGATGTTAAATAAATTAATTAATTAAATTAAATTAAATGCTATTCCATAAAATGTAGAAAAAAAAAGTGAATATAAATATACAGTCTTGTTTTTTCTGCCTTTTACAAACCAAAAATTATAATTTTTTCAGTTCTTCACCTTGCTTTCATCAATAAACACATATCGTGATAATCTTTTCATACCAACAGCATTTTCATATATATGTGAATAAGTTTGGGGGAAAAATTAGTCTCTTATGAGTCATCTAATTTCCACTGTTCCTCAGAATACTTCTCCTTTATTTCCTGTGTTTTATATTTGTGCTTTTTCTTATTCTTGATAAAGTTAGATTGTGGTTTATCTGTTTTATGATTTATTGAAATAACACCAATAAGCACACATGTTGTATATACGTATGTATATATACATACATATATGTATATACCTATGTCTGTAAGGGTGTGTGTTCTGTGTATACATGATTTTGATGGGAATTAAACTATAAATTAATTTGGAAAACTGACTTCTTTATAATTTCAATCTTCTCATCCAAGAACAAAGACCTGATCCTTAATTTGCCAAATCTTCTGTTTTGTCACTTAGTAAAGTTTTTTTTTTTTATATTTGTTCCTCACTTTTCTTATTTAAAATTTTAAGTTTTTTTGGAGACTTTGACTAGAAGTCTAAAAGTTGAATGAATTTTTTAATATTTAGAATGACTCAAAACATCATTTATTTTTCTTTTCCTTTGTTTTTGCAAAACTCAGCTGTTAAGTGAAAATGTTTTGGAGTCTACCAGGTTGTCTTTAGAGCCATATTTCACCATTTCCTAGCTGTATCCCTTGGGGCAAGTTATTTAACCTCTGTGGGCTTCATTTTCCTCATCTGTAACGTAAGAATGCTTATAATAATAGTACCTATATCATACTTAACTGAGTAATAGATATAATGGGCTAGTAATATTACCTGCTATAATATGCACATGAAAATGCTGCTGCTACTGTTGATGCATTAGAACAGTAAGTTGACTTGATAACCCTGGCAAGGGATAGGCAAGGGAGGTGAGTGTATGTTTGCGTGTGTTTCAATAAACAACTGCTTAAGCAAATTTGATTTACTTCCTTTTAATTGTCTTAAATCTTGCTTATTATGATCAGTTATCCTGTTGCTCAGGCCAAAGATGAAGAATGCATCCCTGATTTATCTTTCTCACATACCTCACAACTCACCAGCAAGTCCTGTGGTTCTTCCTTTAAAATGTAACCCAATTCAGACCTCTGTGCACCATCCCCACTGCTAACGCCATGTTCCAAACCATCATCTCTGCCATGGTCTGTTTCAACAAGTCTTCCTGCTTCATCTCTTGCCCTTATAGAATCTGTTCATATAGCAGTCAAATGGTCTCTTTAAACTTAAATTAGATCTCATCATTCCTCACCCAAAACTTTCTAATGGCTTTCCATCAAGTGAAACCCATATTATTTACCATGGCTTAAAGTACCTCTATGATCTGACTTCTGCCTCTACACAGCCAGCCATTCACTTCCTCCTCAATCCTACTCAGCCACATTGGCTTTCCTGCTGTTTCTTGAACAGTCTTGCTAATTCCTGCTACAAAACTTTGAACTTGCTGCTTCTTTTATCTTGAAATCTATCCCTTTGGATCCAATATATAGACAGTTTCCTCACTATTTTCAGATTTTGGCTTAAATGTAAGGTTGCAGATTAGAAAATAAAACTGCAAGATTCCCAGTTAAATTTGAGTTTCAGATAAACAATGAATTTTATACTCTAATTAATGTCCCAAGTATTGCATGCGACACACTTATACTAAAAAATTATTTGCCATTTATCTGAAGTTCAAATGTAATTGGTCATCCTGTATTTGATCTCCCAACCTTACTATTAGCTCTTCAGAGAGGTCCTCCTGGCACTCTCTGTCAAATAGACCCTTTTCTTCTTCCGTTGCTCTCTAATTTCCTACCCTACCTTGTTTTTCTTCATAACACTTATCACTCCCTGAAATATTACTTAATTGTAATATGTTTAGTTGTAATGTTTATGGAAAAATCTATCTAAAAATGTAGATTTCATAAGGACAAAATATTTCTCTTTTATTAAACCCTATTCCCAATGCCCAGCATGTAATTGATGCTAAAATATATGTATTGAATGGTTGAATGAAAGGCACACAGTTATGTTAAAATGAACATAACCTGTTTCTTCCTTACATTTTTTTAACTTTATTTTTTGGTCACACCACATGTGGGATCTTAGTTCTTCGACCAGGGATCGAACCCGTGCCCCTGCATTGGAAGCTCGGAGTCTTAACCACTGGACTGCCAGGGAAGTCCCTGTTTCTTACATTTTTTAAAAATATAGAATATCCTAGAGGACTACAAAGCTACTTCCATCATACTGTCTCAGACAATTTAAAAATAGATGAGACTCTTCTGTTTCTCAAGATACCTTCTCAAACAGATCACAACAAGAGGTTATTTTTTCCACTATATGTTATCCTTATGCAACATTCAGGCTCAGTCAAGACTCTTAGATGATTAAAAAAATTAAAATTTAAATCAGAACATTAATTTATGGCTATAAAAATTAGAGCTCAACATACTAATCTTACACATAGAAAAACTGAGCCTCAGAAATATAAAATAATTTTCCCAAAGCCATGAAATTAATGTAAGTTAACATATTTGTTTGTATAGTTTACTACCTATTTTCTCCCCACTAGGTTATAAGCTTCCTGAAAACAGAAACTTTATTTGGTTGACTGATTGCTTACATTCCTTGAAGAGTGCTTGACATATAGTAGGTACTCAATTAATATTGGTGGTTGTATGATGAGTCAATGAACTAAAATCTAGCTCTTGTGACTAGATCAGCCAAGTGATCTCCCCATAAGATATGGCAAACTGTTTTATTTAACCATGATGGACATTGACTGAATTACATCAATTCTTCCATTTAAAAAAACTAAAGAAAAATTCATTTACCATATTATAAAGAAACACCAAATTGTCAACATTTAATTAAGTCATAATATGCATGTATAAAAAGAGAACCCTGCCTTTAGAAAGTGTTAATTGACTCAAACTTCACAGAATGATACATGAGAAACTTAAAGCTTTAAATTTTCTTTAATTTGTCCAAGAGTACATTTACAAGATAGAACACTCTAAATTATCCCTACTAATGAGAGTCATTGGAATATATCAAATAATAACTATCTTTCGTGGATATCAATGGTTGTAAAACTTGTTCTCACTGTTCTGTTAAAAGAACAACTACATTCCAAAAGGATTTGGTGACAGAAGAGGATTTAATGAAAGAAAAACAGAAAAAATATTATTACCTTCAAAGATAAGTCCTGTGTCCAGAAGTATAAGTCAGAGGATTTCTGAGTGGACTGTAGTCTTATGAGTCACAGAGGGGGAATGTGGTATACCTAAATGCTTATAGAACCTGAAGGATAAATGAGTAAAACAGGATAGCATTAGAATACATGTCCTATCTGAAATGTGCAATGTCTACTCACCAGGAAAAAATCATGGCCCCAGTATTGCCAGATCTTTCAATTTTTCAAAAGAAGCCAAAATTACTGATTTTTTAATAATGTGAAATATGTTGTTTTATAAATATCATACAAGCCAAACAAAATTGAGGGTCAGACTCAATATGTATGTCAGAGATAAAATAAACAAACAGAAGAAAGAAGTTGGAAGTCATGAATAATATAAAAAGAAAAATAATCACTTAAAAAATCTAATTAACATAAGTGGAAAGATAAGAAAAGTATTACGTCCATAAAAAAGAACAAGATGCTATTAAAAATTTTTTTTAACATGAAAGAGCTTTTGAAATGAAAAATATTCAAAAAATGTAAAATTAATCATATGGGAAAAATTAATTAAATGAATGGAGGATAAGGTCAAAATAATCTTTCAGACATTATAATAAAAAGGCAATAGGAAAAAAGATAAAGGAATTAGAAGATTATTCAAAGATGTCTTTCTTCCATATTACTAGAGTTTCAGAAAAAGACAAAAGTGAAAATGGAACAGAAGATATTATCAAATAAATAATACAGGATTAAAAAAAAAAAAAAATACAGGATAATTTCCCAAAAGTGTTGGAAATGGGTTTCCAGTTTGAAAGGACCACCAAATGCCCAAGAGAATAAATTCTAAAAGATCTACATATCAATGTAAAATTTTAGAAGACAAGGAATGAAGAGAAGATCCTTAGATCTTCAAAAGAACTTCAGTCTCCCTTCACAGAATTACAGGGCATAAACAGTGAAACAGATATCAGAATGATATCAGGTTTTTCAACTATAATCCTAGATCCTAAAATGCCTTCAAAATTCTGAGGAAAACTGATTTTCAGCCTATAATTCTAAACCAAGTCAAAATATCATGGTGGTAAAATAGTCATTTTCACACAAGCAAAGATTTAAAAATTCACTTTCCATGCTATTTTAAGAAATAAGAATATATGTGATCCAAGAAACAGGAGCTCCAACAAGAAGAAAGCAAGTAGAAATTCCAAGACAACAAGTGTCCTGGACAGCAAATCAGTTCAGACTGGAGCAGAAGAAGAAAGGTTATGGGAGAAGGAGGTCTGAGGTACAGATGTGAGGAATGAAAAGAGTTTAGGTTTTACTAGAGTAGGGGTTTTGTTTTGCTAGACAACTAAGTTATCAAGAGAGAGACAGAGACAGAGAAGAGTTGAGGTTCGGGGGTTATTTACAAGGAAGTTTTGATAATTATGAATCATAGAATCTTCAAAGGCAGAATAGAAGTGAAGACCAGAAGTTGTCATACATAGAAAATTTTTTAATTTTGTATCTAGAATCCTCAACAACTCTCTCTCATAAATTCCAGATTGATTCTCTATTACCCTATTAGCATATCTACGTGGGTACTCTGTAGGTACCTTAGGCAACACTTCCAAGAAAGGAAATATGTTTACAGTCCAGAATCCTGCAAGTTATGATTCTTTTTTTTTTTTTTTTTTTAAAGTGTAGGGTTTTTTTTTGTTTTTGTTTTTGTTTTTACAATTTGCAATTGGGTTTTTTTTTGTGGGGTTTTTTTGTGGGTTTTTTTTTTTTTAATTTATTTATTTTATTTATGGCTGTGTTGGGTCTTCGTTTCTGTGTGAGGGCTTTCTCTAGTTGTGGCAAGCGGGGGCCACTCTTCATCGCGGTGCGCGGGCCTCTCACTATTGCGGCCTCTCTTGTTGCGGAGCACAGGCTTCAGACGCGCAGGCTCAGTAATTGTGGCTCACGGGCCCAGCCGCTCCGCGGCATGTGGGATCTTCCCAGACCAGGGCTCGAACCGTGTCCCCTGCATTGGCAGGCGGACTCTCAACCACTGCACCACCAGGGAAGCCCAAGTTATGATTCTTATCCTCCAACCAGAACATACTAAATATTTTCAAAGTATATTATTTCTCCCTTATCTTCCCAGATATTGCCTTAGTTGAGGTTTTCATCAGTTCTCTACTGATCTCTTATAATAGTCTCCCACCTTTTCCCCCTACTCCTAATTTCTCAATCCTTCACTATATCTCTACATTGATTTTATTATTCTCCAATAAAAATCCTTTAATAGTTTTTTTGTTCCCATAGAATAATGTTCATCATATCTGGCAAAGTATTTAAACAGAATTTCAATCTATTTTTGAAGCTTCATTTCCAGTTGTTCTAATCACCCTAAAAGGTTTGACAATACCTAATATACTCTTTCTCAGCTCCATATCTAACTAAAATACCCCAAATGTGAAAAGGATTGAGAAAATGATTTGGAAAATGATTTATTCATTCTTAGCTAAAAAGAGCCAATTCTTGTGATTCATGTATTAAATAATTGAAATAATGGTTATTTGACCAGTGTCAGCACACATATTCCTCACAGCAACTATGGATTTTGGAATTATTATTGTCATTTTACAAAGAAAATTATTCTCATGAAAGTTAATTGGTTTGATCAAGACAGTAAAGCAATTAATGATACAGAACCCATGTTATCCAAAACTCCACGTGAATTAAAAGCCCATGTTTCACAGGTGGCATAATCTTGTATATGGAAAATACTAAGGAATTCACTAATAAATGAATTCAGGAAAGTTGCAGGATAAATCAATATACAAAAATCAATTGTATTTCTATACACTCATAATAAACAATCCAAAAATGAAATTCAGAAAACACTTCTATTTTCAACAACATCAAAAAGAATAAAATACTCAGGAATAAATTTAACAGAAAGAGTGCCAAATTTATACACTGGATATAAAAAACATTATTGAAATTGATTAAAGAAGATCTAGATGAATGGAAAAGCTTGTCCATGTTCATGAAAAGACAGTAACATTAAGAGGACGATACTCCTCAAATTTATCTACAGATTCAGTGCAATCCCTACCAAAATCCTGACTGCCTTTTTTGCAGAAATTGAAAAGATGATACTAAAATTCATATGGAAAAGCAAATGACTCAGAATAGCCAAAACAATTTTGAAAAAAAAAAACTCTCACACTTCAAGTTTTCAAAACTTACTATAAAGTAGTATCAGGACAGTATAATACCAGTATAAGTTTAGACATAGATCAATGGAATGGAATTGAGTATTCAGATAAATCCTCCTTTATTTATGACCAACTGATTTTCAGTAAGGATGCCAAGACAATTTAATCGGGAAATAATAGTGTTCTGAATAAATGGTCCTGGTACACTACCACATGCAAAATAATGAATAACTCTTACCTCATACATGTACAAATATTAACTCAAAATTGATCAAAGACCTAAGTGTAAGAGCTAAAACTATAAAACACTTAGAAGAAAACATAAGCAAAATCATCATGGCCTTGGATTAGACAATGGTTTCTTAGATATGACACCAAAGGCACGAGCCACAAAAGAAAAATAAATTAAGACTTTATCAAACTTTAAAAATTTTGTGAGTTGAAAGACACTATTGAAAAAGTAAAAAGACAATCCACAGAATCAGAGAATATTTGCAAATCATATATCTGATTAGCAATGTGTATTCAAAATATACGAAAAACTCTTACAACTCAATAATAAAAAAAACATTTTATAACCCAATTTAAAATTTAGCAAAGAATTTGAATATTTTCCAAAGAATATTTACAAATGGCCAATAAATACATGAAAAGATGCTCAATATGATTAGTCATTAAAAAAATGCAACTCAAAACCACAATGAGATATCACTTCACATCTGCTAGGATGGCTGTAAAAAAAAAAACAAAGATAGAAATAACAAGTGTCCATAGGATGTGGAGAAATTGGAACCCTCATACATTTCTGGTGGGAATGTAAAATGATAGGGCTACTTGGAAAAAAAGTTTGGCAATTCCTCAGAAAGTTAAACATAGAGTTACCATATGGCCCAGCATTTCCATTCCTAGGTGTATACCCAAGAGAATCAAAAACATATATCTTCACAAAAACGTGTACACAATGTTCGTAACAACATTATTCACATTGGTCAAAGGCGGAAATAACCCAAATGTCTATCAATAGGAGAATGGATACACAAAATGTGGTATATCCACATACTTGAATATTATTTGCCAATTGAAGCAAATGAAATACTGATAATCCTACAACATGGATGACTCTTGAAAACATTATGCTAAGTGAAAGAGGCCATACAAAAAAAGGCCACATATTGTACAATTCCATTTATACGAACTGTCCGAATAGCAAATCCATGGAGACAAAAAGTAGATTAGTGGTTGTCAGAGGTTTTCAAGGTGGGGATGAGGAATGGGGAGTGATTTGCAATATATTAATATATTAATATAAAATATATAAAATATAATACATTAATATAAATGGTTCTTTTGGGGATGATAAAAATGATAAATGATAAAAACCTTACCATTATCTGGAAATTAGATAATGGTAATGGTTTTACAAATTTGAGAATATACTAAAAACAAGTAAATTTTATACTTTAATAAAGTGAATTATATGGTGTATGAATTATATCTCAATTGGAAAGGAAATGATTCACTTGGTTCAGGGGATGAAAATCATCTTTGCTTTACCAGATGAGCCCAAAATTTAAAACTGCAAACTTTGTTGAGCCCAAAAACTGCAACTTTGTTGGAGATTACTAAAGGGGTATGAATCTGGGAAAGAAAATATTTTTTAACATCTGACTTCAACCAAAACAAACAAAAACTGGCCTCTATTCAAAGTTCAGAGGTGCACAAAGCACATCCATGAGAGAATGGAGCACTAGGAAACAAGGCAGGTGTTTTGCATGGTTGGAGTATAGGATACAAATGTGTGGGGGGGGGGCAATACTTGAGGAAAGACATGGAAGTGAGTGAATGGTCTTTCATGAAAGGACAAGGAATTTAGTTTTTTTTTTTAACATAGACCAAGTAGTTCCAAAAACTAGCATTACTTAAGAATCACAGGAGAATTACGGTTTTCTCCGGGTATATGCCTAGGAGTGGGATTGCTGGGTCATATGGTAGCTCTATTTTTAGTTTCCTAAGGAACCTCCATACTGTTCTCCATAGTGGCTGTACCAATTTACATTCCCACCAACAGTGTAGGAGGGTTCCATTTTCTCCTCATCCTCTCCAACTTATTGTTTGTAAATTTTTTAATGATGGCCATTATAACTTGTGTGAGGTGATACCTCATTGTAGTTTTGATTTGCACTTCTCTAATAATTAGTGATGCTGAGCATATTTCATGTGCTTTTTGGCCATCTGTATGTCTTCTTTAGAGAAATGTCTATTTAGATTTTCTGCCCATTTTTTGATTGGGTCGTTTGTTTTTTGATATTGAGCTGCATGAGCAGTTTGTATATTCTGGAGATTAATCCCTTGTCCATTGTTTCATTTGCAAATATTCCCTCCCATTCTGAGGGTTGTCTTTTTGTTTTGTTTACAGTTTCCTTTGCTGTGCAAAAGCTTTTAAGTTTAATTAGATCCCATTTGTTTTTTTGTTTTTATTTTCATTACTCTAGGAGGTGGATCAAAAATGACCTTGCTGCGATTTATGCCAAAGAGTGTTCGAAAAGATACATACACCCCAATGTTCATTGCAGCACTATTTACAATAGCCAGGACATGGAAGCAACCTAAATGTCCATAACAGAGGAATGGATAAAGAAGATGTGGTACGTATATACAATGGAGTATTACTCAGCCATAAAAGAGAACAAAATAATGCCATCTGCTGCAACATGGATGGACCTAGAGATTGTCATACTGAGTGAAGTAAGTCAGACAGAGAAAGACAAATATCATATGATGTTGCTTATATGTGGAATCTAAAAAAATGGTACAACTGAACTTATTTATAAAACAGAAGTAGAGTCACAGATGTAGAAAACAAACTTATGGTTACCAGCGGAAGTGGGGGAGGGATAAATTGGGAGATTGGGATTGACATATACACACTACTATATACAAAACAGATAACTAATAAGGACCTACTATATAGCACAGGGAACTCTACTCAATATTCTGTAATGGCCTATATGAGAAAAGAATCTAAACAAGAGTGGATATATGTATATGTATACTGATTCACTTTGCTGTACAATTGAAACTAACACAACATTGTAAATCAACTATACTCCAATTTAAAAATTTAAAAAAAAAAGAATCATATGAGAAACTTTTGAACGTAGTCCACTTTCCTCAATACTATCACTTCAGAGCTGCTAATCCTATATACCTCATAGAGGCCAGGAATCCATAGTTAAAATCTCCCCAGGTGATTCTAATGTATAGGCAGGTTTCAGAAATGCTTTTAGGCAATGGCTGCTTTGAGAAGATAGGTGATGAAGAAGTCCTGAATTAAAGCTGTGGCAATGAAGGTGTAAAGGAAGGGAAAGATTAGAGGAACTTTTAGAGACCTAGTAAAATTCATTCCACAAATTCATTTATTTCAACAATTTTTATAAAGTATGTACTCTGTATGAAACGCAGTGCCTAAAATGTTAAAATCAATCCTCTTCGAGCCTTTATTCTATTTAACAAAATACAGCACGTATGGAAGCATAAGAATTTAAGTGATAACACTAAGCGAGATAAGTGGTTGAAGTTGACATCATTTGTTGAGAGAGGGAATTAAATAATAGCATCAGCAAACCTTTATGTGCCAGGTAAAGACTTTACACATATTCATTCATTTACTTTTCACAGTAACCATATCTGTGTCATCACCCTCATTTTAGAAATGTGGAACCGTGCCACGGTGAAGGGAGGGAAGCCCACTACCTCAAGTGTGACAGCTGAGGAATGGGGAAGGAGGCAAGATTTGAACCAAGCAGTCTGGCTCCAGAGAGAGGCTAGAGTGAAGTCAATGCTTTATTCAACCAAAGCCTGATTTTTATTGAATTACCTATCCTTCCTTGACTTCCATCTCCAGGTCCTGCCATATTTATTCTAGAGCAGACATTCTTTGCTTGGGGTCTACAGATGAGTTTCCGGAGGTCCGCGAATCCTTGGCATGGTATGGAAATTTTTCATGTGTATGCCTAGTTACATTCTTCTTGGAGAGAGAATCTGTAACTTCAGTAAAATGATATATGTCAAAAAAAAAAAAAAAGATTAAAAATCTCAGGGGCATTCCCTGGTGATCCAGTGGTTAGGACTCGGCACTTTCACTGCAGGGGTCCAGGGTTTGATCCCTGGTCAGGGAAATAAGATCCCGCAAGCCATGCAGCTCAGCCAAAAAAAAAAAGACAAAACAAAACAAAAAATCTCTCTTCTGACACTCATTTAACTCATGTCATCACATGTATGATGAAGTCTGTAGTAGAAAGCTTTCTGTGCAAACACATATGGTCATGATGCTTTAGAGTAGAATTCTCTCCTTCCCCACTCTCAGACACACACTGCTGGGTACCAATCAGCTAGAAGTCTCCTTGCACACTGTTTCCAACCTCAGTGCTACAACTGGGTCCGCCTTAATACAGGAGGGGAAAGCTTGGATCTGTTCCTTTATCATGTACTAAAGTTTTGCTTGTCTCTAAACAAATTATTATAAAATTTCATTAATTAACTAATTTATTGGATGTGCCCGAATGTGACTTCTCTGATCCCCTCTGGTCACACCTCCCACACTCACATTGCTCTCTGGCACAGTTCCAACTGACTTCAAAGAGGGCTCTCCCCCTGAATGAGCACCAGGCTTAAGAAAGCAGCATTAGTTGGTCCTTGAGTATTTCAGTGGTGTCGGCTTTTCCCAGGAGAGACATGTTCCTTCCGATAATAGCCCAGTCTTCCAAGGCAAATCTCTAATTTCAGAACATGACCAGTTAAGTTTAATTTTTAAAGAGAATTTCTCAGCAGTTATTCAAAAGTGGCATCTACTATTTGCTGCATGTCTTGGGAGTTCGGAAAAAGAAAGGAAGAGAAAGACATTACGACAGCAGTCCTGGTACTTAGAGCATGTTTTTTAAAATGTAGTTCCTGGACCTCCTGCATTAGAATAGCTCAGGATGCTTGTTGAAAATTGCTGATTCCTGGGCCTCATACAAGTGCTCTGAACCAGACTGTTCCAGGAATCTGTACTGTTAACAGGCACTCCAGGTGATTCTTACGCAATCTTAAGGTGACTAAGATGGCTGGGAATGTCTGAAGCTAGTGCTTCATAGTGAAGTACTAAAAACATGGGACTCCATATCACATTGCTAGAGATTATTCAGCCAGACTGCTAGTTCCCCTTAGCTCCAATACAACCTTGGAGGCAGAGGGAATGATGCAGACAGGAGGCATGCGCTGAGGTGTCCCCTGTTGCCACATGCCTTTCAGAGTCACTGACTAAATCCTGCTTGGAAGCAAAGGCTGGAGAGCGCCAGCTTACACTTCTTCACACTCTTGCCTTCCTTGCAGTAGGTTTGGCAGTAGAAGCTATTCAAACCAAGAGACTCCATTGGATCAACATTATTTCAAGAGCTTATGGAGAAAAAAAGGTTTCAGGGCATAGAGATGAAAGAAAGAACTGTTTGTAAATCCTCTTCCTTGCACCACTTCACTCCCTGTTATTTACCTTGGACTGAACACAAAAATGAAAGTGAACAGGAGAGATGCAGACAATTTGGACAGTTAAGTAACGTGGAAATATCCTCTCCTATTTTCCCCAATTGCCAAATATTATTTTGATCTCCTTAGTTTTCAATCAATTTCTCAGAAACTCTTCTAAAGCAATCTTTTCGGTCATCCGACTCCCAGAGACTTAACCTCCTGCTTATCTCCAGAGGCCCCCATATCTTGCTCAACTCCAGAACCACCCACAATCCCCATTTTAATAACCCATCCCAATGTGCCCAATTTCCCACAGTGTCAGCCTTTAGTCTCTCTTCATCCCCAATGAACAGCTGTCTCTGAGTCTTCCTTTGTTCTTGAATCTTCTGCAGCAATTAAAGAGGGAACTAAAGAGCCATTTTGTGTATGGAATAGTACTGATCGGGGGCAGGCAAGCCAGAAGAGAGTGCTTACTTTTCTCTAACTTGCTTTGATAGAGCTGCCATAGAGCTGCATATGTTAGTCACAGCCTCTTAATAATAACCAAAATAAACTCTAATTAAAAAATAGCTAACTTCGGCTGTGTGTTCACCATGTGGCCAGCATTCTGTTAACTCCCTTAAATGCAGTGTGCCATTTAATCCTCTCAAGAATCCAGTGAGCTGGACTCTATTATCATCTTCATTTTAGAGATGAGAAAGCTGAGACTCGAAAAGGTAAAGTATGATCTCTAAAGGTCATACAAATATTTATTGATAAAGCTATTATTCAAATTCAGGACTGCTTGATTCCATGGTGAACACACATTAACAGGATTGGGTCACTTTTGTATCAGATAGTATAGTTTTGCCCTCAAATAACAAAAAAACCTTAGATGAGATGGGTTAACTATTTCAAATAACAAGAAGACTGGACTTAACATGTTTCCAGGGTTAGTTAAATCATGAGCTCTCCAATGACAGGGCTCTAGGTTATATTATCTGAGATGTTTTGGCTTTTCTCCTCATGATCATAAGATGGCTGCCATGGTGCCAAATATCATCTCTTCATATGACAACATCCAAAGACAGAAAAGAAATGGGGAGGGTGCTCTTCCTACCTGTGTCTATTTTTATCAGGAAGAAAAATGTTCCCCAGAAAACCCCAGCAAACACCCTTTTCTAAGTCATGAGTCAGAACTGGGTCACATGCCCCATCTCCACCCCAATCAATCACCGGCAAAGGACTACTCTGCCTTGTTTAGTCTAACCATAATTCAGCCCATGGAGCCTGAGAAGAACCCACCTACCCTGAGGACATTGCCACGCACCTGAATTCTGGAACAAAATCAGAATCAGTTAATAGGGAAGAGCAGGGTATAGGCTGTTGTGTAGACAACCAACAGTGTCTCCTACACATTATCATTGAACTTTGTGCTTCACCTCTCCTCGATTTTCCAGGATTTCCTTCACCTACCCAGACTGCTGACTCTCCAGTGCCAGTATGAAAATACATCATATATTCTGTACTATTGTAACCAATGAGGAGAAAAAAATTTAAGTATGAAAATTTTAGTGTATTTTAATCAGGTAGAAAATGTGAGTCAAATGATAAATATATTTATCATCCATATTTTTAGGTTAAGGGGAATATTAGAAGTGACCTTGCCAATCTCTTCCATTTTGTACACTAGGAAACTTGGTCCTGGATGGAATGAGGCTGCTTGTTCATGGTCATGCATCTCCTTAATGCTTCAAGAGGGTTTCTGCCCCACCAAACCAGATAAGAGTGGGGATAGGAGGAGGGTGTAAGAGAAACGGGTGGGGGCAGCAGTGAAGGAGGAGAGTAACAATCTGGAGTGTCTGGGAGTCCCAGGAGGGGAGTGGGGAGAGAACTTCCATCTGGGGGCCAATGAAACTGGGTTGCGTGGACTCAGTGTTTACTTCCCCTTGAGTGTAGACCTTCCTCTCACCAACCTGTGGATAATTTGCCAGCAAATAGCACTCAACACTTTGAAACTCCACCATTCCCAATTTAGTGTTGCTAGCTAATTTATTACTAAATCCTGCAGGGTAAGCAATTCTGTTTTCTGCCAAACTCATCTCAAGAAAAATAAAGCTATGTTGGAGATTCCATTACTTGAGTCTCCTTTGGTTGCAAGTGAGTAAAACTCATATTTCAATCACATGTTCAGCAATCAGGCTCAGGTAACCAAAAATATCAGCAGGATTCTCACTCACCATCATTTATCTCTTCTCTGTATACCAGCCTCCTTATCTCATACTGCTGATGAACTTGGTAAGAACCTCACAGCTTCATCAGCAGAGGGAGACTACCTTCTCTAGGTCCAACTTCAAAACTCTCCAGGCCTAGTGAGAATCATGGGCACACTCATCCACCAGGAAAAAAAAAAAAAATACAAGAAGTTGGAGAGGACCTAGGTTGTGCAAGACTTCAGCGGCTTCCATTCCACTCCTGGGGACCTTCTTAGTAAGGATAGTAGGTGGGGTGCTGAGCAAATAAAGTAGGGCTGAAAAAAAAGTCAAACTACCTTTCAACTTACAGCATTAAAAGTATTAATTGTCCACTACAGGCTTGTATTTGGGAGAAAATGAGGAGAGGGTTCCATTCAGTAACTATTTCTTTTATTTCATGGGACTATGACAGTTTTTCAGGGCTTCAAAATATATAAGTATATATAAATAGATATCAGATTACATTAACCAAACAATTGATAATAAATCTGATATAGAGAACCAAATATAACAAATATAAAATTAGGACAATAAAATCTTATGAGTCTTTTCATTTCAGCATAGACATGTCACATTTTAAAGTTGTGACATTCACTACAAGATGAACTTTGAATTCCTATAGGATGTCAACAGTAACTTAAATAAATATAAGTAGTTGTATTTATATAAGTTGCATTTAGATGAGTTGCATTTGACATAATCTTCCAGGATTTTGAATATGGATATACACTTAACAATTTATCATTATAAATTTTAAAATTTGTTTTTGTAATTATTAGAAATACTGACTCAAAATAACAAACCAAAGGAAAGTGTTTATCATAAATAGCCATGAGTCCTAGAGGTAGTGGCAGCTCTAGCCTTGAGTGGTTTAAATTTTTCCTGACTGGTGTGGACTTGACTGAAATAGAAATAAATTTCCCTTCCTCTTCTACTTCATGCTACCTGTATAACAGCTTAATCTCTATATTTTCCATCTGTTTACTATTTACATGGGTATATCCAAATTTTTACATATCTTTATACTGAAAATGAAACAGAAAGGGCTATTTCTTTTTACAGTCATAGATCATACATTATTGGCTAAGGTTCTTAGTAACTGAAAATGGTATCAAATATAGCTTGTTTAAGCAAAAAGGGATTTATTAGGGAGCATTAAATACTGTACAGAATTTCTGGCAAAGCCACAGAGACAGATTTGTATTATATGCAGCCCAAAATAAAGGGAGCCAGGAGAAAGGCTCGTCTACACTGCAGACTATTCTAGCAGAAAGTCTACAGCTGAGACTACACAACTGGGCAGCCAGAACACTGGGACTTGATACTTGAACCTATACCAGAGCTGCCCCAAAAGAGCCAAATGTCTCCAACATCATGCATTAGAGAAGAGCTGACCTTCCCACATACCTGAGCCTGTGTCTCACCTTGCTCTTCCTTATCTCATTATGTCAGCCCAGGAGAACCTTGCCACATCTGGAACTTAAGCTTCACGGGAGCTTGGAAAGTACAGTTTCTGCCTTCCCAGTCTCAGAAGCGCACAGAGGCATGCCAAAAGAAAGTCAGAATCGAACTTAAACAAGCCAACCCAAAGTACTTGCCTCACATTTTGTACAATTTGTTGGCAATTTTCTCTTTCTGCTTAACAACATGACGTTTTTCTAAGTCAGTACACATAGATCTATGTGATGGTTAATTTTATATGTCAACTTAGCTAGGCTAGAGTACCCGGTTGTTTAATCAAACACCACTAATCAACATGTTGCTGTGAAAGTATTTTGTAGATGTGTTAACATCTACAATCAGTTGACTTTAAGTAAAGGCTATTACTCTTGATATTGTGGGTGGGACTCATCCAATCAGTTAAAGATTTTAAAGCAAAAATGACAAGTATCTATTATAACAAATAAACTCCAAAATCTCAGGTGCATAACCCAATAAATTATTTCTTGATGGTGTAAATGCGACCTGGATCAGGCAGCTCTCCTCCATGTTGTAACTAGGCCATCTGGGACACATGGCCTCCAAGGCCCACTCGGCAGAGGGAGAGAAGGATGGGAGGAGTCACACCTCTCCTAGCTGCCTCTATGGACTGTCCTTTTGCATACATCCATTGGCCAGAGGTAGCCATGTGGTCCCAAGCTAATGCAAGGGAGTTTAGGAAATGTAGAAGAGAATATGGGTATTTGAAAGCACTAACAGTTTCTACCAAACAACCTTTCATTGCTAAAGGACATTTAACTAAACCATGTTAAACGCATGTTTCTTTTTTAAAAATTGTTAACAGGAAGGAAGTAAGGGAGGAAGGGAGGGTCGGAGGAAGGAAGGAAAGAAGAGATATCCTTCCCAGTTTAATTATTTTATTCCTATAGGATATATTTCTAAGTGGAATTATGGGACAAACTATATTCACATTTTAAACTTAATAGGTACTTGAAAAGTAATTTCTGAAAATATGTAGTTTTACTCCTACCAACAGTAAGTAGAAAAGCACTTGTTTTTGCACACCCTCATCATCACTAGATGTTACAAATATTTTTAAAGTTTTCCATTCTGATGATGATACTTTCAAGGTCTAAATTTTTCTATTATTTAGTTTTAACATGTCTTCATATACTTATTATTTATATTTCCCCTTCTCAAATTGCCTATACATACAAGTTGCCCATTTCTGTTTGATGATATGACTTTTTCTTATTTTTAGGGAATAGCTTTATTTTATAGGAATTAATCCTCTGTGTATTATTTTGTTGCAGATACATTCTTGCTGTCCTGTGTCTTTGTTTTGTTTGTTAATTCTTGCAATCCAAACTTTATTTTTATCTGCTCAAATCCAGTACATTTTTTCTTTATGACATGTCCTGTCTTATTTAGGAAATACAATTGAAACCAAAGTTATAGAAAAATAGTCCATTATAGTTTCTTCAGATCCATTATATTTTATTTTTCTAGTTTTTTCATTAGTCTGTAATTTATCTTTGTATCATATGAGTTGAATATCAACTTTATTTTCTTCCAAATCAATGGTTAAAAAATAGTTTAAAACTTTTATCAAATAAGTCATTCTTTCCTCTACATAATGGAATAGAATCTCTAATATATATTCAGTTCCCATACATATTCAAGCTTATTTTGGGCTCTCTGTTCAACTTTGTTACTTTGCTTGCTTTTTGCTTTTCTCAGTCAGTGCATTTATTGAAAATTTTAAGATCTGGGATAGGACAAGTCCTCTTTTATTACATGCAGTTTTCAATATTTTCTTAGCAAAGTTATACATGATTCTTTAAAATAGTCCTGGACATCTGTACTTGCCTCTCCAGATTCACTTGCCTCTTTATCTTGGGAGACTGGCGTCTGTGGATTGCCTCACCCTGAACCTCTTGCCTCTTGATTCCATTTGAGTTTGGCTATGAGAGGCACCAACGGATATGACATTCATTCACTCAGCTCCTTCTCAGCAGGGCTATGGTCCACGATCCTCCGTCCTCAGTGGGCCATAGTTCTCACTGGGTGGTCCTCTCCTACAGCTAGAGTTGGAACTCTCTGTTCTCCACTCCCTCCCCTTTCCATTTGTTTAGGACTCAGGATGGTGATATGAGTCCCGGGGGCCTTCACCATCTCCTGTAGTTTTTCAGTTCCCCCTACCAAAACCTCTGTAAATCATCTTTTCATTAAACTTTCCTCAATTACTCCATTTGAATGTGCCATCTGCTTTCTGCCAGAAAGCTAATGATATACAAAGGAACTGTGGAATTGAACACAGGAGATAGCATTGGGACTATTATTAGAAACATGTTAACTGCAAATACTAATTTAGGAAGGATTTATACGTTTTTTAGTAAATCTTCCCCTCAGAAACATCATCACTCTTTATTTGTCCTTCAATGAATGTTTTTATTTAAACAATTTTTTAACATTCTAGTGTGTTAGTTTATTCCTAACGAGTTTATGATTAATGCTGCTATTGAGATTAGCATATTTTTAAAATTTCCATTCTAACAGGTTTCTGTTACTATAAAGGAAAGTCATTAAATTGTATCTTTATCATGTATCCAGGTAACTTACTGTATCCTCTTATTATTGATAACAGTCTTTTTTCTGACTTTTCTGAATTTTCTAGGTATGCAAATTATATGAAAATCATGGTAATTTTATTTCTTGTTTTGAAATACTGATACCACTTACTTTATTCCCATGTTATGTTACATGAACTAGAAACACAAGATAAAATTGAAAATAGTGATTATAGGAAGCATCCTTCCCTTGTATTTTATTTTAACATCAATGACTTTACTATTTTATCATTCATTAGAATGTTTTCTTTTTTTTTTTTTTTTTTTGGAAAACAGTACCTCCCATTTTTATTCCCAATTTATTTTTCTCAATTTATTTTTACTTTAAATCAGTTATTTTAATTAAATTATTTCACAGAATCTATTGATAATGAGAGCATTTTCTCCTCTAATTTAATATTACAAATTGTATAGCTAGATCTTAATTTTGAAACATTCTTGCATTCCTGGAATAAACTATTTGGCCCACAGCATATTATTATTATTATTTTAAAACACTGCTGCAATTCTATTTATAGTTGGGATATTTATGTCTATATTCACAGGTGACCTAGACTAAATTTTGTACTATCCTTTCAAGTTTTTGTGTGAGGGATTATGTTCTCTTTATAAAATAAATTTTTAAAGCTGTTTTTTCCCATGCTCTAGAAAAGTCTGAATACATAGAAAAATGCCTGTTTTTTTGAAGGTTAATTAGAACTTAACTATAAAACCAGCCAAACCTTATATATTTTAATGTTAGATTGTTAATAATCTTTTACACACACAACACAAAAACGGGTCTGTTCAAATACTTTATCTCTTCCTGCATAAATTTTTTTATTTTATAGATTGCTAAAATCACTTATTTCTCCATTTGCTTTTGCTTTTATTTAGTGTTTCATTCTAGTTTTTAGTTATTATTTTGTTTTTAATCCTCTATTTTAGATTAACTTTATAAATTTTATTATTTTATTGGGTTTTCTTTATTTTTTCTTAGGTTGAACACTTAAATATATATGTTGCCTCTCTTTTGCTAAAAATAAAAGCTTTTAGGTTATACATTTTTATATTTATGCTATATCCTATCGATTCTGATAATGTGTTATTTCTACCAACTTCTAGATTATAATTTCACTTTTGTTTTTCTAATTGATCCAGATATTTTAAAACTTTCTTAATTTCAACTGAAATTGTTTTAAGACTTGGTTAAACTTTATTTTAGTTACCTCATTTTTGTGGTGCTGTTTTTGTTTATTTTTGTTTGTATCCAAATAATGAGACCTTTAAATAGCCACATTTTGGAATTTTTAAGATTTATTTTTGTTGTCAAGTACATGATAATTTGTTGTAATTTTTACATTTTTGTCTGAAATCTTTTTAATTGTATCACATTTAATGTATCAAACTCTGAAAGAGAGATACTAAAATCCCATTCTTTCAACTCTTTTTAATCGAATTCTCCTTGAATACTCTGCCATTATCAAGTTATTGTCTCTCAGCTCTAAATCTACCCTTCATTAGCCTATTTGTGATGCTGGAGCTTGAACAAGTTGTTTTTGTGCTCTATTTATTTTGTTTTGCATTTCAATTGCCCCCTACCAATAGTTTGGAAATAGTAATATGTTTCTCTATTTGCTTGAATAGTTCATCAGCCTGTATTTTCAACAGTCATATTAAAACCCATATTTCTCTGCTGTTTTATTAAAATTAGTAGTACTTTTACCATTCTCCACAATGGCAGAACCTTAAGAATATTTTACTGTCTCACTCATTCATACCATTTCCATATCCTAGATTTTTCTGAACTCTGTACTTCAGAAATGTAATTCCTTATTATTTTTCACTTTTTTCCTTGGAGTATGCCTCTTCTCAGTGTACTTATTCATCAGTGATATTACAATTTGCAATCACTTTGTCCTCATCCACTTAGGGTTACCTACATATTTTACTAGATTCATTGCTCACTACTATTTATTATATTTCTTATTTTCTGTTTGCTTTAGATCTCTATTAACATTTACTATCATTTATGCTGGAGTACATCCTTGAGTAATTTTGAATGAGAACATGAGTAGAATACTTTGAGTTCCTACATACCCAAAAAAGTCACAGACGTAGAGAATGGACTTGAGGACACGGGGAGGGGGAAGAGTAAGCTGGGACAAAGTGAGAGAGTGGCATGGACATATATACACTACCAAATGTAAAACAGATAGCTATTGGGAAGCAGCCACATGGCACAGGGAGATCAGCTCCGTGCTTTGTGACCACCTAGAGGGGTGGAATAGGGAGGGTGGGAGGGAGATGCAAGAGGGAGGAGATATGGGGAAATATGTATATGTATAGCTGATTCACTTTGTTATACAGCAGAAACTAACGCACCATTGTAAAGCAATTATACTCCAATAAAGATGTTAAAAAAAAAAGTCCTTTTTTGTCATCATATGAATAACTTTTCCAAGAGTAGGATTTTTATACAACAGTGCTTTCTCTCTCAAAACTGTATAACCATTATTGCACTAGCTTCTGGTGTGGCCTATAAGAAGTCAAAGTCAAACACTCCTTTTCCATTATATTTAAACTTTTTTTAATCTGTTTGAAAAATGTATATATTTTTTCTCTTTCCACAGACACTAGAAATTTCACGAAGATATGTCTAGATGTATGCCTGTTTCATCACTCCTGCCTGACATTTGGTAAGCCCTTTTGATCTTTCTTCAGATCAGGGCGCTGAAGATTATTGCTTTGATCATTGATTCTACCTCCATCTGCTCCTGGAATGCTGGTTATTTGCATATTATTTCCCCTGGGACTGTCCTCCATGTCTCATATATTTTCAGTCAGGATTTCCATTTCTTAGTGTTTCTCCTTTGTGCTGAAAGGTTGTTCTTCCACTTTAAACTTCTGATCACAAACTCCCTTTTCAGCAGTATTAATTCTGTGTTTCACTTTTAATGGTGCAACCTCTCCATCAGAGCCTCCAGTTTCCATTTTTCAGCTTTGTCTCCTTCTTGAGCTTTCTTTGCCTGCTCCCATCAGAAAGTGAGTCTCCTCAGCGTGAGCTTTCACTTCAGCAATTCAGCATTAGCGCATGGTCAGGCAGTGAAACATATGATGATTTTTCTCCACCAGCAGACAGGAGGTGACAGGGCTAAATCAAGTCCTCTCCACTGAGGCTTAGCCAGGAGGTTTCTTCCGTATAGAGAAGTATCCTCTCCCAGCTAAATGGAAAAGTGGTAATCCTACTCTACCTGGATGTTTCTCTCAGACAACTAGTGTCAGCAGGAAAAGTATTTCTTCCACGGGTGCATGAAGCAAGACGACAGGTCATTCTTCTCCCTGTGTTAACTTAGGTGTTCCATCTTAGCCATGAGTCAGATTCTCACCATGGGCTTTTCCAAAGAGGCAGAGCCACATTGTAATGACTGGGTCCTTGGTCATCTCAGCATTGACAATAGTGGTGTCCTGACCATGCATCGTCTCATCAATAAATCTGAGGCCTCATATGTAACATTTGGGATCTCCTCTGTGTTTTCCAGTTCTATGCTAGGCTTCACCTAGTAGTTCAGTGCCCCAGTAGGAGGAAGGTCATGATGAATATGCTCAGGCCATTCCCCATGTTAATGCTAATCTTTGTTGTGTTTGGAAGGATCTATTTCTTACTACAAAGAAATTATTTTTGTAAGAAATTCAAACATTTGAGAAATATACAATGTACTAGGGGAATATTGCTATAATCCCACATCCCCATTCCACTCCATGCCACCCCAGCCCCAAATCACAATTAACAATTTGGTATGATCTTTCTTCAGGTTCTCTTTCTGTGTATATACCGATATAATAAGTATAAAATTTATAGTCAAAACTCTAAACAAATTTCCTTCATTTTTATAATCAATTTATACCTGTCTCTGAAATCCTAGCTACCTAATATGAACATTTTACTCCAATCAATTTCAGTATTTCCCTCAACCCAATACAATGATTTCTTTTTTTTTTTTTAATATGGTTACTGGTTTCTCAGGAAGCCCAAGGAACTTTTTTATTTTTTATAAATTTATTTATTTATTTTTGGCTGTGTCGGGTCTTCGTTGCTGTGCGTGGGCTTTCTTTAGTTGCGGTAAGCGGGGGCTACTCTTCGTTGCGGTGCGCGGGCATTTCATTGCGGCGGCCTCTCTTGTTTTGGAGCACCGGTTCTAGGCACGCAGGCTTCAGTAGTTGTGGCACACAGGCTCAGTAGTTGTGGCTCACGGGCTCTAGAGCGCAGGCTCAGTAGTTGTGGCACACGGGCTTAGTTGCTCCGTGGCATGTGGGATCTTCCAGGACCAGGGATCGAACCCGTGTCCTCTGCATTGGCAGGTGGATTCTTAACCACTGCGCCACCAGGGAAGTCCCTACAATGATTTCTTAACAGATTTAGGTTTGTGATACAGTCACATCCTAGCTTAACATTAATCCCCAGGTTTTTCTTTATATCCACTCGCTTTCTGACATATCTATATTCTTAATGGGCTTGCTAGCCTACTTCCCAATAGGGTTAGTAAGTGCATTAGTCAGGCTTCTCCAGAGAGACAGAACAAAGAGTCTATACACACACACACACACACACACACACACACATATATATATATGAATAGTTATTATAGGAATTGGCTCAAGCAGTTATGGAGGCTGAGAAATCCCAGATCTGCTGTCTGCAAGCTGGAGAATTAGGAAAGCTGGTGGTATGATTCAGTCTAAGTCTGAAGGCCTAAGAACTGGGCAGGGAGCAGGGACAGGGGTGATTATGTTGGTCTTGATCTGAATCTAAAAGTCCAAGAATCACGAAGGCTGATGTTTGAGATAGGAGAAGATGGATGTCTCAGCTCGAGCAGAGAAACTGAATTCAACTTTCCTTCATCTTTTTGTTCTATTTGGGCCCTCAACAGATTGGATGATGCCTATTCACATTGGGGAGAACTATCTGCTTTACCAGTTCAAATACTAATCTCTTCCAGAAATACCTTCACAGACTCACTCAAAAATAATGTTTTACCAGCTATCTGGGTATCCTTTAGCCCAGTCAAATGGACACATAAAATTAACCATCTCAGTAAGAAAAAAAGAGATCATTTTTTGACTTGGGTCCTTGTTAAGCAACTTGGGCCATTGTTAGGTCATTGTTGGGACACTACGTATACGCCCTTCCCATCTGTTCCCATGTCCTAGAGCTTCCTCAGCTTTCAGCTCTGCTGGTGTTCCCTGGAGGAAGGCTTCTTAGAGATTTCCACCACAAATTCTGACTATCTATGACTTGGGCTATCTACTCCTGACCACTGCTATGGGACTGTGATTTTCCCCTCACCTTATGTTTCTTCAAATACTTGGCAGGCATCCTGGCCCTGCCTCTCCACTACTTCTATACCCCACTCAAGAAGTCTGGCTCTCTCCACTCCTTTCAGAATCCAGAGAAAATGCTCCCTTATCTCCCCCTTCTCTTCCCTCCACAGGCCATACAGCCATTTCTTCTGTTCTTTCATAACTTTGGTCTGTGAGAACTTCAACTAGCTTCCCACTTGAAGAATTGGACAGATTCTCCTATGCTTAGATATTTAAGTCTTCTCAAATAACAAAGGAAAATCTGGTTTCCTTCTCTCCCTTATCCCATTGTGTGTGTGTGTGTGTGTGTGTGTGTGTGTGTGTGTGTGTGTGTGTGTGTGTGTTGGGGGACTGGAAGACAGGAAAAAGCAACCCACTAAACACTCCATTTTATCTCAGTTCCTCTTTATTTTGCCAAATTCAGCCATCCTTTTTTCAAGTGTTACAAATGCACCTTTCCTTTCATACTAGGAAAGAAGAGCAAAACTAGCAATTGTCATAAAAAATTATTGCTATCAAAGTATTAGTCTACCACAAATTAAAAGCTCACATGGTGGGGCTTCCCTGGTGGCGCAGTGGTTGAGAATCTGCCTGCCAATGCAGGGAACACGGGTTCGAGCCCTGGTCTGGGAAGATCCCACATGCCGCGGAGCAGCTAGGCCCGTGAGCCACAATTGCTGAGCCTGCGCGTCTGGAGCCTGTGCTCCGCAACAAGAGAGGCCGCGATAGTGAGAGGCCCGCGCACCACGATGAAGAGTGGCCCCCACTTGCCGCAACTAGAGAAAGCCCTCGCACAGAAACGAAGACCCAACACAGCCATAAATAAATAAATAAATAAATAAATAAATAAATAAATAAAAATTTTAAAAACCTCACATGGCAATAAAGTATATCAACATTTTATTGTTGAACACCCAGATGCGCTGGTCTCCTGTGGATATTAGCATTTTCCTTCATTCACCTTAAACCAAATATTGCATGGGACATACTCATACTGAAAACTTGTTCATCATTTATCTGAAATTCAGATTTACCTGAGCATCCTGTATTTTATATGGCATCTCTCCACCAATCCCTTTGAAAAGGGCTCGTCAGCCTCTTGACCTGTCTACCTTCTCAATAATCAGTACATTACCCCACAGGATAAAACATCCCCAAATGCCAGATGTTCTTTCCCTACGTTTCTGTCCTCCTCAGGTTTCTGGTTTGGTAATTCATCATTACATTGTACCTTTGTTTGTTTTCAGTACCTTTAAGCACATTTTTTAAATATATATATATTTTATCTGTTATCTAGTTGAGTTCAGTGAGAGAGCTGACATGAACTGCCCACCATATCTGGAAACAAAAGCCCCCTTATTTATTTTTGACCCTGTCCTGTACTGTGGTCCCCAAGGTGCTGAACGGTTGCTGCCCAGGTGAAAGCAGGTGGTTTAGTTTTGACCAAAATCACCATCCTGGAAGCAAAGTAAGGTGTGGGCCCCATCCACAGCTCAGGACTGGCTATGGAAGTCTTCTAACTGGGGGAGGTAACTCCCAGGACCTACTTGGTGTGCCTGTCCATCTCAAAGGGGTGATCACCTCTGGACTACTTTTCAGCAACTCAAGTGAGCTCTGAAGCTTCAAAGACCAAACCCATTACACAGTTTTGATGCCCAGAATAATCAGTAATGCCTCTCACTCTCTCTCTCTGTCCTTCTCTCACAGTGTTTCATTAATAGTGAGAATTTGAGGACTCCTTCATTTTCTGGGAAAGCACAAATTTTTCCAATAAAGCTCTGACCTGCTCTAACCAGACCTAAATTTCCAAGTCACACCCATATACTTAGACAAATGACTCCATACAGAGTCCTACTGATATATGATATAGTTAAGGTGGGCAGTCTCCCACTTTATCATATATACTTGAAGAAAGGATAGGCATTCAGCCTCAGAAACAAAGGAATACGATGTTATGAAGCCATGTCTAACTTCCAAAGTTGCAGCCTGTAGAATTCTATCTAATGCCCATGGACTGGTAACACTCCAGGGGTATGTTTTAACCACAACTTATTTACAAAAGAGAGAACTTACTGCACGTACTATGTTGCAATTGCATTTAATATCACTATGAAATCCTCCTATGTAAGAAATATAGTCCTTCCTATCTTATTCCTTTTTAATATGTACCGTGTTCAATTGCATTGATATGTCATGGTTTATTTGATATTATTTTAAAATTCAAAATTAACAAAGATTTTCTTACGGTCTTGTAGAAAAAGAGTCTTATTATATATATTTAATTTAATAGAGTGGTATGAATGAGAAAATGGCACTTTGTTAGCCTCCAAAATTAATATCTGGGCATAGTTCAGAATTGGTAGCTCAGAGGCAGCTTTATCAGCATTCATCCTGAAATAATATATTGGCCATATTGCAAACCTGCAGAGGCTACATGGGTCTGGGGGCTTGAGAATTACTTATTATCGCTTACCTTGTCCCTAGTCAACCCCCTCCACATTCCCTGTAGCAGCTGTTCTAAGATGCTATGATCCCTTTTAAGCTTGCTTTCCCAGCTCTTCACCATAAGTCATAATATTGCCTCGTGTTCCACAGAGAAAATTGAAATATTTGAGTGGAATTCTTCTCACCTTTCTATACTACAACCTCTGACTGACCTAAAACATTCTCATCCTGCCTTCTAGCATCTTGCCTCACGCAAAGATATTTCTCTTCTCCACCTGGACTCCACGAGATGGTCAGATGCCTTGTGAGTACCCAAATAGCAATGCATTCAGCATTTAGGGGATTAAACCACATGAACGTGTAACATGTGTGCCTGACCTAAGAGGTATGAAATAGAAGAAAACTGAACATTGAAAGGAGAAAGGAGATAAAATGTGCAATATATTAAAGCTTGGTATTAAATATGAAGCTTCATGATATTGTAGATTAAAATAAAGTTACAGAACAGTACATTGGGTAAAAATTCAAGCATAGCACTCTCAACGCCTATTAATACTTAGCATAACATTCCTGACAAAGTTGTATGACATTGGCAGTAATCTTACAAAACTGAGACAATTGGAGTTGTCAGCAAGAAAATCCCAAATTTCAAATTCTCATTAAGCCTGAATCAGATTAATAAGCATATAAATTTTATATTATTTGGGATTAAAATAATTTTTGTAGGATTGAAAATAAATGGGTCCTAGAGAGAAGGGAAAATGTAGAAACATAAACTTGGAAAGAATCATTATTTTCAAATACATCAAAAAACATTTTTAAAAAATTTTGCCAATGTGTGTCACTCCTTTTTATTATAAATCAATTTTATGGTCTCATAATAATTGTTTCATGTTCCCTTTTGGCCATTAGCTACTCCCTAATGACTGTCAATGGTCATTATTATGCTATTGCAGGGAAAAGTATCTCCTTTTTATAACTACTTGTTTCAATTTATTAAAGAGTATTTCTCCTTTTAAATTGATGTGGAATATTTTTAAATGACATTGATTATCCAAATAAGGCACAGGTAAACATTTTGTAAATTTTAGCCAAACATATGATTACAAAATCATGTATATTTTTGAATATACAGACTATATATTACAATCTTTATATATGAAAAGACTGGATTTCATGAAAGCATCAAGTATTTAATAACTAGAAAGTTCCATCAAACAGGTAAAATTATGAATTATAAAAAAATTGAGCAAAGGGTATTAAAATAAATAAAGTTTTAACTTTATTCAGTGACTGTCTAGGCAAAATGTAGTTGTGTACTTAGGAACTTGAACAGTTTCTAAGAAATCTCTTTGGGAACTTCCCTGGCGGTCCAGTGGCTAAGACTCCACACTTCCACTGCAGGGGGCACAGGTTCGATCCCTGGTTGGGGAAATAAGATCCCATGCCACTCTGCGGGGCCAAAAAATAACAACAAAAACAAACAAACAAACAAACAAAAGAAATCTCTTTGTAGATTCTTAGGGAACCTTTATGAGGAGTCATTTGAGCTTAGTGTTCAAGAAACAGAACTTTGTAGTTAGTCCAACCTGGATTCTAATCCAAGTTAGAGCACTATATAATCTTCCGTGGATTACCTGAATCACTTAATTTACTTCTGCAAGCCTCAGTTTTCTCATACATAAACAGGGATGAGAATACCGATATCATAGCATTGGCGTTGATAAAATGAAAGAAACACATATATGCCACATAGCGTCACATGTAATTCCTTCAATAAAGAGTAGTTATTATGATGAGTATCATAAATTATCATTTAAAACTAACGTTATCCCTATACACTTCATTTACATGTGTTCCAACATATTTAAAAATTTGTTTAAATTAAAGGAAGCTCTTGAACTACTAAACATGCTCACACTTGCTTCATTTGCTAAATGTAAAATGTATATTTTAGCCCTATCCCACCTGGATGATGAAAATTTATAAATGTATTCATTTATTTTTATTTTGGATTTTTATGTAAAAATCCCGCACTGTAGATGCAGAGAGCTCTGGAAGCCCCGGAAGTTCGCAACAGAAGGTAAGAGGAGCTAGAGGAAGAACAGGAGCACCCGAGAAGAGCGCAAGCCATGCCAAGGCTGAAGGAACATTCATTTGGAGGCAATTATGTTTCCTCTCATTTTGTTTTACTTTTTCATGCTGCCATCCCTGGAAGTATAACGAGCTAATAAGGCTTTCTAAATGGCTGGTGCTGGTAAGCAGTCAAATATTTAGAAGCCAAGGGTCTTTAATCACCTAAGTGCTTTACAATGAATACTGATGTGACAACGGTTCATATTTAATTGATTCCAAAGTGACTTTACGCTAAGTAATGGTTCACTAAAGAACTTGAAAACGTAGCTACTTTCAATTAAAAAGTATACATCCTTTTTGTCAGAGTTGTTACCAGATGTGGCAGAGCAAGTCACCAGGTCACAGAGACTCTGTGGACAGAAACAGTAAATAGCAGCATGTGTGTGTGCACTTGTGCACCTGTGGGAGGAAAGACGGAGGAGGAGGGACTTGCAATAATTTTAAATTTGTCTTATGAATATAAGTGAACTTCCCTTAAAGAGCTCTAAAGACACAGCTAGTAGACCTGATCAAAATACAGCGTTTTGAGAAGGAATACAAGAACACCAGAGCAAGCTAAGTTTACCAATTGCCAGTACTGGAAATACATGTTTTGTTGCAGCTAAATATATCTCAACAAGGCTTGTGTAGATCTCTAATTTTGCTAGAAAGCACATCTATATGTCAAATATTCATAAATATTTCTTCAACTATTAGAACTTTTTAAATTATTTTAAGAGCTAATGTAAATCTAAGAAGCTCGATGAGCATTAATGTATAAAATTACCACCTGCTCACATAGACTTATCACTGCAATCATTATTCTAACTAGAAGCATGCTAGAATAGTTTGAAAGCCAGAAGCGGGTCATCAGTGATTTAAATCACTGGTCTTATTACCTATTAACAGAAGTCACCAAGAGAAGTTGATTTTTAGGAGAATCAGAACAGCTGGAAAGAAAGATAAGGGGAAGGGAACTTGCAGTGAAAGCCTATTTTCACTGAGCCCTTCTGTGAAGTTTAATGAGAAGAATGATGTATTTATTCTGTAAAGACATTTTAATTCTGCTTTCATAAAGGAAGAGAGCATTTACAATGACATCCCTTTAACAAACACTGTTTATTTATGATAAATATTAAGTTCAGCCAGTGTTGCCAAGAAATCATCCACATGGGTGATGCATTACTATTGCACTAAGCAAAGTTAAGAGATTTAATTTTCTTGGATAATAATGGATTTAAGTTATCTTGAATCACATACCTGTTGTATGTTTCTCATCTAAGTATTGCTTTGATAATTACAGTAAGGAAATTTCTCCTCTCACCTCCCCACACACATATAAACCAAACACAGACAGAAGAACGTGTATGTACACCCCAGAAGCACACTACCATAGCTACAAAGTTTGGTTTGCTGCTTACATATGAATAGAGTAGTTTTTGAAATGCATTATTCTAAAAAAGACAATGCATGATACCAAGATGGCAATCATATATTTTGAGGACCAACTGCATAATAAAAAAGTGCTCACTTTCTTTAGTCTTATTACATTTTCTAACTATACAGAAAAAAAAATAAATAGGTATGAGACAGCTGGAACTGATAAAGTCAGTTTCTCTGTTAAGAAAAATGTTTTTATTTCATTCAGTCCAATATATGAGTTTCATGCACTTAAAATGTACTTGACAATACAGTAGTCTCCCTTTACCTGTGTGGTCTATGTTCCGAGACCCCCAGTGGATGCCTGAAACCAAGGATAGTACTGAACCCTATAGATGCTATGTTTCTTCCTATACATATATAATTATGATAAAGTGGATTTTATGCATTATGCACAGTAAGAGATTAACAAAAATAGGTAATAATAAAATAGAACAATTATAACAATATACTGTAATAAAAGTTATACCAATGTAGTTTCTCTCTCTCTTATTGCACAAATTTAATTCCTGTTCTGTCTTAACTAAGCACATGTCACACACTGTGGCAGTAACTTTTGAAGTGTGACAGCAAAACTAGCATGAATTTCTTTTTCCTTCTTCACAATTTCACAAATGGAAGATTCGTTCGTACCGCAGATCTTAGCAACCTCACCACACAATTTTTTTTCCTTATTAATTCGAGAACTTGAAACATTTAACTTAAAGGAAGCACTTTACAGCTTCTTTGGCATATCCAAATTGCCACCATGACTATTTTTGTGTTCTGAGGCCATTATTAAAGTAAAATAAGAGTGACTTGAACACAAGAACTGCTATAACACGGCAATAATCTGATAACTCAGATGGCCATTGAGCGACTAATGGGCAGGAAATGCTGGACAAAGGGATGATTTATGTCCCAGGTGGCACTGAGTGGGACAGTGAGAGATTTCATCACTCTACTCAGAATGGCCACAATTTAAAGCTTACAAATTGTTTATTTCCGGAATTTCTATGTCATATTTTTCAGACCACAGCTGACCATGGGTAACTGAAACCACGGATAAGGAGGGACTGCTGTTTTCTCACTGGTGCACAGGGTACTAAAGATCTCAGCCTTTAAGAGCCTCATAAAAAAAATGTAATAATTGAAGCACAATAGAAAACACAGTATTCAGGCACCAAAATAATCCCAAATGCCTTACAATTAGAAATAAGAAAGGTTACCATGAAAACTGAGTATGTTAGAACTCTTTAAGGAAAGGGCTGGCTTCAAACAGTGCCGTGAAGAAGATTTAGGATTAAAAAGTCAGAAAGAAAAGATGACATACTTCCTTCCCTTAAAATTACTCTTTGTAAGATATTTTCCATTTCTCATCAAACTTATATTCACAATATCAGTATCAACTAGAAATAATATACCCTTGACATCTGAAAGAGATACACCAGAGAAGTTTCTAATTCTCAATTCACAAATGTTGCACTATCATAAAAATTTTCCCATGAAATAAAACTGATTAAACATTTTAAGTTGCCTCTTCTGACCCTTAATAAGATTTACTATATACGAGAAAACTCTGGGAGATACTTCTGGGGGCAAGAAGAGTACCTAGACTCTCTTCTTAGAACGCAGAGAATGGAACATAGTGACACCAGTGAGATGACAAATAGCTGGCCTTTGGGGGTGATGGACAGTTCAGGAAAATCTCTACTTCCTGAGGGTTTACTACATAACTCAAGGTGAGGAAACTTTTGTGCACCCCTGAATCACATCTAGAGCTTTTTGAAAATACAAATGCTGTGACTCTCTCCTGTATATTTTAAGGAACACCAAGACATCTGCAGTTTTTGTTTCCTTTAGGATTCTGATGTACACCTCCTACTGGAACCACCTACTAGAAAACTTACCAGCCCAAAATGTCTCATTAAGTCATATTAAAAATCTGTAATTAACTCCACTCCCAACATGTCAGAATTTCCTTCTGTAAATATTTCTGAAACATAGAGAAATAAAGTTTAATGTTTACATTGAAATAGTAACTTGATTATCAAAATAAGGACAATAAAAAAAGCAAATGCTAACCAGAGAAGATGAGTATATATAAAATGCCAGAAACCTCAGAATTATGATGCCTTGGTGAAAAACATGATTTCAGTCTTTAAGAATTATTTTGGGTATACTCTGACGCAGTGTTGGAGAAAAATGTTGTATTTTAGAAAGATAATGCAGCTTTATATTTCCATTTATTCATCATCTGTAATCATACAGTGAACAAAACCTGCTTACAGAAGAACCTTCCAAAAGAATAATTTGGGGAAAATTGTAAGTTTATTTCTTTAACCTAATCTCTTTTAAGGAACCAAATTGTTGCTCCTTACATAATATTATACAAATTGACCTGTTAAATGCCCAGCTCCTGCCAATCTTAATGACACTCATTTTCCCTCTATGTTTACCCTCCAGAAAATTTCTTTATAAAAAATATACTGCCGGGCTTCCCTGGTGGCTCAGTGGTTGAGAATCTGCCTGCCAATGCAGGGGACACGGGTTCAAGCCCTGGTCCGGGAGGATCCCACATGCCACGGAGCAACTGGGCCCGTGAGCCACAACTACAGAGCCTGCGCATCTGGAGCCTGTGCTCCCAACAAGAGAGGCCACGACAGTGAGAGGCCCACACACCGCGATGAAGAGTGGCCCCCGCTCGCCGCAACTAGAGAAAGCCCTCGCACAGAAACGAAGACCCAACACACCCAAAAATAAAAATAAATAAATTTATTTTAAAAAATATATATATATATACTGCTGATTCTCTGAAAAACAAAACTCTTTTTCATTGGAAATATCAGTGCAAGACACTTCCCCAAAAGCCATATATTTTACTGAAAAATAAAAGATATATTTTCTTGGAAGGGAATATTGAATATTTAAATATGTCAATTATTCAAATATTAATGGATGACATTAATAAAAATTCACAAACATCTCAAGCATTTTTTATTAAATTGATATATTAGTTTCCTATGGCTGTTGTAATAAGTTACCACTTGATGGTTTAAAAGAACACACATTTATTCTCATACAATTCTGGAGGTAGAAGTCCACAGTAAGTTTCACTGCACTGAAATCAAGGTGTAGGAAAGGCCATGCTCCCTTGGGAAGGCCTAGGGGAGAATCCTCTTCCTTGCATTTCCAGCTTCTAGACCTGCATTCTTTGTCTTCCTTGGTTCATGGCCTCTTGCTCCATCTTCAAGGCCAGCAGATAGAATCTTCAAATCTCTCTTTGCTCCGTCTTCACATGGCTTTCTTCTCTGTAGTTAAATTCCCCTCTGTCTCCCACTTTTAAAGACTCTCATGATTACATCTAAGACTTGTCTAGATAATTCAGGAAATTTTTCTCATCTCAAGGGCCTTAATTTAATTATATCTGTAAGGACTCCTTTTCCATGCAAGGTAACATTCACTGGTTATAGGGATTAGGACCTTGATACCTTCGAGGGCCATTATTCAACCTACCATAACTGACAATATGGTTATTTATTCATTGGAAGTATAATATAAACAAGTAATAGAAGGTGAAAAAAATTTTGGAAAAGGAGAGTAAGGAGGGGAAAATTTTCTTACTAGATACTAAATTACAATTTAAACCTACAGTAATTACAGAAAAAAACGGCACCAGTGTAGGTATCCAACTAGCCTTCTTGTATACATGAGAACAGAATATGTGATAAAACATCATCAGCCAATGAAGAGGAAACTGATTATTCAGAAAATATGGTTATTTTTCTTTTAAAAAAAAGACAAATTAGAATATATCATGTGACATCACACCCCAGGACAGAAGGCCTAAAGAGCTAAAATCATAAATGAAGAAAATTAAAATATATTTTGAGAAAATAATAGATATTTAACTGATCTTGTCATAGGTAAGGACCTTCTAAATATGAAGAGTGAAAAAAGAACATAAAGGTAAAGTTCAGTCAACTTGAGTGTGTAAAAATTTTTAAAGCATATCTATCAAAAATGTAAACAAAATTAAAAATCAAGCAAGAAATTGGAAAAATATTTGCAATAATAATGTAGACAACTGGTTAATATTCTTAACATAAAATTGGTTGTATTAATAAGAAAAACATAAAGCTAAAATGGAAGAATGAATAAAAAGCCCATTTCTAGAGAAGAAATACAAATGTCTAATAAACATGAAAACCTGATTACTCCTGAGTAATCAAATAAATACACGTTAAAATAAGGAAATGCTATTTCTTGCCTGTAAAATTGCATTATTTATGAAGATTAACATTCAGTGCTGCTCACAGTATGTAAAACAGGTGTTCTCAAACACTGTCGCAGGATATAAATCATTATAATCTCTACAGAAAGAAATTTAGCACAAAGGTTTAAATAGAGACTTAAGTACAAACATAGCAATGTTTCTTAAAATAGTTTTTAAAAAGTGAAAAGAACATGTACAATAAAACAAAAGTGAACAAATAGGCCAGTGTTATCCATGTGACCAAATAAAACACAAACATTAAAAACTTATGTTATAAGCATATTTTAATCACCGGAAATTATCCACAGCAAAATGCTAAGTTATTAAAGCAGAATGCAAAATTAGATATACATGTATTCAAACACAAACCTACACTATATACAGTTCTCAGAATATTGCTGGGAAAATCTTATGTGGACAAGTGAATCAAATCAGTCAGTAATAAAAATGTAATAAACTGCGATATTGGCTATGAAGAAGCAGAGACTAGTAATAGGAGATAATTGGAGGATAAGGGGGGTGGTCTCCTTAGATGGGGTAGGCATGAAAGGCCTCTGTGAGATGGTGACATTTAACCTGAGACCAGAAAGGAAGAAAGAAGGATGGAAGGAAGGAAGGAAGGACCCAGCAAAGAGCCTGTTAGACAGCATTCTGGACTGAGGGACCAGCCTCTGCAAAGGCTCTGTGGAAGGGAAAGAGCTTAGCAGTTTCAAAGCTCTGAAAAAAGAGGCTAATAGGGTTGGGAGGTAGAGGGTAAGAGGCAGAGAGGCTTGGGCTGTGGTTGGTGGAGAATATAAGTGCTTAGATGGTAGTCACAGTGGTGCTTATACCTAATGTTTATGTCCCCAGTTATTTATTTATTTAATATGCCATACTTGTAAATATCTGTATTCTTCGATTACAATTATGATTAATAGTTTCATCCTAACGTAAAAAAAAAAAAATCTCATTTAATTATTATTATTTCCCCTTTTAAAAGTGAGGAAACTGAGGCTTTGAGATTGAGATTTGAGATTTTGGCTTGGCCAAAATCATACAGTTAGTGAGAGGCAGAGTGGGATTTGAACTGGGGCCACTGCACTCAGAGCCTGCACTGTTAGCCATTCTTTTATACTGCTTTTCTGGAATATTATTAATTAGCACATAATTTACAAATTGGGAATTCATGATAAAAAGGGATAAGTACTTGTCTTGGCACAGCTGTTTACTAATTATGTAATCTCAAACTAACATTTTTCTAGGCCTCACTTTTTTCATCTCTAATATAGGGCCAATTACACAATCCTTCCTACTTTATAAGAAAATAATAATAGACAAATCTATTTAATTCTTCTTTGTAAGCTGTGTGTAGGACCTATGATATTCCTCTAAATGAAACCAGATCTATTCAGTGTCCAGTCACTATATGAAAAAGCTCACAGATGAAACAACATGCATGAATGACATAAAAATTCAAGAAATAAGTAATAATAACTCTAAAACTTGCTTCAAAGTACAGAGCTCCATTAAATCAATTGTAACATTTCTGTTATTACCACATTATATGACTATAATGAAGATAATAAATACCTGGCATTTACAGGGTTTCTCTCATCTAAAGATTCCCATTGAGCTCAATCAACATTATGTGCAAATTGATTATGAGCTCTATACAGGTGAGAGAGAGCAGGCAGTGTAAATCACACTAACACTGCGGCTCTCTCTTCTTTCCACCAACTCTTTTACCCAAGCTTACTAACTGGTGCAAGAACAAGAGCCAAATGCTTTTAAAGATAATGAAAATGGAAGATAATTCCAAGAAGCCTCTTATCAATGGTCCACAGTCTAGCCAAAGGACTTAGAAAATAGGGGGAATAATTTGATAATATAGATCTCATCACTTGCATTTAAATGCTTAAGGTGGGGCTATACTTTTAGAAGAGTGGTCAGCTTTATAAATCATCTGAATATGAGAGAAAAACACAGAAACTTTCTTTGTGACAGATTATGGCTATGCTGTTATAGGTATGTCTCCTGGCACTTTCCCAAACGAGAATCAGATGCTCCACTCTCATGCCATCATGGTTTTATTTCCCAAAGGGCAGAGTCTAATTCTCACTTCTTAATCTCAATAAAATACTACATAAATTCCCAATAATGGTCAATAACCACTTAATAACATTAGCAATTACTCAATGTGCTGGGCCATGCTGCCCAATGCAGCAGCCACTGGCCACAAGTGGCTACTGGGAACTTGAACATAGCTACGAGACTGAGAAACTAAATTTTTAATTTTATTTCATTTTAATGAATATAAATTTAAACTTTAGAACTTCTAAAATTTTAATTATGTTTGGAACAACCCGGATATGTGAATCTACTTTTTCAGCAGTGAATTATATGAAATCTAAGTACACGGCAAGTATTTCTAATAAAAATTTAGCATACAGATTGAGATGTGCCGAAAACAAATAATACACACAAGATTTGAAAGACTTAGAAAAAAAGAATATAACATATCTGAATAATAATTTTTATACTGATTATGAGTTGAAATAATGTTTTAGATATGTTGGGGTAAATAAAATGTTCTTTACACATGCTTCAATTTATTTTTATTGTGACCATTAGAAAAATTTTAAAGTATCTATGAAATCTACATTATGTTTCTATTGGACAGCTGTTCTGGGAATCTGAATATCTATTTGTACCTCTCTGCATTTCCCCTTAATGGCAGGAGTCACTGAGATAATTCAAAGAGCTGAATGAAAAAGCACAAAATATTTCTAATGTTGACTTCAAGAGTGGAATGAAGTCCTAGACTTTCATTATTTTCCCACTCTTTAAGCACAATTAAGTCCATCCCTTCAGCTTCTGGACCTTGACCTTCTCCATCTCTTGGCCCTTTCCCAGCCTCCATCAACTTCCTCAGCTACCCTCACTAGCATTTCACATTCCTAGCTCTTTGCTCACATTCCTAGCTCTAGGAATTTCACATTCCTAGCTCTTTGCTCATGAGTCCTGATAACCCACTTATAAGCACACCATTGAATGTCCCACAGAAACTGTTGAAAACATTTTTCAGTTCTTTCCAAGTTCCCAAACCCTTACCCACATCAACAGTTTGAGAGAAATTCAAAGCCAATGGTTCCCTTAGCTCCCGCTCCCTTCCTTTCAACCTCAAAATTTTCCTAAATCATCCCTTTGTATCTTCTTTCCATTTGTTCTGCTTCATTCCAAATCCAATAGCTTTCTCTTTACCCATATTTTTGACTGAACCTTCTAAGTAGCCTGGCTTAATCAGCCATCTCCCTTTGGTCTCTCATAACTTCCACTTCTCCCCAACTGTTGATTACCTCTCCTCCATCCCCTTCAGATGGATAAGCCCCAACCCTCCTGGACTCTGAGTCAGAGCAGGGAGAGTGCCCTAAGCAGGCTTTTGTGGCTTCTCTGAGCCAGATCCCCTGTCCAGGCTGCCTGGAGAGTCCCATGTCCCCATCCTTTGGTTCAAGGTTTACTCCAGTCAGTAATGTTGATGAGTAAAACAGTGAGTAACCTGGTTCACAATTATATAATGTCTAATTTAATACTGATTTAGACTAAAATCGGAGAGTGAGGTGACAGGCCTGCAATACCAGATCATCTCAGAATACCAGCTTGGATTTATGTACTTTGGCAAAATTCCAGACCACTCCCTCCTTTGTTCTCTCTTTACTCCATCTAGGCTCCTACCCAGGACTTCCTCCAAGTTCCTGCTCTGGAGCAAAATCAGGCCACACTTCCTGTCATTATCATGTCATCATAGTCTGGGGAGTGGCTGGTGCCCAGGCTCCCTTGTTCATCCCCCCTTAGTTCTTCCTTGGAGATAACCCTATTGTTAGCTGGTTCCCCTCCAAATGTGTGCACACCATATGTGACCAAAATCACTGTGATCAAAACTGCTCAAGAGGGGCTTCCCTGGTGGTAAAGTGGTTGAGAATCTGCCTGTCAATGCAGGGGACACGGGTTCGAGCCCTGGTCTGGGAAGATCCCACATGCCACGGAGCAACTAGGCCCGTGAGCCACAATTACTGAGCCTGCGCGTCTGGAGCCTGTGCTCCACAACAAGAGAGGCCGCGATAGTGAGAGGCCCGCGCACTGCGATGAAGAGTGGCCCCCACTTGCCGCAACTAGAGAAAGCCCTCGCACAGAAACGAAGACCCAACACAGCCATAAATAAATAAATAAAACAAATACTTAAAAAAAAAAGAAACTGCTTAAGAGCCAAATATCCTTTTCCTGCAGAGCTCTCTGATAACCCCTGGTATTAAATTGACCTATCTATTTTCCACTGTTCTTATCCTTTGGTCTGTTTTCTGGCAGAGGCCTACTTTCATTTGCTTCTATCTACGTATTTCTACATGATTAGAATTAACTTTAAGTGTAGCTTATTCCCTGTGATGATTCTTTCATTCCTTCTCCTTCACCTACAAACACATTCAAAGCATATTCCAAGAATCAGCCCTCTTCCTTTTCCTCCTCAAGCTCCTATTCCATCTCTTCCCTTTTATGAACTCCTCAACGTCTTGCAGTCTGAGTTCCACCCCTCCCTGTTTCCTCTAGGGAAATTACGTTTTTAGATCATTCATATCTGCCTGATTAGCAAATTCAAATCTTCACATTCTTCATCTACTCATTCTGTCTGCTTTTCATAACTCCGTCTCCTGGCTTCCCTGGTAGGGTATTTTCCTGGTTTCATGATTGGGCTTAGTCAGCATCTTTTCTTCAGCCAGAGTCTCCATGGGTATTTGTAAGGATCTGAGGCTCTTTGCCTTCCACTCTCCATGACTTATGTAGTAATGATTCCCAAATAAGCTCTCCATTCCTGATTCAGATTATGCATCTTTAATCACCTGTGGGAACCCCTTTCATGGAAAACCTACAGGCATTTGAAATTTAATATATGCACCACTAAAGGTACCATCTTTCCCCACTAGTTCTTCCTCTCTACCCCCAAGTTTCCTTTCTCCGTTATATTCTTTATCTCAATAAATAGAATCACTATCTCCCCAGTATTTTAAGCTCAAGACTTCGTAGACATCTTCGAGTACTTTATCTTTCTATTTAAATATTTTCTTTCTCTATCCCATCCAAGGGGTATCAAATCCTGTCAGTTGGTTCTTGAGGTATCTCTCACCCTCAGTCCTTCAATCTGGTCTCCTTGACATTGCCTGAGGTCTAGTCATCATTAAAGCTTGTCAGGAGCATTCCAACAGTTTTCTACGTGTTTTTTCCTCTTGTCTTGTCACCAAAATTAACTCCAAACCCAAGCCTTATCATATCATATCATTCCCCTTCTCAAAACATTCAGTGGCCCCCAGCTGCACATAAAATCAAATCAAGTATCCTGTATGAAACTGGTTGTAGCAAATTTTCCATGTTACATTTTGTATGCCACCCCCATTGTAACTGGTGCTGTGGTCACACATGCAATTCACTGCATCACAAACATTTCCTACAATTTCCTGACTCTGTGCCTTTCCCATGATGTCCCCTGAGCCTTCAATACTCTGACCTCATTTCCCCCTATTGAATTTCTGCACAGTCTTTAGGCAGTGCTTCCTCTATCAGGTCTGCTAGGGATGCCTTCAGACAAAACCAACCTCTCCTCCCTCTATTTGCTATTACACTTTCTACCTCGACTCTAATTCTTACCATAGGCTGCAGTGTTTCTTCTCCTTGTGATGGTCTCTTCACTAAAATGTGAGTTACTAGAAGCAGAAATCATGCCTCATTCTACTTCATTTCCCTTATACTTTTCAGAGTAGGTAGATGCACAGTAAATGTTTACTCAGTTGTTGGAACAGAAGATACTAGATTATAACAAAAGGCAACCTTTCCTTAGAAATTATAAAATTCTAAGAAGAGCTCTAATATTTGCCATACTAGTCAGGTGTCTTTATTTAAGGCTAAACAGACACTCAGGAGTCCTGAGTGTGGCATAACTCTTAGAGATTAAAATTGCTTTCCACTGAAGGAAACTACAGTCGGCCCTCCATATCTGCAGGGTCTGCAACTGTGGATTCAAACAACTGCAGATCAAAAAAAATTTTTTTTAATTCCAGAAAGTTACAAAAAGCAAAACTTGAACTTGCTGCGCAATGGTAATTACTTACATAGCATTTACAATGTATTCAAAACTATTTGCATAGCATTTGCACTGTATTAGGTATTATAAGTAATCTAGAGATGATTTAAAGTATAAAGTATAGAGGAGGATGTGCATAGGTTATATGCAAACACTATGCCACCTTATATAAGGGACTTCAGCATCTCAGATTCTGATATCTGTCGGGGGTCCCAGAACCAATTCCCAGGGATACTGAGGGATGAATGTATTTAGCTTTTCCCTTTCCAATTCTTTCTATTCTTTCATGAAATGAAATTGTATAAAATCTCCAAAAATAAGATTGAAAAATGAGAATCTGTATGCTTCCTATAGCTGAACTCACAGGGGTTTTCCTTCAGATAACTTCTCAGTTTCTTTCATATTTTGTCCTTTTACATACTCATTCAGTCAACAAATATCTACTAAGGATACTACATGAAATGAGTTATGTGCAACATTTTAATTAAAAGAAAACAATTATAGACTCAGGTGAGAGTTACTAAGGAAGCTTCCATGGAACTGAACCTTGGAGGAGGGATCTTCTATGAGCAGATACATGGTAGATAGGGAAACTGTATAGCACTTTCCAAGTTGGAAGAAGGAAAGAGAAACAGTGAGCCAAGGCACACAAACAATTGCAACATATATTACTGAGGAGTGGAAACAATCAAGGTGAGCAGTCTAACTAGAAGAGATGGTTTAACCTATAATCAAAATTTTCAAGATGTATTAGTCACTAACTCCTTCCAATGAAATCAGATGAAGGGGCATAATATGTAAAATAAACAAAACTACTACAGTAAAAAGTGGAGGGGAGTGAAAGATGGGAGCCCTGCCTGCTGAGTTGCCTCTTGACAACACCCTCCCCACAGTCCCAGAGTTCCCTCCCTGGAGTTCCTCCCAGTAAATGTGGAAAATTACTAGCCAAGTGAAAAACAGAAAATAAGATCAAATAGAATGGAGACCAAGTTATGGAGCACGATGTTACCTGATCTCAACGCACACTTATTAATTGAGGCTTCTTTCTCACAGCCCACTGCACATGTAGGTCCTTTATAATTTGGAAGCTAAATAAATCATTTTTTATGTCCACATGCTAGTTCCACGCTTGGCACATAACTGGTGTCGAAAAATATTTTAGAAATTTTGAAACGAACTGACAAATTGATGGCTGAGTGCCAGCCTCCGCTGAAATAAACAATGTCTTCCCAAAGGCTTTGTCAGTAGTTCTCTGCAACCCAGTTTATCCCCACCCACTTTCAGCAGAGAATTAAGTTTTGAACATAAATGCACAGCCTCAGGCTAAACCAGCCTTAACCGGAAGACTTCATTGTGACTCCATCTATATCAGAGCTTAAGATTGCATATCCAAAGCCTTCATGATGATTCTTAAAAGAAAAGAAACATCCCAAAGCAGACTTCTTTCTCATTGCCTTAATTAATAATTCACAGACTTCCTTAAGGTGCAGAGGCTTGTGCCCGCTATTTTGCAGATCTCAGAGGAAATGCAGATCCTTTATTTAGAGTGAGTAATACTAAAAGGCACAATGTGGTCCAAGGTTTAGCCAAAATCTTATCACATGCAAATAACCTTAGTGCATGGAAAAGACATCTGGGAATGGGCTTGAAAGGATGACAATGGGCTGTTTTCTATTATGTTCTTGTAACCTGTTGGCCCATAGACATACAAACACTTGTGTTCTTTTAACGTGGGGATAATACAAGTAGAGAAACATCATGATTAAGGGAGCATTAATGCATATGGACAGGGCCAATTAAAAACAACAGATTCTGTATTTCATCCAAATAGAAAAACTGAAAAACCTCTTGGGTTTATAGGATAGGGGGAAATAAAAGCAGTAGTTTGATTACTTTTAATTGAAGATATTTTTTTAATTGCCATTATTTTTAAGATCCCTGAATCTTCCCCTAAGCAGCTATTACCTCCCTATATGTTCCTTAAGTGTGAGAAGAAAAAGAAAACACTATGCGTCTAAAATGACAGCTTTCTCTTTCTTCCCTCATTTTATCTTTTGCCTTATATCTAATTGCCAGTTAGAGTTCTCTGACTATGTATCTCATAAGCCCCTAACTTTTGATTTCTGACTAATAAATCTCATTATTCTCTAGGACAAAGAATTTATTCAACACTTTTTTATGAGGCATCTAGTTGGTTCCAGACAGTGTGTTAGTTGCTGAGGATGTACTGATTTAAAATAAATGAATACAGAAATAAATGAACAAACATGCAAACCCCTCCTCAAACTTAGAACCTAGTGTGGGAAACAGACATCAATCAAATAATCATAAAAACAAATGTAACGTTACAACTTTCACATAAGATATATGGTATCATGCAAGGATAACAGGAGAACCCACCTGTTTGGTGAGCTCAGGGCAATCTTCCCTAATGTATATCTTTTGTGCTTACAGTGGAAGGATGCATGGGAACAAACTAGGCAAAGGAAGTGGGGTGAAGTGGAGCTTGGTGGGGATGAAGATCAGAATTAGCAGAAGAAATGGAACGTCATAAGAAGTGTTTTCAAGATTCTCAATAGGACCAGTGGGGTTAGTGCAGAGAGTACAGAGGCATGATTCCAGATGAGCCTGAAGAAGTAAGTAGGGGACAGCCATACAGAATATTGTAGGTCATGACAAAAATATCTGGTTTTATCTAAACACAATGCGAAACTATTGGGAAGTTTCCACCAAGTTTTGGGGATGATTTGACGTGATCAGATTTGTTTTTTGAAAAGATAGCTGTGGTTGCATTACTTAGGAGGCAAGAGAGCTTTGAGGGAATCTAGAGGTAATAGATTGGACTAGGGTAGCAGCTATGAAGATGGGAGTGGATAAAGTGGAAAGATATGTAAAAGGAAAATCTGCAAAAGAGATTGCTGATAAGAGCTAAGGGAGAGAAAGGTGTCAAAGAGGGCTAAAGATTCTGCTTTGTAAAAGTAGATGGATGGGGGGGTGGAGTCAAGACAGGCATACTAGGAGGACAGGGGATTTCCATCTTCACACAACTAGGGCACCTACGAGGCACCGGTGGGGGACCACAGACACCTAAGGGGATGGGAGGAACCCCCAGCTAGCGGGTAGGATGTGAGGCTTAGGGGGGTGACGGGGGGAGGAGAAGTGGAGGCGGGATGGGACTGGTGCCCCTGAGGGGTGGCTGGGGGAGGGGAAGAGATCCCACGCCCAAAGGGGGAAATTGGAGAACCACTGGGAGGGCAGAGGATCAAAAGGGAGCATGGCCAACTTTCTCCTGCCCACTTGGACCCCCAGGAACCTGTTGAGATCTCAGGCCTGATCCTCTGCCCACCTAGGTCCCCTGAAGCCACACGGGTCCTGAGGAAGTGGGAGGGAGGGAAGGGGGAGCAAAAGTAAAGGTGGGACCTATGGGACTGGCACCCCTGAGGGGTGGCTGGGGGAGGGGAGTTCCTACACCCAGAGGGACCCACCCATGGTTAGGGGTCCAGCGGTGACAGGGGAGACCCTGGGAAGGGTCCCGAAGGAACGGAAGGGAACATGGCCAGTGCTTTCCCTGTCCACTTAGGTACCAGGGAGACTACTGGGCTCCTGGGTCTAATCCTCTGCCCTTGGAAACTCCCTCCTGCCATGCAGGCCCAAGCCCTGCCCCTACACCCCCACCCAGGGCCCCACCTCTACACTCGGAGAGCCCCCCACAATGCACTGGGCTTAAAGCCCATCCACACACCCTCACTCAGGGCCCTACTTCCAAACTTCGGAACCACACACTACAGACACCCTTCTTTCCACCTGCTGCCTCTCCCCTTCCCCGCAGGTCCTAAGCAGAGGCCCCGCCCCACACTTGAACGTCGCCCCGCCTAGGCCCCGCCCCCAGGGCCTTTTCTGGCTACATGGGTCCTAAGCCTAGGCCCCACCCCATGCTCAAACATCACCCACCCACCTGCCTAGCTCCCACCCCACCCAACCCACCCCCAGCCTAAGTACCAACCGCTGCCTAAACTCCGCCCCCATAGCCAAGGCTTTTTTTTTATCCCCCTTTTCTTTTTCCCTCTTTTAGACTGGGGTTCTGTTTTACCTTGTTGATTCATTGTTGTTGATTCTTTTATATTTTTGTTTTTCCTAATAAATCTCTTATTTTTCTAATTTTATTTTATTCTTTATACTTCGTCAGTGATCTCTCCTTCTGGCTTGTTCCCTCCCCATCCCCCTTTTTTTTCTTTTTTCTGTCTTGCTTTTATTTTACCTGGTTGCCGTTTTTCCTAATATATTTTTTACCTTTTATTTTGTTTATTCTTTGATATTGTACTGCTCCTTTTTTTCTTTCTTTCTTCCCTCTTTTTTTTTTTTTTTTATCGTGCCATGAAGCTTGTGGGATCTGGGTTTCCAGGCCAGAGGTCAGGCCCAAGATCCTGTGGTGGGAGCTCCGAGTCCAAACCACTGGACTAAGAGAAAACCTCAAACCCCAGGGAATATCAAATGGAGTGAGGCCTCCTGGAGGTCCTCATCTCAGCACCAAGGCCAGGCTCTATCCAACTGCCTGCAAACTCCAGTGCTGGACGTCTCAGGTCAAACAACCACTAAGACAGGAATACAGCACCACCCATCAAAAAATAAAATGAAACGACAAAAGCATTTCTTACAGATGAAGGAGCAAGGTAAAAACGTACAAGACCAAATAAATGAAGACGAATAGGCAACCTACTTGAAAAAGAATTCAGAGTAATGATAGTAAAGATGATCCAAAATCTCGGAAACAGAATGAGGAAAATACAAGAAACATTTAACAAGGATCTAAAAGGAACTAAAGAGCAAACAAACAGTGATTAACAAAACAATGACTGAAATTAAAATACTCTAGAAGAAATCAATAACAGAATAACTGAGGCAGAAGAATGGATAAGTGAGCTGGAACGTAAAATGGTGGAAATAACTGCCAGGGGGCAGAACAAAGAAAAAAGAATGAAAGGAATTGAGGAGAGTCTCACAGACCTCTGGGACAACATTAAATGCACCAACATCACAATTACAGGGGTCCCAGAAGAAGAAGAGAAAAAGAAAGAGTCTGAGAAAATACTTTAAGAGATTATAGTCAAAAACTTGCCTAACATGGGAAAGGAAATGGTCAATCAAGTCCAGGAAGCACAGAGAGTACCATACAGGATAAACCCAAAGAGAAACACACCAAGACACATATTAATCAAACTATCCAAAATTAAATAAAAAGAAAAAATATTAAAAGCAGAAACGGAGGGGCTTCCCTGGTGGCGCAGTGGTTGAGAGTCCGCCTGCCAATGCAGGGGACACGGGTTCGAGCCCTGGTCTGGGAAGATCCCACATGCCGCGGAGCAACTAGGCCCGTGAGCCACTACTGAGCCTGCGCATCTGGAGCCTGTGCTCCGCAACAAGAGAGGCCGCGATAGTGAGAGGCCCACGCACCACGATGAAGAGTGGCCCCCGCTTGCCACAACTAGAGAAAGCCCTCGCACGGAAACGAAAACCCAACACAGCCAAAAATAAGTAAGTAAATAAATAAATAAATAAAAAAGCAGAAACGGAAAAGCAGCAAATAACATACAAGGGACTCCCCATAAGGTTAACAGCTGATCTATTAACAGAAACACTGCAAGCCAGAAAGAGGTGGCAGGACATATTTAAAGTAATGAAAGGGAAAAACCTACAACCAAAATGACTACCCAGCAAGGATATCATTCAGATTCAATGGAGAAATTAAAACCTCTACAAACAAGCAAAAGCTAAGAGAACACAGCACCACAAAACCAGCTTTACAACAAATGCTAAAGTAACTTCTCCAGGCAGGAAACACAAGAGAAGGAAAACATCTACAATAACAAACCCAAAACAATTAAGAAAATGGTAATAGGAACATACATATCGCTAATTACCTTAAATGCAAATGGATTAAATGCTCCAACCAAAAGACATAGAGTGGCTGAATGGATACAAAAACAAGACCCGTACATATGCTGTCTACAAGAGACCCACTTCAGACCTAGAGATACATAAAGACTGAAAGTGAGGGGATGGAGAAAAATATTCCATGCAAATGGAAATGAAAAGAAAGCTGCAGTAGCAATTCTCATATCAGACAAAAGAGACTTTAAAATAAAGACTATTACAAGAGACAAAGAAGGACACAAAATAATGATCAAGGGATCAATCCAAGAAGAAGATATAACAATTGTAAATATTTATGCACCCAACATAGGAGCACCTCAATACATACGGCAAATGTTAACAGCCATAAAAGGGGAAATGGACAGTAACACAATCATAGTAGGGGACTTTAACACCTCAGTTTCACCAATGGACAGATCATCCAAAATGAAAATAAATAAGGAAACACAAGCTTTAAATGATACATTAAACAAGATGGACTTAATTGATATTTATAGGACATTCCATCCAAAAACAACAGAATACACTTTCTTCCCAAGTGCTCATAGAACATTCTCCAGAATAGACCATAACTTGGGACACAAATCAACCCTTGGTAAATTTAAGAAAATTGAAATCGTATCAAGTATCTTTCCCCACCACAATGCTATGACACTAGATATCAATTACAGGAAAAAATCTGTAAAAAATACAAACACGTGGGAGGCTAAACAATACGCTACTAAAAACCAAGAGATCACTGAAGAAATCAAAGAGGTAATCAAAAAATACATAGAAACAAATGACAATGAAAACACGACGACCCAAAACCTTTGGGATGCAGCAAAAGCTGTTCTAAGAGGGAAGTTTATAGCAATACAATCCTACCTTAAGAAACAAGAAACATCTCAAATAAACAACCTAATTTTACACCTAAAGTAATTAGAGAAAGGAGAACCAAAAAACCCAAAGTTTGCAGAAGGAAAGAAATCTTAAAGATCAGATCAGAAATACATGAAAAAGAAATGAAGGAAACGATAGCAAAGATCAATAAAACTAAAAACTGGTTCTTTGAGAAGATAAACAAAATTGATAAACCATTAGCCAGACTCATCAGAAAAAAAGGGAGAAGACTCAGGCCAACAGAATTAGAAATGTAAAAGAAGAAATAACAACTGTCACTGCAGAAATACAAAGGATCATGAGCAATCACTACAAGAAACTATATGCCAATAAAATGGACAACCTGGAAGAAATGGACAAATTCTTAGAAAAGCACAACCTTCCGAGATTGAACCAGGAAGAAACAGAAAATATGAACAGACGAATCACAAGTAATGAAATTGAAACTGTGATTAAAAATCTTCCAACAAACAGAAGCCCAGGACCAGATGGCTTCACAGGCGAATTCTACCAAACATTTACAGAAAAGCTAACACCTATCCTTCTCAAACTCTTCCAAAATATAGCAGAGGAAGGAACACTCCCAAGCTCATTCTACAAGGCCACCATCACCTTGATACCAAAACGAGACAAAGATGTCACAAAGAAAGAAAACTACAGGCCAATATCTCGGATGAATACAGATGCAAAAATCCTCAGCAAAATACTAGCAAACAGAAACCAACAGCACATTAAAAGGATCATACACCACGATCAAGTGGGGTTTATCCCAGGAATGCAAGGATTCTTCAATATATGCAATCAATCAATGTGATACACCATATTAATAAATTGAAGGATAAAAATCATACAATAATCCCAATAGATGCAGAAAAAGCTTTTGACAAGATTCAACAGCAATTTATGATAAAAAACTCTCCAGAAAGTAGGCATTGAGGGAACCTACCTCAATATAATAAAGGCCATATATGACAAACCTACAGCCAACATCATTCTCAATGGTGAAAAACTGAAACCATTTCCACTAAGATCAGGAACAAGACAAGGTTGCCCACTCTCACCACTATAATTCAGCATAGTTTTGGAAGTTTTAGCCACAGCAATCAGAGAAGAAAAAGAGATAAAAGGAATCCAAATCAGAAAAGAAGAAGTAAAACTGTCACTGTTTGCAGATGACATGATACTACACATAGAGAATCCTAAAGATGCCACCAGAAAACTACGAGAGCTAATCAATGAATCTGTTAGAGTAGCACAATATAAAATTAATGCACAGAAATCTCTTGCATTCCTATACACTAATGATGAAAAATCTGAAAGAGAAATTAAGGAAACATTCCCATTTACCATTGCAACAAAAAGAATAAAATACCTAGGAATAAACCTACCTAAGGAGACAAAAGACCTGTATGCAGAAAACTACAAGACACTGATGAAAGAAATTAAAGGTGATAAAAACAGATGGAGAGATATACCATGTTCTTGGATTGGAAGAATCAACATTGTGAAAATGACTCTACTACCCAAAGCAATTTACAGACTCAATGCAATCCCTATCAAACTACCAATGGCATTTTTCACAGAACTAGAACAAAAAATTTCACAATTTGTATGGAAACACAAAAGACCCTGAATAGCCAAAGAAATCTTGAGAAAGAAAAACAGAGCTGGAGGAATCAGGCTCCCTGACTTAAGACTATACTACAAAGCTACAGTAATCAAGACAGTATGGTACTGACACAAAAACAGAAATATAGATCAATGGAACAGGAGAGAAAGCCCAGAGATAAACCCATGCAAATATGGTCACCTTATCTTTGATAAAGGAGGCAAGAATATACAGTGGAGAAAAGACAGCCTCTTTAATAAGTGGTGCTGAGAAAACTGTAAACATTTTACAGCTACATGTAAAAGAATGAAGTTAGAACACTTCCTAACACCATACACAAAAAAAACCTCAAAATGAATTAAAGACCTAAATATAAGGCCAGACACTATAAAACTGTTAGAGGAAAACATAGGCATAACACTCTATCACATAAATCACAGCAAGATTCTTTTTGACCCACCTCCTAGAGAAATGGAAATAAAAACAAAAATAAACAAATGGGACCTAAGGAAACTTAAAAGGTTTTGCACAGCAAAGGAAACCATAAACAAGACGAAAAGACAACCTTCAGAATGCAAGAAAATACTTGCAAAGGAAGCAACTGATAAAGGATTAATCTCCAAAATATACAAGCACCCCCTGCAGCTCAATATCAAAAAAAAAACAACCCAATCAAAAAATGGACAGAAGACCTAAACAGACATTTGTCCAAAGAAGATATACAGATTGCCAACAAACACATGAAAAGATGCTCAACATCACTAATCATTAGAGGTATGCAAATCAAAACTACAATGAGATACAGAGTGAAGTAAGTCAGAAAGAGAAAAACAAATATCGTATATTAATGCATGTATGTGGAACCTAGAAAAATGGTACAGATGAACCGGTTTGCAGGGCAAAAGTTGAGACACAGATGTAGAGAACAAACATATGGACACCAAGGGGGGAAAGCCTTGGGGGGGTAGGGATGTTGGTGTGCTGAATTGGGCAATTGGGATTGACATGTATACACTGATGTGTATAAAATTGATGACTAATAAGAACCTGCTGTATAAAAAAATTAAAGTCAAAAATTTAAAAAAAAAACTACAATGAGGTATCACCTCACACCAGTCAGAATGGCCATCATCAAAAAATCTACAAACAATAAATGCTGGAGAGGGTGTGGAGAAAAGGGAACCCTCCTGCACTGTTGGTGGGAATGTAAACTGGTACAACCACTATGTAGAACATTATGGAGGTTCCTTACAAAACTAAACATAGAACTACCATATCATCCAGCAATCCCACTACTGGGCATATACCCTGAGAAAACCATAATTCAAAAAGAGTCATGTACCACCATGTTCATTGCAGCACTCTTTATAATAGCCAGGACATGGAAGCAACCTAAGTGTCCATTGACAGATGAATGGATAAAGAAGATGTGGCACATATATACAATGGAATATTTCTCAGCCATAAAAAGAAACAAAATTGAATTCTTTGCAGTGAGGTAGATGGACCTAGAGTCTGTCATACAGAGTGAAGTAAGTCAGAAAGAGAAATACAAATACCATATGCTAACACATATATATGGCATCTAAAAAAAAAAAAATGGTTCTGACGAACCTAGGGGCAGGACAGGAATAAAGACACAGACGTCAAGAATGGACCTGAGGACACGGGGAGGGGGAAGGGAAAGCTGGGAGGAAGTGAGAGAGTGCCATTGACATATATACACTACCAAATATAAAATAGATAGCTAGTGGGAAGCAGCTGCATGGCACAGGGAGATCAGCTTGGTCCTTTGCTACCACCTAGAGGGGTGGGATAGGGAGGGTGGGAGGGAGATGCAAGAGGGAGGGGATATGTGGATATACGTATGCATATAGCTGATTCACCTTATTATACAGCAGAAACTAACACAACACTGTAAAGCAATTATACTCCAATAAAGATGTTAAAAAAAAGAAAAAAACGTAGATGGATGTCAACAGTGAGATTACCACTGCACACCTACTAGAATGGCTAAAATTCAACACATGGCAACACCAAAAGCTAGAAAGAATGTGGAGCAACAGGAACTCTCATTTATTGCTGATAGGAATGCAAATGACACAGCCACTTTGGCAGACAGTTTGGCAGTTTCTAGCAAAGCTAAACCTAGTCTTAACATTAGATCTAGCAACTGTGTTCCTAGGTATTTATCCAAATGAGTTGAACAATTATGTCCACATAGAAACCTGCACACTAATATTTATAATTTTATAAGCTTTATTTATAATTACCAAAACTAGAAGCAACCAAGCTGTCCTTCAATAGGTGAGTGGCTAAACAAACTGTGGTACTTCCATACAACAGAATATTATTTTAACAATAAAAAGAAATGATCTATCAAGCTACAAAAAAGACATGAGGGAACCTTAAATGCATATTGCTGAGTGAAAGAAGCCAATCCAAAAAAGCAACATACTTTTCATATCTTTCATCCCCATTATATGACATTCTGGAAAAGGTTAAGACTATGGAGACAGTAAAAAGATTAAATCAGTGGTTGTGGGAGGTGGGAAGGAGGAGACGGGATGGAGGGATACATAAGCAGAGCACAGGGAATTTTCAGGGCAGTGTAAGTATTCTGTATGATACCACAACGGCGGATACATGGTATCATACATTTAGCAAAACCCATGGATTTATACAATACAAAGAGTCAACCCTAATGTAAACTATGAAATTTAGTTAATAATAATGTATCGATATTAGTTCATCAGCTGTAACAAATGTAACACATCATTGCAATATATTAGTAACAGGATAAACTGAGGGCAGGAGAAAAGGGAATATGTGGGAACTCTCTGTATTTTTCTGTTCAGTTTTTCCTTAAATCAAACACTGCTCTAAGAAATAAAGTCTACTAATATTTTTAAAACTTCACATACATTTTTAAAAAGGGAATGGGCAATTATGATATTTATTTAAACACGAATGACTGGAAAAGAGTGAGGTTTGGGAAAAGATTATTTTGGTTTTAGAAATGTAGAGTTTAAAGTACCTGTGCAATACCTAAAGGATATGTCAAGGAATAGATGAAGATACAGGTCTTTAGTTCAGAGGAGAAGTCTAACCTGGAGATACAAATGTTAATCATTTGCAAAATAGGCAGTAATTTATGTTAAAAGCAACAGTGGACTCTCCCAGATGAGATTATACTAAAGCATTGGATGCTTCAGCTTCTATCCATGCTTTGGCGCTGGCTACTAAAAACATTCAGACAAGAAAGGAAATAAATGAGAATGGTTGCGTTTTGTATTAGGGTTGTTTGTTTGTTTGCTTGCTTGCTTGCTTTGTTTCTTGTTTGATTTTGTAATATGTGGATGCTGGAGAAGTTTTGGAAGTAAGGGTCTCAGAGAACTGGCCAAAAAATAAAGAGCAGATGATAGTGGGGACCAGAAATGTCTTTCTTGGGTTAAGTAAAAGTCATAGAGGAGAGAGAAACAAGGTGGTAAAGGCCAGTAAGAGAAATAGTTGCCCTCTCTTCTGATAAAATTAAATAGAATGTTGGTGATTTTTATTTAAAACTAGAGTGGGCAAGCAGTGACTACTGTGTTATCTATGAATTCTTAGAATGAAAAAAAAAAAACATTGAGAGTTCTATAAGCCAGTGGGGAGTTAGACTCAGTGATAGTAGAAAGGAGAGCAAGAAGGTTAACTGGTATAGATTTCAGTGGATATTCCTACGCTAAGATTTATTACATATATGAAGGCTAGCCCTGAAATTGTTGTGCTATATGTTCCTTTGAGGATGTATTCAGTTAGACTTCTGAGGGGAACAGAAGTCAGTGCACATAAAGGGATCTTTGGAAATTTGGGAAGATGGGCAGCCTGGAAACATAAACACATTGCACCTCCTAGTTTGACATACCAGCTTAAGAGGGCTTACATAATCACTTCAAGGTGAGGTGAGTTAAGCTTAAAGTCTCTGATTTCCAGGAATTCTCAAGTATCTAGATGCAGACTATAGCACTTGTATCTTATATCTAAGTTTTTAATATGAGAATAAAATATTAATATAACTCTTGGTTAGAGTATGCCTAGTATTTCACATATTCCTAGGTATACTAATAAAGGGACTATGACACTCTGGGAAAGCCCATAAAATAAATTATCTGGGCAAAAAAATTATACATACATAATCATTGAGACAGCCACCTCTGGTAATAGCATACTAAGTAATTCAAACCAACTTTCCCACTTGCAATAGTTGAAAAAAATAGACATCAGAGAGGTAATGAAATAGTGAACCATGAGGACTTGACATGGGAGAGTACAGACACCCAGGAAAGTGAATCCAGCTTTTAAAGCTCGCTCCTTTTCTTTGGTAACACTTGTCAACTTCAGAGAACATGGCTGAGAAGGTGAGAAGTGTTTAGATCATCCTTGGGGGCTAAAGGGATAGAGATCAGAAACTGTAACCTACAATGGAAGCCCTGGTCATTCTTCCTTCCTTTGGATTGGAACCACAAAAGGGTTACAACTAGGAGTAAGAGTGAACTAGAAGGAGAAAGTAGACAGGTCTTCACAGGGACTACAGCTCAGTTTCAAATCATTTTAATCTCTAACGCTGGATTAAAATGTTCCTAAATTGGCAGTACCCTCAGGTATTCAGCAGCAGCAAACTATAAATCCTTCTCTGGAAGGAGATAACATTATATTAGGTCACACATTATTTCTACAAACAATTTTGCAAATATAATGTCTGGTATATAATCATAAATGACAAGCCATCTGAGGATGAAGAGATAGGACACCATGAACAAAAACAACAGAAAAAACAGACAACATAAAAAGACCCACAAGAGCTCAATATACTCAAATCATCATAGACAGACTTTTAAAAAACTACACTTACTGTGTTCAAGACATAAAAGACTAGATTTAAAATTTTAGTGTAAAATTTAAAACTATTGAAAGAGCACCAAATGTAAATTTTAGAACTGAAAAAAAAAATAACCAAAATAAGGAATCAATGCATGGGTTTAATAGCCAGATTAAACACAGCTGAAGAGATAATTGGTTAACTAGAACATAGATCAGGAAAAAAAATACTTCAAAGGAAATATAAAGAGAGCAGAGCACTTAAAAAATAAAAAAAGAAATAGACATATAGCATATAATTATAAGGTCTAATGTACATATATTTGGAGTGGCAGAGAAGAGAGGGTGAGACAGAAGAAGCAGTGAAGAGATTATAGCTGAAATTTTTCCAAAAATAATGAAAAACATAAAGTCACAGAATCAAGAAACACTGAGAACTTCCAGCAAGATAAAATAATAAAATAAAAATAAATATAGACAATCATATCAAAATTACTGAATACCAAAAAGTAAATCTTAAAAACAGCTTAAAAGAGATGAAAGAACAAGAAAGAGAGACAGACAGAGAGACAAAGAGATTATCTTGTAAGGAGCAACAATTAGAGTACCCACTGACTCCTCAACAAAAACTATAAAATTCAGAAGACATAGAATATCTTCAAAATGCTGGGGAGGGAGAACTTAGATAACGTAAAATTCTAGTCCAAGTGAAAATATTAAGGTTACCATAAATAGAATTTAGACAAACAAATATGAATTTATCTTCATCAAACCCACACTATAATAAATACTAAAGATATTTTATAGGCAGAAAAATAATGATCCCATATGGAAGATCAGAGATGGAAAAAGGAAAAAGAAATATTAAAATAACAAGTTTTTAGGAAAATATAAATTCATATTGACTGACTAAATCAGTATTAATAATGCCTTGAGATTAAAATATAAAATGAAATAAAACACAAGAAAATGATAACATATAAGTTGGAAGAGGATAGAGAAAATTAAAGTGTTCCAGTGCATTTTCTGGGTAAAGGTGCCAAATAACATGCCATTGATAAATTAAGGATGCATACTATACTCTACGTAACCACTGAGAGGATGGTAAAAGAATGTACATCTTATAAGCACACAGAAGAAAAATAATAGAATATATAAATAGATAAGAAAGAAAAGGAAAAATAACATAGAACACTAAGATTGCGAATTGAGACCAAAATACATCAGTGATTACCTTGTGAATGAACTAATATTCCAATTCAAAGACATATATTGCCAGATTGCATTTTAAAATAACTTTATATGTTGTTCATAAATCAAAAAGGATATAGTCAACTTGAAAGCAAAGAATAGAAGCTCTTGAAAACACTAACTGAAAGAAAGCAGGGGTCACTACATTAATATCAAAGCAAATTTTAAAGAAAAAAAGCATTCCTGGCGAGAAGGAAGTACATATCATAAAGATAAAATATTAGATTTACCAGGAAGATACAAAAATTTTATACTTTTGCCCTTAATAAAGTAGCTGCAAACCTTTAAAGCAAAATCTTCACAGGAGTAAAAGAAGAAATAAACAACCACAATCACATTAGAAGTCTTTTAAAACACATTTCTCTCAGTAATTGTTATAAAAAGCAGACAAAAATTCAGTAAGAATATAAAATATCTCAATAGCACAATTAATTTTACGTATTGAATATACAGAGAACAATTTACCCAACAATTGCAGAGTAAATATCCTTAAAAACACACAGAACATTTATAAAATGTAACCATATTCTGGGTAATAAGCAAGCATCAACAAATTTCAATAAATTAAATTTGTGTAGTATATGGTCTCTGACAACAATGCCATTTAGCTAGAAATTAATAACAAGAAGATAACTAGAAAATCATCATAGCCTGAAATTCTAAAATATAGTTCCAAATAACCCATGGTGATAAAACTATCATCATTTTCATTAGAAAAATATTTTGAAATGAATGGTAATGACAAATACACTATATATCAAAACCTGCATAATATAACTAATTGTTAGTGTAGAGAATAATTTAGAGCTTTAAATGTATATATTAAATGGAGTAAAAAATATGAATAAATCTCACACAAAATATATATTGAAAAATCCTAAACAAGATATATGCAAATTAAATTCAGTAATATTTTAAAAAGAAAATAACATACCAGACCAAACAGCTTTATTTTAGGAACTCAACAGAACTTAACATTCAAACTGCTATTAGCGTAACTCAAACATCTACAGAATCAAAGACAGAAATCACATGATGGTCTCAATCACTGCAGAAAATGGTTTGATAACATTCAGTATCCATTCATGATAAAAATGTATATAGCAAATTAGGAATAGAAGGGAGCATCCTAATCTGATAAATCATGTCTGTTAAAAAAAAAAAAACCCTCAGCAAGCATCATATTTAATCATGAAATGTTAAGAATCTTTTCACTAAGACTGCTAATACCATGCCTATTAAACATTCTACAGGGGTTTTGTGTCATTCAGATTCCTGACAGGAAACAGAGCAAATGCAAGCAGTTTAACTGAACAGAGGTGAATAAAGAGGTGCCAGCAGGGAGAGGAGAACCAAAAAGGAATGGTGAAGGCTCAGATATGGAAACAGTGGTGCCCCGTCACCATCCTGAGCCAGAATAACAAAGGGAGCAAACAGTGATGGGGGCATTGAATGGGGGGGAGGGGCGGTCACAAGTTTCCTTTCTGGAATTCTGTCAATGTTCTACTTCTTGCACTGTGTGGGGTTCCATGGATGGCTGCTTTGTGACAAATTCATTGACGCATATATTTTTGCTCTTCACACAATAAGAAGGTTAAATAATTAAAATAAAATTGCTGATGCAGATGTTGCATCTACATGCCAGTGAAAGCCAGTGGATGTGACAAGCAGACAAAAATGATTAGAATGAAGATAATTATATATTCACAAACAAGTTAATTCAAGCAATTATAAGGTAAGCCAAGGAAGCAATTTCCTAGGACTTCTTAAGGAACCCAAAAAAATTTAAAAAGAAAAAAAATGTCACGAAAGTGAAAACAAAAAAAGTTTTGATTTATCCCTTAAGATCTTATTCACAGTTTTAATTCTGAACATATAGCACAACAATTTCAGGAGTGTTTAAGTGTACTCCCCTGAAGCCCATGGATTTTGCAGCAGAATTTCAAAGTCTGAGACAGGATTTAAGAGAAAGACTCAGTGGCAGGGTTTGGGGATGACCCTCTGCCTAATTTTAAGCAGAGTAGATCTGCTTTCATCGGTCCAAATATATGAGGTTTCTCTATAAGATTAGATTCAAAGAAAGAAATTATTCTTTAAAAAAAAAAAAAAGCACCAATTTTGTGAATAAGTACACCAAGCCCCAAGGATGGAGTAACTAACTAACCCAAGGTTATTATAAAGAAATATTAGCAGAGTCAGTTATAACTAAACCAGGTCTTTTGAATCCCAGCACATGCTAGTTCTATTGATCTTACAGAAAAACTTGAACGAACTTTTTGGTCAACCCAATAGAATGAGCATATGCTGAGATTCAAAAGACCGATACTACAAGACAGATCACTCATACTGTTCTCTCAGCGTATGAAAGTCATCCTGAAATAAAATAAACCAACAAGGGAAACAAAAAACCATTCTGTTAATTACCATGACTTGTGCCTATTTTAGTATGCTACACTTTTTGTCAGGAAGATCTCCACAGTTTTACCTCATCAAGTCTATAGTGATTGCCTGTGTTCCCACAACTTGATCCCTAATCTCCCTAAACCTGTTGGACCTCCAGGAAGCCCAACTAGCCAGCTGAAATTTGCTGATCATTCCTCTCTGACTCAGAAACTAAAGAAACGAAATACTATCCTATTCTACGGACTTTTGGAAAGATCAACCACATAATCAAATAGCTGAATACCATATACAGACGGTTCCTGACTTACCATGGTTCAATTTATGATTTTTCAACTTTATGATGGTGCAAAAGTGATATGTGTTCAGTAAAAACCATCCTTTGAATTTTGATCTTTTCCCTCGGGCTAGCGGTGTGCCGTAGGATGCTGTCTGGTGATGCTGGGCAGTGGCAGGAAGGCATAGCTCCCAGTCAGCCTCGTGATCATGGGGGTGAACAACGGATTCTCTGTGGTGCACTGTGTTTGAGCACGTTTAAGGTAGGCTAGACTATGCTATGACGATGTAGGTTAAGTGTATCAAATGCATGTTCAACTTATATTTTCAACTTACGATAGGTTTAGTTGGACATAACCCCATTAAGTCGAGGAGAATCTGTAATTAAATCGTTAAAAAAGCATGTGGAGGCATTTACAATTTAAAAGGTAAGAAACATCTATGAACTAAATAACAACTTGTAAAAGTGTACATTGTAACAGAATAACTAAATATATTGCACCTCTATAGTTTTCTGGTAGCAAATAGTTTGCTTAAAAACACTATCATATATGTAATGGTCCAAAGAGGCCAGCCTAATATACATTTCCACTTTGTTGAAAAGGAAGGTCAATGGATTGATATTTTAACGCCAACTGCTGATGGATGAGAGCTTGTTGCCTAAAGTATGGCTAGAAAACAAAATCAAACTCATAGAAATCAATATTTTAAACACAGTTGCTAATACAACCCATCCACGTATTCTTTCTGGCAGATCTGTACACAGACATATTTGTTGCCATTTACATTCTAAGATTTACCAATGGGAATGTTAGGGAGATGGCATTTTAAGAATTTATAACACAACAGCTCATGTTTACCATCAGATAGTTAAAGCACCCTTTACGCAAATTCCACGGAAGCTAACTCATGTTAGGACCTGTCATAGACACTCTTAGCTCATAAATCAGTATCTATTTCCTTCTTCTTTCTTAAGACCCTTTTGTTCAGGGCAGGAATGTGACTGGGTCCATGTGAGAGCCGGCTTTCCCAGCCTCCTTAAGAGACTAGGTTGACTATTCTAAAAGGGGACATGAGCAAAGATATACTGGTGTGGCCTCTGGGAAGGCACAGACACCCCTGATAAAGGGGATATATACTCTTAGCAAGGTTCTTTCCCCTTCTTATTGCATTTAAAAACAAGAAATTGCTAGAATTGGAGTAGTTTACAACTACAAGGCAACAAGCATTAGGAGACCAAGAGAAGGAATTCCATAGCTGCCTACCTCCAGACCATTTGTTATATAAGAAAAACAGATTCATAAGTTTAAGGTTGTGTAAGTTGAACATGCCATTACTTATAGCTGATATCATTGCTAACTAAAAGGCTTTTATAATTTTATTTTTATCTGATAGAAATATTTCTAAACTATGACATTTCCTCCCTTATTAAAACTAATAGGTTAGATTTTTTTACATTTGTTCCTTAATGACTCAGCATCACATTAAGATGTGAGGTTAAGTTTTTTCTAAATTATACCAGCCAGAAAATAACATTTCTACTGTCACATCCTGTGCTGGGACTAGGGTAAGGCAAATGAGGTACTCACCTTGGCTGCAAAATTTAAGGAAGGATCAAAAAACTCAGTAATCCAGATAAATAATATTTTAATAAAATATCTTTAAAAATCAAAGTTAATGAATAAAATCCATGATGAACAAAATATCAAATTTTTTCTAAAAAATCAGAAGCAATATTACTAATTTTTCCTTTTTTCTCAGTCTCCAACATGGCTCAGCACAGCACTGTTCTCCCACTACTACCATTTATTTCTTAATAGAACAAATATCTTTTCTTCCCTTGAACCAAAAGAATTGAAGATTAAGAGAGAAACTAAAGACCAAGTTCTTTAAGTCAGTGATTTTAACACCTTGTACCTCTCCTGTGATGTGCACAGTCTTAGTGACAGCTTTTTTCCCTTTCTGCTGTTATTTAGAAGTCTTTGTTCATTTACATAAGGAATTCTGGTTGTGCTTCCAGATGGATTTAGTCACCAGAATTCTCTCCTCCATGGAATAATTTATTAATTCAGTGGTGTCCTAATCAGACTCCCCCAAATTCATTAAGTTATCTAAATATAAATATGCCTTTAAAACCCACAAATATTTACAAATATTTTTGGAATGACAATCGCTTAAGATTTTGCTTTGGTTCAGTAAATACTTATTGAGCACTTACAGTCATCAGGTGCTGCAGGCTTTGAGGATGCAAAAATTGAGGGGAAAAAAGATCCTTATGTTGTTTACAATATTTTAAACACTCATTTCTCAATTGCCTCTGGGACTGAAATGTAAAACTGTCTTATGATTAAATATCAGGTGAACTGACCATGGAATAGCTAATATATCCAAACCAAAGAGAACTTTTGCAGTAAATGTGGAGTTTACACCACAGTTCGTTAAGTCTTCTAACAGTCCAATGGAATAGCAACTGAGAGCAGGTGCAAATGTGGAACAAATATCTGGAAGGATAATGATGGAGCATGGTGTCTGGGTATTCTCCAATCCATCAGTAATAAAATTGACTGGATTAAAGCTTTTGTAGGAAGGAGGTTCAGAGAACAAAGCCATTTTCCTTTCTGTCCCTAAGCAAGCCCATCCAGTTCAGAAAGGGCAGAGTCAAGCTCTATGTATCAGATGTAGGCCTTTTCATGACACCAATCAGTGAGATAAGAGGCTCTTTATGTTCCCTGTAGGATATCAATGGAATTAGTGATGAGAGGCAACATGCATCAGGGAAAACTCATTATGACTCTTCCCCTTTTCAATTATCTAAGAGCCTCCCTCTGTGATAAAGGAATCATCAAAGACTGAGGACTTGAGTGATTTTAAATTTTTTTTTTTTTAAGTCATAAAGAATGGTAGGTTCCATAAAGTTGAATCTCATTGAAGATGAGTCGCTTGTCTGTATCGCTGACAAGCCTGTTTTCCTGTCAGTGGAATCAGAGGATCACATTTCTCTGGCTCTAAAATGGTAAACGCAGGCAGAGCAAAAATAATCACCACCTGGATTTCAAATGCGGGTAAACGCTGTATTGGAATCCCCAGAGAAGGCTCAGCTAATGTTCTGTAGATCGGAAAGAGCTGTACAATCATTAATTTAATTTAGAAGCAGCCTGATAATATGGAAAAGCATGAACTTTGGTGTCTGAAGACCTGTTTTTTTGTTCTGTTTTGTTTTGGGATTTCTCCCCCACTGCCGTACTTCTTATCTTCCCGCCTACCTTCCTCCCCTTCACTATTTTTCCCAAAAGACCAAGGAATTTTTAAAGAGCTAGTTTACTTCATCCTAGAAGCCCTGTAGGGATTGTGTCCATGGTATCCAGACAATGCCTCTTTCATCTTCACCTATTATTTCAGATTTTTCCAATCCATCCATTATCAACACCCATTAAGAAGTTTACGTATCTATTTTAATGGTGCCTCAATTCTCCAATTAACTATGATTCCCCAATTTTTATAGTCAATTAGGATTATATCAAGAACCTATTGTGCACACTGCAGTGATGAGAGCACCTAAGAAAGCTGCTGACCGTGGTCCTAAACCTGCATACAGACTTGTATGTGTTTGGCCTATACCATGTTTTACTAAAAATCAAATAACTTACCTTTTTTTTGTTAAGTCAGGAGATTAAACAAAATTTAAGCTTCTACCTTCTTGAGAAATTGGACAGTGTGGCAAGACTAGGACTGTATTCCTATATTCCTACATGGCAACACTGCCTGGGGCTGAGGAGGAGCTGCTGGCTTTAGAGGTGCAAGCTATTCAGTTTGCCACAGTTGCCCCCGTCACGTTGTATTCATTTATATTACAGCTGGACGACTTTAGAATTGGAGTTCATACCACTTAAGGTTGATAAATCATTGGAACTACTGTAAAAGGGCACTAGGAACTAATACATTTATAATCGCCAAACCACTAAGAGGGAATAATAACCAAAATGGTAATTATAATAAACAACTATGACAACACGATTACTAAATGTCTTACATAGGTTAACTCATTTAATCTTCACACAACTCTTCGAACAAAGTATTAATATGATCCCCATTTTTCAGATAAGGAAACTGGGGCACAGAGAGGTTGAGTGACTTGCCTGGTTATGCAGCAAATAAGTGGCATTGCTGGAATAAAGTGAGATAATTGTGAAGCTGCTCTGAAAAAAATGGAATGCTATGCAAATTTAAAATGTATTATCATCGTTATTATTGATGTTATAACATATCTGTTCCATCAATTTATCCAGCAGGAAGACACAATTCTTGTTACAAGAAAAACTAAGATTGCCAGGTAGATGCCTACTATTAAATTTCTTCCTATGATTGAATAAAGGAAGATATACAAACAGAAAAAATGAGAATTATGGAAAAAGGAATAACTTTGGAAGGAAATAAAAATATAATTATGATAATAGATTAGAACTGTTAGATTGTTGATTTAACCTTAAAACTTAAAGTTATCACATTAATTGTAACTTTCAATTTACTCAGTTTTTGCTTTGTTTCTAAAATAAAGCTGAACATTTTCTGAAACCTGACAATAGTTCTTTCCAAGCTATTCTGATGTCGACATAATGGTTGATGGTAAATTAATACCAATACATCCAGCCCTTATGCTTAGCTCACTGCCTTTCCCTGGGTCTTAAAGTCTTTTTACTCCTGCTGCAGCATAAGGCCATTTTTCAACAACAACAAAAAAGTTAAAAAAGCAATATGTATGATTTCTTCAAGTAAAATCTCCTCCTTCCCCATTTGCATTCCTTGGTTACTGACTTATTTGATATCCCAAAAGCCATATAGTAAAAGCAGAATCTGGATGATAGTAACGGATGTAATACTTCAGTGTCTACATGTTACTAATGACTGACAGTATTTCACTTTACAGTTTGTGAATTTCTTTCACATTTTCTCTTTTAATCTTCACAATAGCCCTGTAAGATATTAATGCCCGAGTGATTGGTAACCTCTCAACAATATAAATGTGACTTATCTTGACATAGAGTATTATGGGCATATAAAAAAAAAGGGTATCAGCTGTGAATTTCTGAATTATTTAGATTGTTATTATGATTTCATTACTTGGATTCAGAAGGGACTTTATGGATCCTCTGGACCAACTACTTCATTTTCCAGCGAGGAAACCAATTCCCAGTGAGTTAGTGGCAGAGCCGGGGCAAGAAACACAGTGTCCTGATTCCCATTTCAGATTTCTTTACACTCTAACATACCTTATCTTTTGAAAATAAAAAGGTAAAATAACATACCATTTCCTTCTGTTTGAAAAATAGGTCCTATTTACAGAGATAGGCTGTAAGGGAACAATTTTAAACAACAATGAAATATAATGAGGACACCAATATGGATGAAAAGCAAATTTTTTTTTCTTTGGTAGAAGAGATGGGGATTGGGAGGAGGTAATAACCCCCATTACACAGACTGTAGTTTTCAATAAAGGAATCTCACTCCTGAAAGGGCAAGTCACACTGAATATCCATTTAGTAGGTTACCACACAGATTTTTAATTGTCACAGTTTATTAACATTGTTCATTCAGCTATTCAGTCATGTTCTCCTTGACAGCAGAAGGGCAATTCCACTGGATAGTCTCCATGTTCAATGTCATTAACCATTACTTACTGGAATTTACACAATGTTGAGTAGTATCTGGTATGTGCAGATCCAGAATAAATAGAGTGAAGTAAGTCAGAAAGAGAAAAACAAATATCGTATGCTAACACACATATATGGAATCTAAAAAAAAAAAAAAAAGGTTCTGAAGAACCTAGGGGCAGGACAGGAATAAAGACGCAGACGTAGAGAATGGACTCGAGGACACGGGGAGGGGGAAGGGTAAGCTGGGACAAAGTGAGAGAGTGGCATGGACATATATACACTACCAAATATAAAATAGATAGCTATTGGGAAGCAGCCGCATAGCACAGGGAGATCAGCTTGGTGCTTTGTGACCACCTAGAGGGGTGGGATAGGGAGGGTAGGAGGGAGACGCAAGAGGGAGAAGATATGGGGATATATGTATATGTATAGCCGATTCACTTTGTTATAAAGCAGAAACTAACACACCACTGTAAAGCAATTATACTCCAATAAAGATGTTAAAAATAAATAAATAAATAAATAAATAAATAAATATATGTTATATATATTCCAAAAACAACCAGAATAAACAGTGCCTCTGCCACCAATCAGCTAGCATTCTAGCCTCTTAACTTTAGAGTTGCAGCATGGATGGACTGCTTGT